>NC_067119.1:40669042-40977570 GCF_021347895.1 Acanthochromis polyacanthus
AATTTTCAATAAATTTTTATTTATTGTTACTTTTGTGAGTTTCAAGTGATTTCAGTGAGAATTGTGGGTTTTTCCTTCTTTAACTGAGGGGTACCAACAATTTTGTCCACGTGTGTATACACACAAAAACACACACACACTAGGTGAGATGAAACTAAATAAAATAAGATAAAATTAAATATCTATTATTAAAATACAGGTAGAAACAGAAGTCAAAGCTTATAGAGGTGCATCACATAAAATTAGAATGTGGTGGAAAAAGTTTGATATTATTCATCAGACATTGCTCAAAGCAATAAACAAATATTTATTCTAGACTCAATACACATAAACAGAAACATTTAAAGCCTTTATTTGCTTTAACGTTGATGACAACAGCTTACAGAATAAGAAATAATAAAAAAATAAAGCACTAAAATGTACATAAAATAGACAAAAAATATACAAATAGGAAAATCAGTAAATACAATTAGTTTTAAGGAGAGAAATAAGGAAATAAATCAAACAAAAGCCTGATTATTGGAAAAACCAGAACCACTTTATATTTAAATGAGGAAAATAAAGCAAACATTTGGATGAAGTTGGGTTTAAGATAAATTCGGTTTAAGTTGAGATTAGACATAATGAATATATAATGAGTGTAAATGGTGGGAAAAGTTCAATATTTTTCATCAGACATCGCACAAAGTGAAAAATATTTATTGTAGATTCAGTGCACACATAAAGTGAAATGTTTAACAGACCGACCGTGTTCCTTGGCAGAGTAACAAATAAAGGCTTCAAACATTTCACTTTATGTGTGCACTGACTCTACAATAAATATGTTAATCTGTCTTTCTGTGAGCAATATTACTCAAAAATAGATAATAATACAATGGATTTGGATGAAATCTTCAGGGAAAGTCAGAAATGATACAAGGACCAACTGATCAGATTTTGGCAGTGATGTGGCTTATAGTCTGGATCTACAGATTTGTGAAAACCTTTCTATCATTGTGATATAGCGGTACAGCATCACTGTAACCATGACAACAACCTACTGACGATCACATGATTGCGATCCTACTACAAATCCACTGTAGCGGACTGACTGGGACTTATCCGTCGGAAATGATACAAGGACTGAGCAGCCTTGGCAGAGTACTGAGCTCTCTGAGTGCTTTTCTTGTTTTAACTTTAGTAATAACGGCTTACAGAATAAGAAATGCTAAAAATTAAGCAATAAATTGTACATCAAATAGACTAAAATATGTATAAAGGCAAATAAAAAAGAAATCATTAAACAAAAATAAAACTAAGAAGAGTACTAAATAACTAAAATCTAGTAAATCAATCAAAAGCCGGAGAGCAAAAGCAGGAACAGGTTAGAATAAAATGAGGAAAATAAAGTTAAAGTTATGGTGAAGTGGGGTGTGTGTGTGTGTGTGTGTGTGTGTGTGTGTGTGTGTGTGTGTGTGTGTGTGTGTGTGTGTGTGTGTCTGTCCACCACTCCCATATTTACCCACTGAGGGTGGCAACTGGTAACAGAACAGGGCAAACACTTAAGACAAGCACAGAGACGCTCGTGAACGCGCACACACACACACACACACACACACACACACACACACACACACACACACACACACACACACACACACACACACACACACACACACACACACACACACACACACACACACACACACACACACACACTCTAACTGTCCTACCTGTGTAGAGAACGCCGTCAGAGCTTCGGCAGGGAGCTGACTGAACCAGCTCTGGGATGGTGAAAGGCAGTTTCTGCAAACACATCAAAAACAACAAGGTCATAAAGTGACAACAAGAACACAGAATACAACACAAACAGAGCTCCTTACCATCAAACCTTCCTTGTGCTTCCCACCAAGCACATACAAACTGCCATCATTGGGGTCTGGTAGGAAGCCTGGCCTATTAAAAACATACATATAAGACTGCTGGTTGAATACAATGAACATAATGGCATCAAAAAAAGATAATTGCTGTGAGAAAATTGCAAAGCTGTAGTCCAATCGATGAAATGAGATTTGAAGTGTAGGTAAGAGCTATTTTGGCAGAATAACAATAGATATCTTTGACTTTTTAATTTACAAGCAACATCTGTTTTTGTGATTCATCCCTCACAAGTTCAAAGGACTTAGGATCAAGAGTTGCTGATTTGCACAAAGCTGGAAAGATAATGTCAGAGTGTTTCAGTGTTCAGAATTCAGAATTTTCCTACAAGCGCTTTAAATGTTTAAGCAATGTGTTCAATGAAGAAACAGGATTAAGACTGTATGCATATTAGCTGAAGCACATTGTGCTTGTCTGTAACTGTAGCTTACATGAAGATCAGATCACATTTTTGACTATTTAACACACAAAAAACAATGATTCCAGCTATTATTGTGGGGTTTTTTTCTACTTCCGTATGTTTTCAGCATTACTGGATAAATTGCATAAAAGAGTGCTTTAGTAGCTTAGTTTTTTGTTTCTTTCACACAATCCTATCATAAACTGAATACAATAAAATAAAAGAAGAAGCCTTATTGTCATTAAATGGCAGCACAGGGCAGGAACACAACAAAATGTCAAAAAAATAGTCTAAAAGTAATTAAATCTCTTTTTTTCCTCCCATCATTTTTATTTTCCCTCCAACCAGCTGCTGGCAATTCCCACCCTGATCATTATTCAGAAAGAAACTTCCTCATATTTTCGTGTTTTATTAGTATATAAGTTACTTTTTCTAGTGGAAGGTTTGATATCATTTGTTTCATTCAGAGTGTAATAGTTTTCCACAACAGAGCTGTCATCTTTTCAGCATTTAGAAAGCTGAGGTTCATCAATATTTATGCAAAAGTATTTGCCCCCCTACATTGATCTTCAACTACAGGAGCTGATCGTCCAGTTCCTGACTACTAATCTAGTGTTTATATTTATTGAATATTAGAAGAGATAACCCACAAAACACAGTTTTTAAACTATGCATTGTTAAAAATTTATTGAAAACCTATATCACTCGTGTGAAAAAAATTGCCCCCCTGAACATGACAGCTGGTCGGTCCCTTGGCAGCCACGACTACAGCTAGATGTTTGCTCCAGCTTGTGATCAGTCTTTTACATCACCATGGAGGACTTCTGGTCTACTGAGGTTCATCAAGATTTGTTCATTTTATTGTGTTATTTTAGATATAAACCAAGTACAAATAATTTAGCGTCAAACGATTTTTCAAATAATCTTCTCACTAGCAGCTCTGACCTCTTACCAAAACATTTTAATCTTTCTGCTGTGTTCCTTTAGCCTCTGTGTCTTTAGTGCATGTACTTGGTATATTTTTATGGAGATGATTTGCACAAGTTACGTATGTTTGGATTAGGCAGTTATACTGAATTAGTCTGAGCTGTGCTGCAGTTTCCAGATCATATTATAGAATTCAGATGATTGTTATTTATGTTTAAAACGATTAGATTTCTATTTAAATAAGATATTATCTGCACCAAAGCAAACAACAGAACAAATTTATGCGACTTTTTAAAAACCGTCTGTTATAAATGCATTTCAGTCCATAGCACAAAAACACTGCAGTTCAACACGTAGCTCTTTTTGTGTGATACTTACTCTGTGAGGTAGACGGGCACTTGAATAATGGGATCTGAAAGAATCAGAAAGAACAATTTCATGAGGATCATTTCAAAGTCATAATATGTTAACAGTATCTGCCTCTGTGCATGTTTGAACCTTCTCTTAAGGTCCACTTGATGTCTCCTGACTGTTTGGAGACGGCATGCAGGCTGCCGTCCAGCGTTGAGACAAACAGAAGGGACTCTGGGAGGGTGACGGATCTGACCCCTCCAACCTGAAGGGTCGCCAGAAAGCAGACATAGAGAGGGAGGGAGAAACGTTAGGCCAGCTGTCTGACAGGGAGCTCAGTCGTGTCATGTATCCCGGATTTCAACATAGCAGTGTGTGTTTGCGGGTGTGTGTGTGTGTGTGTGTGTGTGTGTTTATGAGAGTGGGTGTGTCCGGTCTGGCAAGAGTTGATCGTCCAGGCCTGCAGAGTTTCTGCTCCAATAACTGTTCCTCATTTAGCAGGATATCCTTATTTACCAAATCTACACCCTGCACTGATGGCTCGTCTGAATGCATGTGTTCATACTATATTTTATTATTTTATTGCATGCTCATGGGAATAAAAACTTCTTTCCACAGTCTGTGGGGACTCATATCTTACCATACACCACACAATTGTAGTTTTAGTAGTAAGTATACTTGAATTTATTAGAGTAAAGAACATATTTTTTGCTTTTTGCACCATTCTCACTTTGGCAATTGTCGTTTACACTAGTGTGTAGATTTTTTTTCTAGACGTGCAAAAGTCTCTATTTTTTTCTATAGTTATTTTATTATGCTCTTTCCATATTCCTAGAGCAACACCAACAGCAAAAACTAAATTCCTTGCATGTTGTGTACATACTTGGTCATTAAAGCTGAGTCTGATCTACTGAAAACGCAACTGCTATAACTGCTACATACACTACTGTTCAAAAGTTTGGGATCACCCTGGTAATTTCATGTTTTCCATGAAAACTCACACTTTTATTCATGTGCTAACATAACTGCACAAGTGTTTTCTAATCATCAGTTAGCTTTTCAACACCATTAGCTAACACAATGTAGCATTAGAACACAGGAGTGATGGTTGCTGGAAATGTTCCTCTGTACCCCTATGGAGAGATTCCATTAAAAATCAGTCATTTCCAGCGACAATAGTCATTTACCACATTATCAATGCTTAGAATGTATTTATGATTAATTTAATGTTATTGAAAAAAATGCTTTTCTTTCAAAAAATAATAACATTTCGAAGTGATCCCAAACGATTGAATGGTAATGTACATACATACAAACACAGCATTATCTAACATACAGACAGCTTAAGCAGCCTCTCACACACTCAGCTACTGTAAAAGAAAAATCTGTAAGAAATCCCCTCACATACAATAACTACATCAGAACAGTGAGCAACTAAAGCTCGTTCCAATTATCTTAAATACTAAATAATTAAAAATTGAAAGTACATGCAGGTCATCAATCAATCAATCAATCAATCAATCAATCATTTGCTCACTCAGTCCATCAATCAGACTGTATTTATGTAGTAGTTTTCATACAAACAAAAATGCAACAAAAAGTGATTTAGAAAAATAAAAAACTGCAATAAAACAGCTCAAACAACCCCCCATAGTCAAGTTGTCAATAAAGGAAACACAGTGACTGAGCAAACGCTAGCCAATTTAACACATGCAATGAGGAAACGAGATGAAGTGAAGTAAAATAAAATAAGCACGACAGAGAACAAAAATCGAAACATTTTTTAGAATGAATGCAAATGGTGGAAAAGGTTCAATACTTTTCATCTGACATTGCTCACAGTAAAAATAATATATATTCTAGACTCAGAACACATAAACTAAAATGTTTCAAGCCTTTATTAGTTTTGATGATAATGGCTGACAGAATTAGAAATTATAAAATTGAAGTAATAAACTGTACATTAAATAGACTTATCTGCTATACTGTTTACACTTTGCCTCGTGTGTGTGTGTGTCTGTGTGTGTGTGTATATATATGTATATATATATATATATATATATATATACACACACACACACACACATATATATACATGCAAAATGGCCAATGAAAAGAATGTACAAATGTTAAAGTGAAATGATAAAAAGGAAGTAATAAGGATAATAATAAAGAAATAAAATCCATTAAAATCAATAAAATTCTGACAAAGTAAAAGCAGGAACAGGTTATATTAAAATTAGGAAACTAAAGCTAAGGTTAGGTTTGAGTTGAGATTAGATAATGTTATAACACTATAACATAATTTACTGGTGGAAAATGTTATATATCTATAGATAGATAGATATACTCAATTATTTCAAGTTTTAACTGTAAATAGGTAAATAAATAGTGAAATCAATAAATAAAGTCCTTAGTTGTATAGAGAGTAATAAATAAAGAAGCTCTATAGAAATCGATCTGACTAAAAGTAAAATCAAGAATAGGTTATATTAAGATGAGGGAAATAAAGTTAAGGTTAGGTTAAATTGAGATGAAATAATCTTATTATGAATTTAAATGGTGGAAAAAGTTCAATATTTTTTTATATCATATAGATAGATAGATAGATAGATAGATAGATAGATAGATAGATAGATAGATAGATACTGAGAAATGTCCTTAATTTTGAAAGAAAACCAATTTTTTTTGATGAGGATAACATTAAATTAATCACAAATCCAGTCCAGACATTGTTAATGTGGTAAATGACTATCATAGCTGGAAAAGGCTTATTTTGTAATGGAATATCTTCATAGGGGTACAGAGGAACATTTCCAGCAACTATCACTCTTGTGTTCTATTAAAATATATTAATATATTAAAATTAGGAAAATAAAGTTGACTTTAAGTCGATATTAGTGTGTGTGTGTGTGTGTGTGTGTGTGTGTGTGTGTGTGTGTGTGTGTGTGTGTGTGTGTGTGTGTGTGTGTCCACCAATATTTACCCACTGAGGGTGGCAACTGGTAACAGAACAGGATAAGTAGGAGGCAAACAGTGAATCAAGACAAGCACGGAGACCCTCGTGAACGCGCACGCCCCCCCCCCCCCCCCCCACCACCACCACCACACACACACACAGTATTGACTTTCTTCGGGCACGGAACTAAACACTTTATATGATGGCAGCTCTACCGGAGCCTGAAATAGCCACGGATGCCAGCGGCGCATAAATAGCAGAACCAGAACTCACGGCGCGTCCACAACAACTACAACAACACAAACGAACACACAAAGTTCACCTGGACCAGTCTTCCCTCCCAGGACAACAGCAGCAGAGCCAACAGCAGGCGGCCCACAGCCCCGGTGACCCCCACAACACTCATTACTCCGGACGAAGCTACCAAACTAGCCACAGAGGTCAAACTCCTCCATCTGTGGAGGAGCTAGCAGCGGAAGTTTTATGGCGGCTGAAGCCGGAGCGGGACGAGGACAAACACAGAGGGAAGTCAGAGCTCGTAGCGGTGCTTTACATCCATGACAACCACGGTGTCACTTCTCCCGTCGCCGCTTCGCATTTCCGTGTTGGGACGGAACCGGTGACGTCAGCAGGGAAACAGTCAAGCAACGCGGTGGGCAGGACCTGCCTGTGTCCCCCACCGCCCTCTGAGCCGAGTGACGGGAGCCTCGACCAATGAGAAGCGGTATTTGGAAACAAAGGGGGAGGGACCGTAGAAACGGCTGGAACACGTGGAAAGAGACAACAGGGCAAGAGTGAACGCAACAAGAGGAGCTTTTTGTGCTATGGAAAGTAGTGGAGGACCATATAATCTGTTGTTCTCTCACCACACACACACACACACACATAGCAGGCCCAAACACACACAGTGGTGGAAAGTACTTTAAAATGCACCGAGATACTGCCAGTGAACAAAATTTATCATAGATAGATAGATACGTTGTCACACCCAGCAAGAATAACGTGAGGAACAAATTACAGTGCTATTAAAATGCGCTCTTACAAGTTTATTTATTGGAAAATAGATAACACCTCCAGGTTGCTAATGCTTGTTTCGATTAATCAATGTCACAGACATTAAACTGGCACCAGTCTGCTGCTGAAACTATGATATATATTTCATGACATTGATGTTCAAAGATTGTGACTTTAGACTGGGACACTTGGAGTAGATGCAATATTGTTTTGGTTTCTAACTCAGTTGTGTTTGTCATGCCTAAAAACTGCATGTGACTATCTGTGACTATCTCCTTTACATATAAAGCCAGAACAGCTCAAAATTACTGAAAAAAATCTAGTATATATAATATCCTAATAAAAATGCAAATTTAAAAGCTGGAAATTTTGACCTACATACTTGAAGGGCCTGTAAATCTGAAAATATTCATAGAATCAAGATAAAATTTTGCATTCCTTCAATAACTAGAGAAGCACTCAGAGATTGCAGACCTCCGCCAAGGATAGAAAGGAAAACAGGAAACCCATGCAGTAAAGGATCATGAGCTGGAATCAAACCTGCATCTCTGACACAATTCTGTTTACAAATCACCTTCTTAACCAGTTGAGCTATCTGGACACCTTCCTCCAATTTGTTGGACGACATACTAACCTATGATGTTTTTGTCATATTTTGGACCACATACTAAAACATACTAAAAATTCAAAGTGATCCAGAATCCAGGATCCTTTCCAGATTGCCACCAAAATTAAATCAGCTCTTCCTCTTACCATAGTCTACATCCCCTCAAAATTTCATGTGAATCTGCCCAGGCGTTTTTGAGTTATCTTGCTAACAGACAGGCACATAAACGCCGGGTGTCACATAACCTCCTTGGCAGAGGTAATAAATATGCAAAAGTTATTCATAGAATGACACTTAAAAGACATAACACGTTTGTTTTCTGATTATTTATAAACACCTAAATGGTATCTTGCCATGATATATCACTTTCTTATTAAACTGGTCCGATAATTATGACCTGACCTATTCAAACTGTTTTGCACCATTGCTAAATTTAGAAACACTATTTTTAGCTTTTGTGCTACACAAGTGGACATCAAAGGTTAAGAAATGTTTTTGTGTGCTCTCAGTGATCAGTGCATCAATCAGGGGAGTTAACTATATCATTGCAATGCTAGGAAACTTTGGGTTCTTACACCAAACTTAACATTATTGTGGACCACAAACTCGAGCCTCATCCAGCAGAATAATGGGGTCCGGCCACATAGCAAAAATTACTTAATAACAGCTCAAGGAACACAACCAAGAGACCAGTTTGAGAGCTCATCCTCCAAATCTGATCTAGCATGCATAGGATGCACCAGAACAATTGCCACACCCTGATGAGTCCGGCTTTGTCACCGTTATGCAGACGATTCCCAACTGTATTTACAACTCTACATTTTCATTTAGCAGACATTTTTATCCAAAGTGACGTACATCTGAGAGGAGATACAACACAAGCAGGAGAAAACAACCTGGATAAGACCCATTAAGCAAGTTCAATTGTGATGATTGAACCGTAGTACCTACAGGCAGTGTTGACGTAATAGAATTTTTTTTCAACCTGTGACGTTTAAAAGTGTTCAGTGAAGAGCTGGGTTTTTTCAGTGTTTTCTTAAATACTAAGAGGGACTCAGCAGATAGAATAGAGTTTGGCAACTCGGTGCATGCAGGGAGGCCTGCCAGTAGGAGGGTGCAGTAGTCGATCACTGACATTACGAGAACCTGTACCAGAAGATGTGCTGCATGTTCAGACAGGAAGGGTCTGCTCTTCCTGATGTTGTACAGGACGAATCGACACAACTGAGCAACAGAGGCCACATGAGCTTTGAAGGTTATTTGGTCATCAATCATGACACTCAAGTTTCTGGCAGATTTTGTGGGTTTGTACCTCTGAAGTCTGGCAAGTACCAATATTTTGCATGTTCTGTCTTGCTTGAGCACAGTCAAAAACTGGATGGCGAATAATTTTTTGCAGCTGAATGACTCTAAATCTGAGACAATTAAAATTACATTCCTAGGCCTCAGCACTGGTATTACTAATAATCTGTCTTGTAGTCTGGGTGCTCTGTCAAAACATGTTAGAAGCCCACAACCTAGGTGTCATTTTTGATGCAGATCTATCTCTGGATGCACAGGTGACCAAGGTGGTCCATCTTGCTTTGATCAATGGGAGACAATTCCCAAAGTTCTAACTATTCCTTTCTCCTCCACTTTTTAAAACAGTCATTCATGCTTTTGTCTCCACCAGACTCAACTACTCTAATGTACTTTACCCTGGTATTAGTCAGCAAAACATCCATAGACTGCAATCAATTCAAAACACGTACTAAGTGAGGTGACCACATTAAACCAGTCTTCACTGACCTTCACTGACTACCTGTGAGTTTTACAGCTAATTTTAAGACTTTCCTGCTTGTTTTTAAAGAACTCCCACCTACATCCATCCAGGAACTGCTAATTTCCCACGAGCCTGAACGCAGCCTGAGATCCACCGGCAGGGCCCTTCTGATGGTTCCTAAGATCTGTTTGGTTGCTAAAGGTGGCCGAGCCTTCACAGTTGTCCCCAAGTTCTACAGAATGAGGATCTAAAGCAGGTAAATTTAGTGTATTTTTTATCTTGTCTTAAAACTCACTATTATTGTTTGGCCTTTTCGTAGCTGCTGCTTTCACTTATACAATCTTACTGTACCTTGATGGGAACTTAATGTTTTATCTTAAGGGTTTTCGTTGTAAAGCACTTTGTAACTCTGCATCTTTAAAGGTGCTGTACAAATATTTGATCTGGAATTTGCACACGACTGCACCTTACCTTTCAGGAATGTGTGTGTGTTTTTAATTAAGTTCTTTTTTTGTCATTGGATTCCAGCTGAAACACCCATTCACATTGCCTGAACTATGGTCGAATGTACAGGGAAATGACAATAAAGTTGGATTTTATTTGATTGTACTATTGTTATTGTTACACAATGCACGGCATGTGATTCTAATGTTGTGACTGTGTGGTGGATTTTAAATACAATTTTGAAAGGACAACTTTTCATGGATATGTTTTTCATGACGTGGTTTATAAATTTATCTACAAAACAACATAAATTAGAGGTGAAAAAAAGTTGAAACATTTACAAAATGCTTTATTTTTCTGCAACATATTTCCCTTCAGAAATATCTCCTGCTGGCCCCCATGACTTACCAAAATACAGTACTATTCACAAAATACACTTCAAAGTGCCTTTACATGGGGAAAACAGATAAAGTAACTTGTAAGCAGGTCTGCTCCTGATATGAAATGGTGACAAAATTAAAATAATACTGGCAGGCACTTCTGTCGTTTGAGGTATGCACAAAACAAATGAGACATACAGCATCACAGACTGGTCTTTCAAGGCATGTGCTGGCTGTGCGGTGGTAGCCGAGGTGTGCACTGTACACACAGTGCAGTGTCTAGGCCTTTGGCTCGGTGTGGTCTACTGGTGTGCAACACTGTCGGGTTCGGGGTAGCCAAACAGCTCAAAGTCTGGTTCATACAGCTTGTACAGCTTTCTTCGTGTCGTAATGGGAATCTGTGCAAACCAGTCTCTTTCCCAGCTGGCTGCAGTGCGGTTTCGGGCCCCCGAAGGGAAACGTAGCAGATCGTCCACCTCCAGAAGCTTCAGCAGATGCTCCGCATCTGTTTCCAAGGTTTCTAGTCGCCCAATGAAGTCATATTTCACCTGACATGGATGGCACAGACGGTACACCTGAAACACAGAAAAAGCAGACCGACGGTGTTAAAATAGTGCTTATACGTGCAGGTATTAGTCAACTCTACAGTGCTGTGAAAAAGTATTTGCCGCCCAATAGAAATCGTCTACTTTAGCAAATTTCTGACACTTAAATGTTCCAGACCGTCAAACTATTATTTATATTTATTTAATACTAGACAGAGATAACCCACAAAACACAAAATGCAGTTATTAAATGATGATTTATTGAAAAGGGTTAGTTTCGCCCCTGTGAAAAAGAACCTAAACCTAATAACTGGTTGGTCTCTTGGCAGCAACAACTGCAGTTAAATGTTTGTTCCAGCTTGTGATCAGTCTTTTACATCATGGAGGAATTCTGGTCCACTCGTCTTCTCTGCAGAAGAGTTTTAATTTGGCAACATTAGATAGTTTTCCAAAATGAACTGTCCATTTAAGATCGTGTCACAGAATCTCAATTAGATTCAAGTCCAGACTTTGACTCAGTCACTCCAGAACCTTCATTTAGTTCTTTTTGAGCCACTCAGAGGTGGACTTGTTTGTGTGCTTTTAAACTTTGTCTTGCTGCATAAACTATTAGTGTTGAGCTTTGGGTCCTTAACTGATGGTGGATATTCTCCAGGAGGGTTTTCTGATAGAAATCAGAATTCATGGCTCCATCAGTGATGACAAGTCATCCAGGTCCTTCAACCATCACACTACCACCATGTTTCACTGCTGGTATCATGTTCTTCTTGTGGAATGCAGTATTAGCTTTACACCAGATGTAACAGATCCATGTCTTCCTAAAAGTTTCATCTTTGACTCATCAGTCCACAGGATGTTATCCTAAAAGTGTTAGAACTCATCCAGATATTTTTGAATACCAGACAAACCTTTATGTTATTTTTGGTCAGTAGTGGTTTGATTCTTGCATCTCTAGTATGGATCCATTTTCTCCCAGAGTCTTCCTTATTAACTGACACCAGTGAGGGTTCTTTTGTGACCTCCTGAATTAGATGTTGACGCTCTTGGACAAATGTTGGTCGTTGGTCCACTCCTGGGAAGGTTCACCACTGCTCCATGTTTCTCCATTTGTGCATAATGTCTCTCACTGTGGTTCTCTGGAGTCTCAGAATCTCAGCAATGGTTTTATAACCCTCCAGACTGATGAACGTAGCATCATGTGCTGCTTTTTTAGACCCTTTCGCGACTTCACAATGCCAGACTGGTTCTATTTTGTGATGTTTACATTCAACAAGCCTGGCAGTAATCATATGTGAGTGTGGATGGTGAAACTGAACCCAACTGATGAATGAATTTGGTCATTTGGTAGATTGGTAGCTTAGGGGGCAATTACTTTTTCACATAGAGCAATCAATTTCAATCAATGAAATCATCATTTGAAAACTGCATTCTGTCTTTTTGAGTTGTCTTTGCCTTATATTAAAATTTGTCTGACGATCTGGAACATTTAAGTGTCACAAATATGCAAAATAGAAGATTTCTGACCTTCATTCTTCAATGCACCCAACCAAAGTCATGTATTCAAACAGGAGATCAATACTTTAAAAAAGTCAAGTTAATATGAAGAATGTGTGATTTCTGTGTTGCTCATGTGTGCCATTCTTCCACAATATGCCACAACAGAAATGGAAAAGGTGGTCCAAAAACTTGATTTGACACTAGAACTGCCCCTCTTTTGCTCAGAATCTGATTTCTGAAACTTCTGATGTCTAATTTTGTGCTGCTTATGATGTGCACAGATATATTCATGAGAGATAAACAGCGACTGCAAGTTGATTTAGTTGAACAAATCGCTGTTAAATCTACTTCTGTGGACAGATACAGCTCAAGGAACTCTGACCTTTGGTACACAGGACAACACTAATCTGTTTTCAGCTTGATTGCTGGCCTAGAAACAGAATCAGATTTTCCATCTTCATTTTACATATGTCACAGCTTCTTGTATCCCATTCCTCAAAGTTTTTAATTTTCTGAGTTTACATGAAAATATGACATAATTCTACTGCATAGTGTCAACATTAGTGGACTTTATTAGAATAATATGTAATGTGGAATTACCAGTGGCAGCATCTGACAACTTTAAACACTCCGAACACTAAAACCTGTCAGCAAGTTTGAAACTTTTTAAAAAATTGCCTGAATTACATAATTTATCACAGCCAGAAATTGTAAAAACAGAAAGACTCATCAAATGTTTCAACTTCCAATAGAAAATCTAAATAAATAACTAGATTCTAAAACTAAAAAATATTGGCTTCCTCAGGCCTTTTACGACAAATATAGACGCTAATCAGAAATCTAAGTAGTAAAATATCT
Organism: Acanthochromis polyacanthus; assembly: GCF_021347895.1. Taxonomy (NCBI): domain Eukaryota; kingdom Metazoa; phylum Chordata; class Actinopteri; family Pomacentridae; genus Acanthochromis; species Acanthochromis polyacanthus. The sequence continues at coordinate 40,682,704 of NC_067119.1, forward strand.
ATAGTTTGTAGACACCAGTATTAGTAACACATGTGGGCACTTGGGAAAATCCTTTTACATGTTAATTTTTATATGTTTTTTTCAAATCACCAATGACATTAAAGTTTCATTTTTTCATGTGATTTATAGCTTCATAACTGTCATACGTCATAAAACATTTGCAGGACTTTATGTTGTTGTGACAAATGAGCGGACAGTGAGTTAAAACCACATGGAGTTTGTTAATAAGAGACACAGAAATAGCGAGGGAGAGAAACATCGCCTCAGCCTGTGTAAATAAACACGAGTTCATGTGAAACCAGTACCTGCCGCCAGTGCTCGTTGAAGATGCTTTCCCTCTCCGTCTCAGGATCCAACAGGTATGTAATGAACTGATGAAATGTTGGTTTGATTCCCTCTGCGAACGCCTCGGCCACCGTCTCTGGCAAACTTCCAGACACGTTGCCATAACGACGTAGCATAACTGACCCAAACTGCTTGTAGAAATCCTCATTTGGCCTGAGAAACACACATCAACACCTTTAAATAATACAGCAAGTGTGGTGTTTAATCAAAAGAGAAGCACATCCCTCTACATGTCAGACACACACTTTCCAAACTTGTTCCTGAAGGCAGAGATGAGACGCACAAAAGGGTCTCGAACAAACAGGAACTTGGTGTAGTGCTGAAGCTTGAGTGCCATCAGGTGGCGGGAAAGAGAACCATAATGGCGCCAAAACCTGGCAAATAGAAAAAAACAACAACAAACAGAACACCATGAAAGCTCTTCTGTTACCATCCTCTTACTCAAAATGTGATTGTGATACTATTTTAATGCTGTTTTTTTTCTTCACAGCCTTTCAGGTCCAACAATCTACATTATTAGTGCTGTTTGCTTATCCTTGTAGCTATTCTGAGTCAATCACATCAATTAATTGCTGTTTTTTCTGCTACATCTCATCCAGTTTGCAACAGCATCATCTAATCCTGCTTTTCTTCTTCTTATAGTTCTTCTGGTATCACATCATCTTTTTATATTTCATCTCTTTGTAAATGATCAAAGCTTGCTCCCAACAACAGAATGTAAAACTGTTTTCTCTCTTTACAGCTCCTCCAGATCAAGCAACAAGATCTAACACGGATCTCTTTTAGAGCTTAATGTGTAGTTATATCACGTTTAACTCTGGTCTTTCCTGCCAATAACACTTTTTTTTACTGCATTAACAGAATTGTGTGTACATAATCCTCCATGCTGAACCTGTTCATATGTAAATTCATCATATTATAGCTGTACATATCCATATGTAGATTCATCATGCTTGGTATATTGTATATTGTACTTTTGTAATTCTTGCCCTGCTTCTTTCAGCTTCTTATCTGTATGCAGCTGCTGTAACATTTAAATTTCCCTGGTGAGGGATCAATAAAGTCTATCTTATCTTATCCTTTCAAAACCCAAAGTCTGCAACTGTTCAGTCTCATGCATTGCTGATTGAACCTGTTCACAGTACCAAATGACTGAAAACTAAACTCAAATTTCTCCTACAGCAAAAAAAGATGTGTCTTGTACAGTGATGCAGACAGAAAAACACATATTCAGCTCCCGAGGGTAGAGAAAGGTCCGTCTGTGCTGCGACACCAAGTCCTGCCTGTGGCTTCCACTCACTCTTCAACTCAGTAAATAGCTCCTTTAGCTCACAAACACTTCCAGTATAACTGAGCGTCTAAGACAAACATGAAACCTTTCACTTACTAATGCAACAAGCAGTGGAGACAGAAAAAGCAGTGCTCAGAAAGAGAATCATGCAGTGATTTCCAAAAACCCTCAAAATGAAAGTGAAGAAATACTCACTGTAGCATTTTTTACAATCAGATTTTGCAGGAAAGAAGCAGAAGAACACAGTCTCTCTTTCATTTCAGAATTGCAGATTTCTGTCAGATTTCCTCTTGTGTTTATTACAGGACTGAGGCATGTGGTTTGCCTAGATGTCCAGCATCCTGTTTAGAAACATTTGTAGTCTCTTGGATGTTGACTTGAGTGAGACTTTTACAGAGTTGTTAAAACATTATGCAAGGGCCTCATTGTGTTTATGGAGAAATTTGGTTGTTTATGGTTATTGTTTGTTTGTTTGTTTCTTTATTTTATTTATTTCACAATTTTATTTACATTCATATTATATGTTGTGAAAAATGAACTCCCAAAAAGCTCACGCTTACAGACAGGGGTCCATGTCCACCCTTCCACCAGCTAACAGTCTCAGTAAAATGAGGAACAGCTTGTCAACACCAAAGTGCACCCATAAACCGAAATTAAATAACACAAAATTAAATATATATACATACACATATTCATATGCACAAATACATAAAATATAGAAGCATACATGAAGACAGCATGTCCTGCTTTTCAGTTAGATGTAACAAACACAATGTTTATAATGATAAGACTTTTGATGTGAATCCTAGCAAGGTAAACATTCATTTAGTTATATATCTCCCCAATAGTTGATTTTTGAGTTTCCTTTTAAATATCGACAATGTAGAGGATTGTGTTAGATTGTTGTCCAACTCATTCCATATTTGTGGACCACTGTAACATATACTGTATTTAGTACAGGTCATTGTTCTATCCTTACCATGTAAAAGGTGCTTATTTCTGGTTTCATATGGGTGAGAGGATGAGTGAATGGGAATGAGTTTACATAAATCAGAGTTCAATCCATAGACAACATTATACATTGTACAAGCATTGCTATAGATCTTACATTCAGGAAGCTTCAAGAGGCCACATCTATGGAAGAGAGGATTTGAGGGACAATTTCGCATAGACCATGTAATTGTTGTAATTGTTCTGTCTGTACAACTGTTTTTTATACCAATGAGCTGAGTAGGTGTTTCTGCTAACAGAAAGCTCTGCATTAAATGAAGGCCTGACATTGACCGTACTTTGATATTTGAGCTGATGAAGGTTAACAGATGTAGCATCTTTTTTCCTCAGTCTGCTGCTCACTAATTAAAGAAGGTAATATGTTTTCCAAGTGCCAGTATCTTGAGCTTCCTTCATTCACTGACTTTGCCCTGGAGGGAGGATTAAGGATGTGATCACTAAAGTGCAGAGATAATTACATGTGCAACTGCTGCAAATGAGAAACTTGGTTTCAAATTAAGAAAAAATGGTAGCATTGAGGACACCAAGGTCATTCTGCAGTTACATTCATAAATCACACATTATAAAACTGTCTCTGTAGTGTTTTACATATAAATGGACGTCATTTATATTCAAACTAAATGAGGTCACACAATGCTGATTAAGCCAATCAGTGCCAGGTTAATCTGTTTGTATACTGCAGCAAACGGGAGTTTCAAATCTGGTGTCCCATACTAGCACAGCAGCATAAATGCATGATATATTAATCAGGAATGATTTGGTTTGCCAGAGCTGACAAGGGGAGCAACAAGAGAAACAGAACAGCTTGCAGTGGAAAAACCCAGACAGCATCCAAGGAAAGTTGCTAATGTTCCAGACCAAAAAAGAAATTTGATGTTCCGTGGAAGGATTACAGTACAAAAAAGAAAAGGAAAGCATCCAAAAACGAGGCACACATCCCAAATGGGATTAAGGGAAGACTGAAAAAAAACTGGAGGTTTAAATATAATTATGAAAGCTCGAGATTAAAAATACAATAGTCAAGTGGTTTTTGGCTGTATTTTCTGTAAAGCTAAATTGACACATTTAACTTGTATATGTAAAAAGTAGTGCAATATAATAATTGCACTACTATAACAATAATATTACACAAAGTTCAAAAAATGGATCGTACAAAATTGTTGGCGCCCTTTTAAAATTGTGCATAAATCATTTTATTTCAAGCATGTGATGCTCGTTTAAACTCACCTGTGGCAAGTAAAGGTGCTGGTAATATAGAAATCACACCTGAAGCCAGTTACACACGTGGACAAAATTGTTGGTACCCCTCAGTTAAAGAAGGAAAAACCCACAATTCTCACTGAAATCACTTGAAACTCACAAAAGTAACAATAAATAAAAATTTATTGAAAATTAAATAATCAAAATCAGCCATCACTTTTGAATTGTTGATTAACATAATTATTTAAAAAAACAAACTAATGAAACAGGCCTGGACAAAAATGATGGTACCTCTATAAAAGATTGAAAACTATTTGACCAGAGTGACATGATTAACTCAGGTGTGTCATTTAATTGACATCACAGGTGTTTCCAAACTCATAATCAGTCAGTCTGCCTATTTAAAGGGAGACAAGTAGTCACCCTGCTGTTTGGTGAAAAGGTGTGTACCACACTGAACATGGACAACAGAAAGCGAAGGAGAGAATTGTCCCAGGACATCCGAAAAAAAATTATAGACAAACATCTTAAAGGTAAAGGCTATAAGACCATCTCTAAACAGCTTGAAGTTCCTGTGACAACAGTGGCTCATATTATTGAGAAGTTCAAGACCCACGGGACAGTAGCCAACCTCCCTGGACGTGGCCGCAAGAGGAAAATTGATGACAAATTGAAGAGACGGATCGTTGGAATTGTATCCAAAGAGCCCAGAGCAACCTCCAAAGAAATTAAAGGTGAACTCCAAGGCCAAGGTACATCAGTGTCAGATCGCACCATTCGTCGTTGTTTGAGCCAAAGTGGACTTCATGGGAGACGACCAAGGAGGACACCACTGCTGAAAAAAACTCATAAAAAAGCCAGACTGGAATTTGCAAAAATGCATGTTGACAAGCCACAAAGCTTCTGGGAGAATGTCCTTTGGACAGATGAGACCAAACTGGAGCTTTTTGGTAAGGCACATCAACTCTATGTTCATAGACTCAAAAAGCAAGCATACGAAGAAAAGAACACTGTCCCTACGGTGAAACATGGAGGAGGCTCAGTAATGTTTTGGGGCTGCTTTGCTGCATCTGGCACAGGGTGTCTTGAAAGTGTGCAAGGTACGATGAAATCTGAAGACTATCAAGGCATTCTGGAGAGAAATGTGCTGCCTAGTGTCAGAAAGCTTGGTCTCAGTCGCAGGTCATGGGTCTTCCAACAGGACAACGATCCAAAACACACAGCCAAAAACACCCAAGAATGGCTGAGAGAAAAGCGTTGGACTATTCTAAAGTGGCCTTCTATGAGCCCAGATCTGAATCCCATTGAACATATGTGGAAGGAGCTGAAACATGCCATTTGGAGAAGACACCCATCAAACCTGAGACAACTGGAGCTGTTTGCTCATGAGGAGTGGGCCAAAATACCTGTTGACAGCTGCAGAACGCTCATTGACAAATACAGAAATCGTTTAATTGCAGTGATTGCCTCAAAAGGTTGTGCAACAAAATATTAAGTTATGGGTACCATCATTTTTGTCCAGCCCTATTTCATTAGTTTGTTTTTTTAAATAATTATGTTAATCAACAATTCAAAAGTGATGGCTGATTTTGATGATTTAATTTTCAATAAATTTGTATTTATTGTTACTTTTGTGAGTTTCAAGTGATTTCAGTGAGAATTGTGGGTTTTTCCTTCTTTAACTGAGGGGTACCAACAATTTTGTCCACGTGTGTACAAAGTATAAAAGTTGACTCAACCTTTTGTGTTGTTTGTCTATGTGTGTCACACCAAGCATGGAGAAGAGAAAGATGAGCCGAGAAGTGTCTGAGGACTTAAGAAGCAAAATTGTGGAAAAATATGAACAATTTCATGGTTACAAGACCATCTCCAGAGATGTTGAAGTTACTTTGTCCACTGTGCCAGCCCGGTCTCACGGGGATTCGTGAAACTGTCACGTCAGTTTTTGTTTCGGTTTCGTGCGCACCAACACGATGTCGTCATGTTTTTCGTGCCGCTCACCACCAGCGAAACCCGCTGTGGTAATCACATCTGAAAGTGGTTTATACCGGCGGATTCATGACGATCTAAGCTGTCCATCGGCGTTTGCGGCCGCCGCTTCGGCCGCCGGACATTCTTTAAATTCCTATGCAAATTCAGTGGATTCGTGACGATTTAAGCTGTCCATCGGCGTTTGCGTCCGCCGCCGCGGCCGCCATTGCGGCCGTCAGACATCCAAACGAATCCACCGAATTTGCATAGGAATTTAAAGAATGTCCGGCGGCCGCAGTGGCGGCCGCAAACGCCGATGGACAGCTTAGATCGTCATGAATCCGCCGGCATAAACCACTTTCAGATGTGATTACCACAGCGGGTTTCGCTCGTGGTGAGCGGCACGAAAAACATGACGACATCGTGTTGGTGCGCACGAAACCGAAACAAAAACTGACGTGACAGTTTCACGAATCCCCGTGAGACCGTGTGAGAAAAATTGACAAAAGAATGCAACGCACTATAGTTTGAATGGTGGCTAAACATCCTCAGTCAACTTCCACACAAGTTCAGGCTGTCCTGCAGACACAGGGTGCAAAAGTGTCAGCTTGGACCATACGTCATCATCTGAATGAGAAGAAGCGGCATGGCAGAAGACTAAGGAGAACCCTACTGCTGACAAAGAGACATAAAAAAAAACAGACTGGAGTTCGCAAAAATGTTCCCATGTAAGCCTCAATCCTTTTGGGAGAACACTTTGTGGACAGATGAGACTAAGGTAGAGCTTTTTGGAAAAGCATGTCATTCTACTGATCACAAAAACAGAATTAGGTCAAGAAAAGAACACAGTACTTACAGTTAAACATGGTGGAGGCTTAAAGATGTTTTGGAGTTGTTTTGCTGACTCTGACACTGGGTGCCAAGACGGTGTACAAGGAATCATGAAATGTGGAGACTATCAAAATATTTTGGACCGCAATGTAGGGCCTAGTGTCAGAAAGCTGGGTCTGTGTCAGAAGTCATGAGTGTTTCAGCAGGAGAATGACCAAAAATACACCTCAATTCGCACCAAGAAATAGTTGGAGACAAAGTGCTGCAGAGTTTTGAAGTGGCCAGCAATGAGTCTGGATCTAAATATCATTGAACACCTATCGAGAGATCTCAAAATTGCTGTAGCAAGAAGGCACTCTTCAAATCTGAAAGACCTGGAGAAGTTTGCAAAACAAGAGTGGTCCAAAATTCCATTTGAGAGGTGTTAGAAGCTTGTTGATGGTTATAGGAAAGGATTGGTTTCGTTATTTCTTCCAAAGGGTGTGCAACCAAATATTGAGTTGAGGGTGCCAACAATGTTGTCCGGCTCATTTTTTGAGTTTTGTGTAAAATTATGTCAATTTTGGCTTTTTTCCTCTGCTTTTTGTTTTTCCAATGCACATCAAGGAACATGTATACCAAACGTGTATTACGTGTATACCAAAAACATTTGTAATTTCTGTGAGAAATGGAGTATTTTCTGGAAGAATTCCAGGGGTGCCAATACCTTTGTCCATCACTGTACAAATTTATTAACACAAGTGAGAAGTATTATCGAGAGTTGCACTGTATAGAAGAAGACTGGCAGAGGTGAAAGATTTCAAAGATTCTGGAAAGAAAACTAGTGAGAGACGTGTCTAAAAACCAGAGAACAACTGCCACGACTCTGATGAATGATTTAGCCAAGAAGACACTCACTAGAGACCTGTACAAACATTTAATGTGAGCTTACCTACCAAGAAAAACTCTGCAGAAGAGACATGTTCGAGCCAGACTGAAGCATAGGTAAACAAAACTAGGATGTTCAGGAATGCTGTTTGAAAAAATCCTTGTTCTGTTAACCTGAACTTGTGAAATGTTTGAAAAATACTGTCACAGAGCTGAAAGCCCTTAGTTGTTTTAATTTTCATGTCCTAGTGTTAAAATTCTCCTTCATTATAGCTAAAACAGTCCATTGTTGTCCATATATTCAGCACCAATTACGATATATTGCACATGCTTTTTACATCTCTAAATATCTATCTGCACAACAGTCAGTATTTTACTAAACTACTGCACAATCCATTCCATTGCATTGCTTGTTTCTTAGTGTCTTTGTCTTTTTTGGTCTTTCTACTGTGACTCGCATGTTTGCACTCTTTATGTGCTGTACATATGACAGAACTGACAATAAACTTGATGTTGACTACCTGCAGAGGGTACAGTTTTCAGGTATTTGCACTTTGAGTATTGCCATTTTATTCCACTTCATAAATGTACATCATTACTGCCATTCTGCACAATATTCAAGTATTTAGGTTCAAGCACATTGCGTCTTCACATTGTGTCATCTGCCACACACTATTTAAATAAAATATCTCAAAATGAACCAGGTAAACTTTCAATTTAACTTGTCATGGACAAGCTTAGTGTCTTAACCAAAAGTACTGTAACTTTGAACATGTACTCCATTAGAAACAATAGCTGGCATAATGTCAGTACAAAGGTTGAACAGCTACTTGAAATATTATTCTAATCACAGTACAGCCAAACCACGGGAGCTGCATTATTTTATTTTTTTTACTATTTTTGATGAAGGTAAACTATATCACAAGATACTACCATGAATATTCAATAATACTCTTCAGATGTAAGACAAGGTCATCTTTCCTGAGCCTGGTTCTGTCAGAGGTATCTTTGGGTTCCTAACTGCTCATAGTGAATCCTAAAACAATTCTGGATTGCTGGGTTCCCTGTTCGTATGTGTATATTTTTAGGTCATATCTTTCTACTTATGTTTATTTTTAGGTCATATTTTTGTACTTATGTTTATATTGTTAGGACATATTTTTCTAGTTACTTTATATTTATGTTTTTAGGACATATCTTTCTACTTATGTTTATATTTTTAGGAAATATTTTTCTACTTATATTTTTAGGTCATATTTTTATATTTATGTATATATTATTAGATCATATTTTCATAATAATAATGTTTATCTATATACAGTACGTTGTACTGTTCATATTATATTGTATATTCCAGTGACTGTACGTACCATTTTACAGGTACAATTATATTAAATACAACTTAGAAATAAGAAAATCAAAACGCTGCTAACTAAAAGTACTACGACTTTTAACATGCACTCCATGAGAAACAATAGGTAGCATAACGCCATTACAAAATAAATTGCAGGTGGAAAGTTGAACAAATATTTTAAATATTATTCTAATCACAATATAACCAAATCACAGGAGCTACATTTTATTTATTTATTTTTTTGGATAAAGGTAAAATATATCACAAGGTCACAAATGAAGCATTACAGTGCGACAGCATCACCTCGACCTATAAATAATAGTCTCCCAATGTGAGAGAACTGGATGAGTTTGGATTTACTCCTCGTCAGTGCTAACACATAAAACATGAATTTAATGAATAAAATTTTAAAAATATATGTTGAATCTCTCTCTGAGTATGTGTAAATATTTGTGTCTTACTTAGCGAAGGTGAGGTGGAGGGAGGAGTTGTGCACGAGGTCAGGAGGTACAGCCTCTGGGTCGGTGTAAGGTTTTCCTGAGGAGGGTGAGATCAGCGACTGAGACAAAACCACCATCACTCTCTTCCAGTTGGTGCACGCTACCTGAGAAGGAAAAACATTCAGAGAGACGAGCGGGATTAAAGCTGCAAGCAGCGTTGAACAGGCCCTCGTACACCCACACATGTCGAGGTGTGATGTATGTCAGGGTGTAACAGAAACTTGAATCAGTTGAGACTTAGCTGAGCACTGTCGAGGATCATATCACAAAGTTTCTAGCAACAGTACATGCAAATGTAATGACTATAACTTGTTAGCAATAGGTGGGGCTATGACTATGACTCCACTTTAGAATGTCGATGTCTTCAGTCCTGGACTCTTGTCATGCATATGAAATTTGGGCCAGATTATATCTTGTGAAGCTGAGATATAAACTAACACTATGAAGGTGAAACGTTCTGCCCGTTAGTAGATGTTACAAATGTTGCAGGGAACGCTACGTAGCCACTTTTTCACACCCAAGTCCCATAAAACATCACATATTTCGTCAGATTTGAAGTGTGTGCAAATTTCCATGAGTTTTTGAGTGTTTGGGCCTTTAAAAATGTCATTCTTTTGGGAAAACAATAATTCCTTGCATTCCAGTAGGACGTCAGTGCTCAGGCCCTAAATATGAACATGTGCAAACTCATGTTACGCACTAGAAAACTAATAAAACAGCAATTTTAAGATCTTATTATTTTCCCAACACTTGCATCCCCGCACAGTGAAGTGACTCTCCGCCCACACAAACACAGTCAGAAGGCAGCTGTACCTTTGGAACATAGCAGTAGATGATCTGGTGAGTATCGTCCACTATGAGATGGTCCAGCTCTCTGTTGGGGATCTGCTCAAAAGGCCGAGTTCTTCCGGGGAATTCTACAGCGCCTCTTCCTGAGCAAACATCCATGATCCTCTGCTTCCTCTTCTCCTGTTCCTTATTCCTCTCCTTCTCCCCATCCTCCTTTCTCTGCTCCTGTTTTTCCTGCTCATCCTTCTCCTGACCTGCTGTTTTTGGGATCGGTGTAGCATTTGAAGCGGTGGTGGAGATGCTGACGGTGGAACTGGTTCGGGTTTTGCTCGTGGTCACGGTCAGCTGAGAGCAGCAAGCAGAGGGAAGCGACTCGTGTTTGGGGTCCTTCAGGGGGTAGAGTTTGAAGCCTCCGACATCGTCCCAGTAGACAATGATGAGCAGGATCATAAACAAAGACCCGAGGATGAAAGCCACTCGTAGACCGCGCCATGTTCCCATGGTTGCACCGCATCAAGGGGTGTAATTGGTGGAGAGAACAGGAAGCAGCTATCTCAGCTCCATGGTGGCTGTCTATTGCGGAAGGAGACGCTTCCTGCTCAGCAAATGCAACTGAAAAAAACAGGAAATGTGACTGAGACCCCTGTTCTCCTTTTCAGCCAGAGTGAAGCCAAGGAAGTCCAGACTGCTATTCAGACTTAAAAAAAAAAAGATTAATGTTCAAAAGAGTGCAAAAAGCAGAAGTAATGAAGTACCAGATTTATTCTTTCAAATTAATCATGCGGTCGAGTCTGCAGAAGCTCAACCTCATATGACCCACACTGTGGGGAAACGTTATCATTTACTAACATATTGTGCTTTATTGTCATTTTGAGCTATGCTTACAAAAAAATTGTCAGCGTATTTTAATGTACAACATAAGAACCATGCCAATTTCTTGGGCCCACCAGGACCCATGCCTGTATATTCTTTACTATTAGTTCTTCTTCTACTGTATATCATTGTGGTTTTGCTAGATAGTATGTACGGACAGCGGGAATCTCGTTCATCCTATTCATGCGCTTCATTACTTAGACGACGAGGCATTTGGCAACCTTAAGGGAGTCATAGTACTATTTTCACAAATTTGCACCTTTGTACCTCATAATACCTTATTTTATTGAATTCTGTACTCTTACAATACTCCATTTTATTATATTCTACACTCTCATAATACTCTTTAACTATATTCTGCACTATTATAATATTCTATTTTATTTATCATATTCTGCTCTGGGGGCTGCATAGTGGTTAGCACTTTTGCCTTGCAGCAAGAAGATCCCCGGTTCAAATCCAGGCTTGGGTCTGGGATCTTTCTGCATGGAGTTTACATGGATTTATTTCCATTTTAATTTGTGTATTTTAAAACAAAACTCAAATAACCACTCGTTTTTTGTTTTTCAATACCTGCTTTAGAACGGAAAATCCAATTACCAAAATATACACGGACCGGGATCTTTCTGTATGGAGTTTGCATGTTCTCCCTGTGCATGCGTGGGTTTTCTCCGGGTGCTCTGGCTTCCTCCCACAGTCCAAAAATATGCTGAGGTTAATTGATGACTCTAAATTGCCCATAGGTGTGAATGATTGTCTGTCTGTATATGTAGCCCTGTGACAGACTGGCGACCTGTCCTGGGTGTCCCCTGCCTTCGTCCGAGTCAGCTGGGATAGGGTCCAGCCCCCCCGCGACCCCAGCCTGGGATTGGAACCAGGGATGTTCTTGCTGCAAAGTGAAAGTGCTAACCACTATACCACTGTGCAGCCCCATGTATATATCTAGTTTTTGCCTATAATTTTTATACATTCTCTTCATATTTGCCAGTTTGTGTGTAGAAACAGAAGTCAAACATGACAAAACTGCAATATTTTTTTATTTTTTTTGCATATTGGTGAAAAACTCAGTGTATGGCAGTACTAACTACTGTTACATGTTAAATAGGTGTAGTTTTAAGACTTTATTTTTAATTTACACCCTTTCACTTTTACTGGAGATTCTTTAAGTGTTTTATTTTACCCATTGAGGAGGTTAATTCCCATAATAAGCCGCTGCTGGTGTGTGATGCAGGCCGGTGTGAAGTCCTCTATGGGCCGTGGGAACCTCCGGCTCCACCCGGGGCGCTCAGCTGCCACTGAGCTGTGAACAAACGGGGGGCAGTGGGGGTAGAAGGACGCCCCTTATTGTCCGGCCCGTGGAAACATCTGCCAATCGTGTGGAGGGGAAAATGGAAAAAATGAGGCCTCTACTAAACCGCTAGAAGGACATGAGATTGAATTTTAACCAAAAATAAAAAAATAAAAAATTTGGGAAAAAATGTGTTTGCAGAAATTAAACACGCGCTCCACATACACAAACATGCACGTGCGTGCACGCATGCGCGGAAGGTAAAACACATTGAACTTTAAACGTTGTCTTGTACCGACATGTCAGCCGGTTTTAAGATTATTATATACGTTTCTGAATATTTCTTATTCTTCCTCTCTGGGACTCACCATCACCTTTTCCCCGCTCCGCTCGGTCGGTAGCGGTTACAAAGCGTCCTTTCACCGGCCCTTTTTCTCTCTCCCGTTTCACCGACAACTTCAGGTTCCTCTCCGCGATACGGACTCTTTAATTTTCCACCTCCCTACCTCACCGGACGTGCGGACCGACTCGGCTTGGTTCCCTTCATGCCCTTCACACCGGCAGCATCACGGCGAACCCGTCAACGTGTGTGTGTGTGTGTGTGTGAGAGAGAGAGAGAGAGAGAGAGAGAGAGAGAGAGAGAGAGAGAGAAAAGATGAAAAAAAGAAAACGTGACCTGAAGCTTGTGAGTTTTCGTACCCCACACAGGAGCTCCATGGTCGGCGATTCCTGCTCCGTGTGGCTTCCTCTCCGTCCGTCTGCCCGGTGATGAGATCGGGAGGACAGGGATCGCCACACCATTCTGCAAAATCTCGCGAGAGATTTTGGGTCGGGACTACAGCCACCCACGTTTCCACATGTTACACACACACGCGCGCACGCGCACGCGCGCACACACACACACACACACACACACACACACAGTTATTGTACAGCTATTTTCAGTTGTGGGGATTCACACAGTAGAAATATGAGCCAGACTATGAAGCCGGTTCCCAAGCTAAGGTCTGGGGAGCTCCAGGCGGCCAGACCAGACTTCCATAGAAATAAGCAGTTTAGTTTAACTTTACAGACCTTTCTGCTGCTATTTACTTAATTAAAGAGAAGTAAACACATATGTTAGGAGAGAAGTGTCAGTATAATTAAAATTGAAATCATAATATCAGTATTTTATATTTAATCAATCATAATTCGAACCTAAGGCGCCAGAAACACTTTAGTTATTACACTGCATATTACATTTTATTTTCTTAGGAAAACACATTTTTACTCATGTTGATATTTTTAGGACATATTTTTCTACTTGTGTTTATAATTGTAGGACATATCTCTCTATTTATGTTTAGATTTTAAGACATATTTTTAGGTAATATTTTTCTATTTGTGTTTATTTTTTAGGACATATTTTTCTACTTAAGTTTATACTTTTGAGACATATTTATGTATATGTATTTATATTTTTGAAACATATTTTTCTATTTATTTTTTTAGGTTACATTTTCTACTTATGTTTATATTTTTAAAACAGATTTTTGTATATATGTTTATATTTTTGGAACATTTTGCTATTTATGTTTATATTTTTACATAATTTTTCTACTTCTGCTTATATTTTTAAGATATATTTTTGTACTTATTTTTATATTTTTATTTCATATTTTTCTACTTCTGTTGTATATCTAAAAAATAAAGTAAGAGTTGTATTTGTCCTCAGTATTAAGTTTGACTGAGTAATTTTTTGTCATAATTTTTTCTTACATGCCTCATTCACGACATAATGTATTTATTATTATAGCCTTTGTTGATTTATTATTTACTGTTTGGGGAAATTATCCAAGTAAAAACATAAACATAGCAAATATTGTTTGTATTAGATTCTTTTTAGGCTAAGAAAATGCTAAAAAATAAACTTCAAAGTGAAAGTCAGCAATTAATACAGTACATGAAACATGAAAATTTAAAAAAAGAGAAAAATTTTTGGTTCTTTTTTTTTGTACTATGGGACGTTTCATGTCTATCCAATAAAGTTTCTGTCACCAAGCCCCCCACACAGTGCAGTAAACATCAAATGTTGAGCTTAATGTTTATTGCTTTACACTTAAAATTTAAATGACTGGAGATTCACAATGAACTTTGTGGTCACTTTTGAGCCGTTTATTAGATTGCAATATATTACAGTCCAATGCAAAACCACAATAAAAGTAGAGCCTTACTGAAGTCGTCAAAAGCACAAAAATTTCACATTCATTTTAATCATTTAGAGTATGGAGGTATTCATTGCTCCAGCATCCCCAACGATAACACAGTATAGCTAATAAATGAATTGGTGGATATATTAGATAACTAATGTGCTCATTTGACATTTGTTAATCTGTAAATGGAGGAGAGTGTTTATAAAATCTGTGGCTGACGAGGAGTCTTTGTGTTAAAAGGATCCCAGAGATTCTTTTAAAAAAACGTCAGAAATTTCCACGAGGGCTTTAACCAAGAAAGTGTTAGACAGTGCGACCACTTACTGAAGACTAGGTAGGTCAATTTTTTCCTAACTCATTGCCAACTCAGTCTGAATGCAAGTTTAACTTCCGAGGATGATAGAAATCTAAAGTTCCTTCTCTTAACTCTCCTGCTGATTTGAGTTGAAGTCCTGTTTTGCAGTATTTAATCTGGTTCAAATAGCATAACTCATGATAGTACATCTTCAGACATTCCTAAATAATTTAATACTTTTATGTCAGACATCACAGCAAAAGTCTTTACAAGTGTGTGAACCTATCAGTGCATCATGTCGAATGAGGTTAATGAGGTGAAAGATCTGTGCAGCCCGGAGTCAATATTGTGGATCAACAGCGGCAGACATTTCCATCAGGGAGTAACCATGCAGACTAATGAAGCTAAATGGTTTTAGCTCATCCGCAGCTCATTGCTTCTTGTTTGCTGAATTTCTGCAGAACTCACTAACAATGACACAAATGTTGAATAAGAAATACACAACTGGACTCCTTAACTACCATATTTTACTTTTCAAAAAAAGAAACCATACTTTACTTTCTGCCAGCACATCAGGTGGTTTTTGAGTGAGGGCATGAATGTCAATAAAATCTGTTTAAAAAGAAAAAAGCCCAAATTTTCACCTTAATGACAGACTAGACCTTGGAATAGAGCGAGAACCCATCATCGTGGTTTGCCTGAAATATTTTAGAGCCACAAACCATATAGTAGATATGAAAGAGTGCGTGATCTCTTAACTCAAATATTTTTACCTACGGCGAAAGGTAGAGACGTTAAAATCAGCCGAGCAGAACGGAATCTCCCCTCCTTTACAGCACACACATTTCAAATATAGGGATTTTAGTGGTAGCTAGATGACATGAAAGCCTCTGAGTTTAAGCTGAAACACAGCTGTGTTTTAACTGCGGCTCTTGAGGATGGCGTCATCTGTTTATGGGATGTAATTCGTTCCAAACAACAAAGATTTACATACATCAGGGAAGGATAAGGCTGCTTAACATACAGTACGCTCCACTGGCTGCATGTCTGCAAACAGAAGGATTAAATGCTACAGGAACCTCAGAAAGTGATGTCATTGTGGCTTAATTCTGATCACCTATGACCAAAGAAAAAGAGAAATTAAATAAAAACATTTGCTATTTAATGATCACGTACATTATCCACATTGACTTCATGCAAACCCATCCATTCTCTATACACCGCTTTAACCTCACTACGGTCGCGGGGGGTGCTGGAGCCTATCCCAGCTGACTCAGGCGAAGGCAGAGGACACCCTGGACAGGTCGCCAGTCTGTCTCAGGGCTACATATACAGACACACAATCTCACTCACATTCACACCTACAGGCAATTTAGAGTAACCAATTAACCTCAGCATATTTTTGGACTGTGGGAGGAAGCCGGAGTACCTGGAGAAAACCCACGCATGCAGAAAGATCCCAGGCTCGGGCCGGGACTTGAACCAGGGATCTTCTTGCTGCAAGGCCAAAGTGCTAACCACTACTCCACTGTACAGCCCTCATGCAAACCCATCCATCCATCCTCTATACACCGCTTTATCCTCACTAGGGTCGCGGGGGGTGCTGGAGCCTATTCCAGCTGACTCGGGCGAAGGCAGGGGACACCCTGGACAGGTCGCCAGTCTGTCACAGGGCTACATATACAGACAAACAATCACACTCGCATTCATACCTACGGGCAATTTAGAGTACTCAATTAACCTCAGCATATTTTTTTTGGACTGTGGGAGGAAGCCGGAGTACCCGGAGAAAACCCACGCATGCACAGGGAGAACATGCAAACTCCATGCAGAAAGATCCCAGGCTCAGGCCGGGATTGAAACCAGGGATCTTCTTGCTGCAAGGCCAAAGTGCTAACCACTTTGCATGACCACTTTGCATGAGCAGCCCTCATGCAAACCCATTTATTCAAAATAAATAATATTTTTAGATATGCATTGTGTAGCGATTAGTGTTTTTGATTATTTTACTCTGTCAAGGACATGGAGCCTTGGTTATGCGACGATCAACATTGCTTTTGTCTTTCTCTCTGTCTGAGTAATCAATTAACCTCAGCATATTTTTGGACTGTGGGAGGAACATGACATGAACCAGGGATCTTCTTGCTGCAAGGCGAAAGTGCTAACCACTACTCCACTGTGCAGCCCTCTTCTACATCCTCAACACAAAAATCAGCATTTGGAAGTTTGCAAATGAACATATAGACAAGCCTGATGCATTTTGGAAACAAGTTCTGTGGACCGATGAAGTTAAAATAGAAGTTTTTGTCTGGAATGAGCAAAGGTACGTTTGGAGAAGAAAGGGCACAGAATTTAATGAAAAGAACCTCTGTCCAAGCATGGGGGTGGATCAATCATGCTTTGGGGTTGTATTGCAGCCAGTGGCACAGGGAACATTTCACGAGTAGAAGGAAAAATGGATTCAATAAAATTTCAGTATATTTTGGATGCTAACTTGATGCCATCTGTGAAAAAGCTGAAGAGAGGATGGCTTCTACAAATGGATAATGATCCTAAACACACCTCAAAATCCACATCAAGAGGCGTAAACTGAAGGCTTTGCCATGGCCTTCACAATCTCCTGACCTCAACAGAATTGAAAATCTATGGATAGACCTTAAAAGAGCAGTGCGTGACAGACAGCCCGGAAATCTCAAAGAACTGGAAGACTCTTGTAAGGAACAATGGACAAAGACACCTTAAACAAGAACTGAAAGACTTTTAGCTGGCTACAAAAAGCGTTTACAAGCTGTGATACTTGCCAAAGAGGGGAGTACAAGGTATTAACTCTGCAGGGTGCTCAAACTTTTGCAGACGCATTATTGTGTTTTATTTTGAAAGTGTAAATGATGGAAATAAAAGCTAACATTTTTTTGACATATAAGAATGTCTCATCTGTAATTTGATGCTTTTTGGAGATTTTTCCATCTTTCCTTGGCTTCTTAATGCACATTAATACAAATTTTTACCTGGGGTGCTCAAACTTTTGATCCCCACTGTATAAATGGGTATATTCTATAGTGCTATGATTTCTGCCATGAATTTTTCAAGATTTCAGCTGTCGGAAATGACACGACGAATTAGCAGACTTGGCGGAGCACTGTGCTCTCTGAGTGCTTTTCTTGCTCTCTTAGGTCATGGTTTTTCAATTATGTTTTATATTTTCAGGTCATTTTTTTCTACTTAAATCTCTCAATTTGTATTAAAAAACTCCAGATTTTACACATAAAATATTGATCAGAAAAGAATCAACTTCTAAAAGTCAAGAAGCGAATTGTTGGCAGTTATTTTTTCTATACTTACTAAAGCAGGTCTACTTGTATGTTCTGCATGGTGGAATTATGTGACTCAGCTGGATTTCAGTGCCAAAACATGAGATTCCCTCGAGAACAAAGAACCAAACGCTGAGATGGAAGCAGGTAGTATTACATTTGAATGTTTATTTAAAGTTATTCCCACTGCGCACTCCCTCCCTGTGTGAAAGCCTAGTCTGAATGGAGGAGGATACAGGCCACTATAGCGCCCCATCAGCACATTTATTAACAAGGCTACTTGTTTAGTCACAACACCTCCACCCCCTTCTAGTATGGCACGATGTGCTGCCCTGCAGTAACACACTAGCATGGTAAGGCTAGTTCACAATCACCTCCAGGTGGAAGAAGGTCCAACAGGAGACGGGGCTGAGATTAGACAGCGAGCGACTTCAATTGATGAATAGAAAATAGAGGCAGTATTACTAAAGACCAAGTTCCACAGGGAATAAAATGTGGCAGATGGTGGCGAGGGACAAGGAGAAAATATACAATAAGAAGTATCCTCTCTTGTCCCTCGGTGGCTGCTGACCCACGAGGTGTGCTTTGATGATGTCACTAAAGTCGAATATTGAGGATCAAGATGAACCCCAAAAATTCACGTCGTGGTCGTCGTTCTTCTCCAATCAATGACGCAGTTCTTCTCTCCTCCTTCCACACAAAAACGGATGGACTGAAGGCAAGAAGAAGGAAAATGCAGTGTAAGAGTGAGTGTTTTAAGTTAATTACACAAACAGGCAATGAAAGAATGACAGAAGTGGTGTTAAAACCTTATAGTGTTTTGTTTGAGTACACAGACCAATAGCATTAGAGGAGAGTGAGGTAAGATGAGCCTGTGGGTTAGTTGAGGGCCGGGATTAAGTTAATTATTGGTGAATAATTACTTTACAGTAATTCTATATCATGTTTTATAACCAAAATGATGCAACATTTTCATTTTTAGACCACTGGAAGACAGAGAGGGCTTCAACTTCTCTCAAGGATTTGGAGAGAGCTGTTGGAGAAGTACAGAATGGGAGTCCATACGTCAGGTGGCAGATGAAGACTGACAATGACTTTAAACTGAGTCATGGACAAAAAATAAGAAAAAAGAAACCAGGACAGGGTTCAAGAGAACAAGATATGCCCACTAGATCTTGGTTGAACAAACAGACAGGTCTTGCATTATATCAGATAGAAAACTTTAAATATTACTTCAACCTAATCAGAGGCACAACATACCCTGACATATGTTCTTTGAGATTGCTTCAGTTGAGATAAGAAAACATTTTTTTGGGGGGAAAGCCATATTTTAAAACAGTTTATTTTAGATTCAAACCAATTATTCCCAGGGATGTCCCGCATACTGAAGTACATGTTTTATTTTTAGACATTACTGTCATGCCTCCACTGTAACATAACTCTTGTAAAAATTGGCTCACTTTACCCCAGTCTCCTCTATATTATTTTACTGACAATGATCTAAATCAACATTTAAGTAATCCAATACGCTACGGTATTAAAACCTACAGGCAAGGAAAGGGATAACTTAAAAATGATTTCATTTATCCAGCAGAGTAGCTCCAACTCCATTTTTTAAAACACTCTCAGCTTCTTTTTCAATACAACTTGTAACATAGGCAATTCAAAAGAACATCCGGCAATAAAATACAAAAGGTTTTTAGTTCCATAAAATTGGCCTCTGACCAAAAAACATGTGAAAAAAATGCCAGATTTTCTGTTAAACAGAGTCTGAAAATTGCAGACAACATGTACTGTGTGTTACCCGGAGTGATGCAACACTTTTACTGAATGATACTGTTGTTGACATTTGCAGCAGCACATCAGAAAATACATTCAGCTCCATTGTACTGGAAAGATGGCAGAATTTTCAAAATCTTTTGAGGAATAAAATTAAAACGGCAAAATAAAACAATGGCTAATTAAGTAAATCGGTTATTTGTGGAATGATCCAATAAGCAGTGTAGACAAACAGCTGACTGCAAGCAATCAAATAACACTGAGGGAAAAAAAGAGTTGTTCTAATGAATGTAATTTGTGCTGTACAGTCTATGTTAGGGCATTACCTGCGTAGGGGACTACAGATCTCCAAGAGGAATGATTTCTTCGTTGATAAAAAACTCAATGGTCTCCTCCTCCCAGTCGTCCACGTTGCTGTCCAGCTCATCAGTGTCCACTCCTGTGGGACACAAGGAAATACGTCAGTATTCTTAATTATGACTTGGAGGAAAGTGATGGTTGAGCAATGCAAAAGCAAAGAGAAACCCCGACCTCCTCTGAGCTCGAGGCGGATGCTCTTCTGTTCCTGATAGATCTGCAGCGCCGCCTCCCGGTAGCGACGGTAGTCCTCCATCATGGCTCTGCGCTTGTCCACCAGCTCCTACTCACACACAGGAACATTCAGCTTCAGTACACAAGACTAATGTTTGGGATCCTGAATATGGAGCTTGTGTTGCTTTACTAGTAAAATATCTTCAGTGTAGCAGGACCAGTAAAGTACATTTGTAGTTTTAAATGTCCTAACAAGGGAAAGAAAACATGATTGAACAGCAGCAATCTAATTTGTTTATCCCCAACACAACTGGTGAAAAAATGTCAAAAGCTTAAACTGTATCCACCCTCGTTAACGAGGGAGCAGAAAATAATGAAACGTTCAGTGACTGAGGAAGTCGTTTGTCCCACAGGTCATTCGGATCTTCAATTCTTCCTCATAGAGACAAACATTTACATCTGCACTTTATTTGACAGTGTTGGCTACCCGGACACATACATGTACACAAGTATACATGTACTGAGGTTATTTGTATACTACTAATTGCACAATTCTTATTTGATTTATATTTTTCTGCCTACTCGCACACCATTTACACAGTTTTCAGCCTTAGTATATACATTCTGTACATAATTATGCCTCTATATTTTTATATATCTATATCCCCTCTGCTCTTATTCCTGTATATTCTGTATGTTTAATATGCTGCGGGTTTTCTTTTCCTACCTGAAAGGGCCCATTCCCCAAAAAATTCTACAAAGTTAAAACATAAAACTGTGTTCTGCCTTTACAGTTCTTTTCAGATCAACCGACAAGATATAACACTGTTCTCTTACAGCTCTTCATGTGTAATAATATCATGTTAATCACTGGTCTTTTCCTCCAATAACATTTTTTACTACAGTAACAGAATTGTGGGTAAATTATTCTCCATGTTCAACCTGTACACATGTAAATTCATCGACATGACATATTCATGTCGTATATGTACATATCCACATGTAAACCCACCATATCATGGCTGTACTTATCCATATTTAATCTTCACTGTCATAATGAACATAGGATGTTTTTTCGTATATCTTTTTTTTACTTTTTGTAATCGCATTTCTTTCTGCCTCGTCTGTATCCATCTGCTGTAATATATGTGAATTTTCCTGGTGTGGGATCAATAAAGTTAAACTTGTCTTCAGTTCAAACCTTAGAAGCCTTGGACTGGCTGAGACGATCCTTCTGCTCAAAGATCTTGGAGTATTTCTTCAGATCCTTTTTGATCATCTGCAAGAGAACAGGTGAGTGTAGTAAGAGCACATTTACTGCAAAGGAATGTTTCACATGCACAGATGATGTCAGAGACGTGTGGTCAGTTTTCAGTAAAAACAAGAAGTGATAAATAACATATGATTAATGCCAGAGCTAAAAGGTTTGACTCAAACTAAGGGACAAGAGAGCAGTTTTCACATTTATACATTTTATTTTAAAAAGCGGGCTCAGACTAAGAAAAAAAATTAAAATATTTATTAAATTTTGAGCTTAAATAAAATGATCTTTTGTGTTTCTTGCTATCCTTTTGTTGAACAGTCCTTTTTTGAAATTGATTAAAGCATCAGAATTAAAAGCTTTAAAAAAAATTACATATTAAATTTTTTGGGTAGGTTTTTGGACACCACTCTATATTTTTATTTGTATTCAATGAGTATGAATTGTGGAAATGCAATGGCAAATTTAGAACACATGGAGAGTTAAATATAATGTTTTTTCTTAGCCAAATACGTTACCTATGCGGGTGTAAAGAAAGCTGACGAGATATGAAACGTAACCAGTAGTCAATGTGCATGCAGCCAACTGAATAGTGACTCTTTTGGGTTCATAGATCTGTAAACCAGCCAAGAACCTCACTGCACGTCTCTGGTGTATGTGATGTATAAATGGACAGGAAGTTGCGAGCCTCAGATCAGAGTTAGAATCAGGAGCCACAGTGCAGCTCTCATACGAGGTGTCAGAAAAGTTCAGTTTGTCATCACTGGCTCCATACAGATGGTGTACAGATAAAATGGTACCTTGATCTGGTCTGCGCTGAGCAAGGTGGGAGGTCTGGGTCTCCAGAGCAGCTGACAGAAGCGGTCCTTGTTGTTCTTCTGAAGGAGACGGCCCTGGAACGTCCACAGCCAGTATGCGTTGTCCACCTACATGCATGAGAGGTGAAGAAAAGAATGTAAATGGATAAATCAGGTATTTTCACGGACTGGTAAGGCAGCAGAGCCACAGCCACGTGTTTTTTGTGTGTTGGTCTGGACCTTGTGGCTCCACCAGGAGACGGAGGTGACGACATAGCGACCAGTTGGGTCCCACTCCACGTCAGAGGCCATGTAGTGCTCTGCTATGTTCATCATGGTGCAGTCTGACGTGTCCACAAAGGCCAGAGCTCCATTCATACTGCACACACAGGAAAAGTCAAGTTTATGTCCACATTCGAACACATTAATCAGCGCAGATACAAAATACTTTGAGCCTCAGAGCAGCGTTAGAATCAGGAGCTTTGCTCTCATACGAGGTGTCAGAAAAGTTGTTTAGTTTGTCATCAGTGGCTTCTTGTTTTTTCGATTTCTCTCTCACACACACACACACATATATATATATATATATATATATATATATATATATAAAAAACTGACCTCCTGAGTCCTGCCAGCACCATGAACTGTCCCTGTGGGCTCCAGAAGATACTGTTGGCCTGCTGCTTGTCAAACATCTCTGCAAAAGACAAAACAGCACATTCAGTGGAAGTTTAGAGGCCACATTGTCTTGGAAAACATTATGCCTTAAGTTTACATATCTGTCCACTAAACTCACTTATGAGCTCAATTTTGCCGTTATTTTTGACATGATAGAAGGAGGCGTTGATTCTCGGAGACTCTCCATGGAGAACAGCGAATTTGCTGCCGTTGGGTTCCCATGCGAACGCTATGATGCTTTCTAAACAACGAAAAGAACGGCAGTTTAGTTTTATACCATTGGAAAGACAAACAAATGCTTGTGTGTGTGTATATAAACATACATATGTTCTTACCCTTCATTTCCACCACATCAACTGGAACCTGCTTCTCTCTCATGCGGAAGATTTCAAAGTTGGTAACAACGCCCTGAAAAGTGTAAAACACTGAACTTAGAATCAGATTTTCACCAGTGAGAAGTCAGCTGTCTCCCCTCTCTTTATCATCTCTGACTACCTGTGTTCCTTTGGGAGTCCTGTCCACCTTCACACACAGATAATCTCCATTTCTCTGCCAGTGCAGTTTGCAGTCGACAACATTGAAGAGATTACGGACACGGATCTCCTGACGGGACGGCATCTGCATCAGAGTCACTCTTGCTGGGATATCTTTGTCCTCAGGCACCCAGAATGCAATGATGTTGTCACCAGGAGACCAGGAGAAATCCCTGTCACACACAAGTACACAGACTCTTATTAATATGTCTATAGAGTGTAATGTCACAATTTAAAGCATGTGATTTAAAAAAAGGCATAACAACATGAAAGACCCTTACTTGATGCCGGTAATCTTAAGACTCTTCTTGTCCAGCAGGCCCATAGACTGAAAATGGTAGAAACATGGTTTTAATATCATTTACACATTTAAAAAATAGAGTTAGAATGTTTTTAAGTTTACTTACTGGAGTTTCATAGATGCTCAATGTGTCTGGGGTCATTCTAGCAAAGAACTTCCCATCATGGCTCCATCTGAGAGCAAATATTTTGAGTTATAACACTTTCAAACACTGGAGGAGCAGCAAATGTGAAGCTTTTACGACTTGAACAAGAATAAAGTGTTCTTACTTGAATATAGGCCAGTGTGCAGAGCTCTCGCAGTGGAAGCCTCTCTTCTTCTGTCCGGTCAGAATGTCCCAGATGATGATGGCCTGTGGGTCCTCCTTGGTGTCCATGAGTGGACTGAAGGTCACAACATACCTGGAAGACATCACGAGCACACACTAAGCTTCAGACAGCTCAGGTAATGCATCATTCTTCTAACATTAACTTTCATTTAGAGTCCACTTCTGTGATGTTGTCTGGGGTTGGTAGTTGAAGTCATTATTGCTTTAGGTGACATTTTATTGTTTTTATTTGTAAATTCAGTCAAATTTTCATATGGATGTGGCTGTATACTGATAAAAGTACTAAATAATTCATCTGTACATGTGTTGTCTGCAACAAAATACGTATAATAAAAAACAATCTTTACAACCTACGTCACTTCTTGGAATAAGCTCTATATTTGAACAAGATTAAAGTAAGATAAATAATGAGATGGGATTAAGTAAGAGTACCATTTGTTATCACATGTGTTAAGAGGAGATAAAGGGTGTGGTCCTCAGCATTAGCATTGCTACACAGCGGTTTAGATTACCTCTCACATGGTGAGAAGTCGATGAGGGACACGCCCTGATGGCTGAACCTCTGAATCTGTTTGAACTTCTCGCCGCCCCACAATGCAATGCCACGTTGATGGAAAGTGGCCAGGTAGGTGCCTTTAGGTGACCAGCGAACGTACGTCTCCGTCCAGCGCTGCATCAAAGCACAAAAATATTAAGTCTGCAAACCAACGAGGGCTGGTGGATTACATTTAATATGATCCCATTAGACCTAAATGTCCCACCGACTGTGTGCGCAATTAATGACTTACTGCTCTCTCTTCAACTGTGATCGGCTCCTTGGCATCATTGGAGAAAATGGCCGTCCTCTCTCCAGCTTCATAAATCACACTGTACTGGTCACGACAGTCTGGGTCCTCAATCCAATGACGCATATTGCCCTAAACAGAGACGAACAGCTAATGGTGAGTACAACTGATTATTCTGCTCATATAAAAACAGTCAACTTTACAATTAAACTGTTATATCAAGATGAAACTTCTTCACCAAACGCATTCAGTAGAATAATCAATTAATTAGGTTGTAATTAAAGAGCAAAAAGTCATTCTGTGTCAAGGTGGTCGCTGACTATTTCAGAATCTCTTGAAACTTTCTTGGAATGGTCTTTTTAACTGAAAATCCAACATTTTTATAATTTTTCATAAAATAGAAATTTTCAGTAAATCATTCCTGAGTTGGAAACAGAACGAGATGCCACTTCAGATGTCCACATCTCTGGAAGCATATGCCGTATATACGTCCTAAAGTCTTCACATTTTCAGGAGATGTCTAGAAGTTTCAGGTGAATGGAAAGAATGCTGCAGATTCTGGAAAAAGTAGCCACTGTTTTGTGCTTAGTACCTCTAAGATTCAGGATTTGTTCAAAGTATTACAAATAAAGCAAAGAACGAGGTAAAAATGTATCTCTACATAATACACAGGATCTGTTTGATCAACGCTATTGTGAGAATACTGTCTGAATGATGCTACTAATGCTTAGAAAGCATTCAAATATTAGTAGAAATGGGAGTTATGGCCAATCAAAGTTGACACGGGTATAAAAAAAAAAAAAAAAAAAAAAAAACGGGTGGGCCTGGGATCTTTCTGCATGGAGTTTGCATGTTCTCCCTGTGCATGCGTGGGTTTTCTCCGGGTACTCCGGCTTCCTCTCACAGTCCAAAAATATGCTGAGGTTAATTGATTACTCTAAATTGCCCGTAGGTGTGAATGTGAGTGTGATTGTTTGTCTGTATGTGTAGCCCTGTGACAGACTGGTGACCTGTCCAGGGTGTCCCCTGCCTTCGCCCGAGTGAGCTGGGATAGGCTCCAGCACCCCCCGTGACCCTAGTGAGGATTAAGCGGTGTATAGAGAATGGATGGATGGATTTCCAAACGGCCAGATGAACATCTTGAATCATGGGTAGGTTGATGAAATTTGGGATAGTAAGAGAGAGAAGTATCACCTAATTTGCTACATTCTCTTCACTCACCAGAATATTCTGAACATCTCCTGAAAATCTGAAGACTCTAGGACATATATGTCAAGAGACACGGACATATGAAAGCGGCATCTTGTTCAATTTCCAAACTCACAAGACATGTATTGGAAATTTCTATTGGGTAAAAATTATGAAAATGTTGGAATTTCAGCTAAAAAAATGTCAGTTTCAGATGCCAAAAATCATTCTTACAAAATTTCAGGAGATTCTGAGATGATCAAACAACCACCTTTACTGAGCTGACACTGACTGATCCTAGTATTTGTTTAATAATTTAAAAAAAAAAGACTCACAAAGTCTTTGAAAGGCTGCTTCTCTGGAGTTTCCCACTCATCACTGATGTTCATATACCTAAGAAGAATAAGCAAAGAGTATTATTCTATTTGTATCCCACTTTAAAATGCAAGTTTCTTAGTTGATGTTGCATACATACTTGTCAAAGTCAGTGAAGAGGTTGACCCTGAATGTATGTTGTTTGTCTAGTTTGTATCCATCCGCATTCTTTACTGCTTCAAGGGCCTGGGTAGGAGCAGCATACTCCAAGAAGATGTACCTACAAGAAGAAGATTTCAGTTTTAGATCTTTGATTCAACTGTAAACAGAGCATCACTGCGTTTAAAATAAAATCCATCCGAGAAGACAGGATCATACCCTTTGGTCATGCCCTCAGCCTCTGGATAAAACTCTGTCGTGATCTTGCCAAACTTGGAGAAGATCTTGTGTATGACGTTCTTGAGCTTCTCCAAACGCTCCGGGCCCACCTGAGGGACGTTGTCAACCACCACCACCGAGTCTATGCCGTCCGCCTCCTGGGGCTTCTCCCGCAGGATGTCACCAAGCAGTTCTGAAAAGTAGAAGAAGAGGGTTGGGAAAATGAGTAAGGGTGGATATAATGGTAGTTTCTTCTCTGATCTGTCTGCGTTGGGTTTGGGCTTCTAGTCACATTTCTATGCCCTGATATTTTTCAGTTTAATCTATATGGGATAACTAATTTAAATGGAAGGTACCACATATTTATTGCTCATTGCCCAAATTTCACAGTACATCAATCATGCTAACAAATGACATACTTCAAATAGACTTTAAAAAACTCATTTAATAATTACAAATTTATTCAGCAGACCAAACTTAAAGTAACATGGTCTGATACAAAATCTACTGTTTTTGAAATTTGTTGAGTAAACTACATGATCATTTCAGAAGGCTGGAAGTCGTAATGTTGATAAATTAGAGTGAAGCACAATGAAATATGTCTAATATTTAGCTTGCCCACATTGAAGTAAATGAGTAGACATAATATAATTTCAGTACAGTGAATTCCAATTCTTTGACCATTATAGATCATACCAAAAATAGGATTTGTTGCATAAATTACATATTGGTTTACATTAGATTTACTGATTGTACCAACAAATTAACAAACAATGCAAATACTGAATGTAAGGTATTAATCCTTACAACGTAACCATGATAAGGTTCACATTATCCCTGCAGAACTAAGGACATAATGCTGCAGACTCATCTTAAACATGGACCAACGTTACATTGAGATAGCTAATATTACCAGCTGCTCCATATGATCCACGTACTGAGGGGGTCACAGTGGTGGTCTTGGCTTTAATTATCTATACAGACAACTTCACGAAAACGTTTATTATTTGCTTAATATAAATAACATGCAGTTTCAGTTTTCTAAATGTCAGCGACAGGGCCACAGTTAGCAGCTGTCTGGGTGAAGCTTCAATGGGCGTTAAGCGAAATTGTATCAACACGATTTTTGGGGACACCGAGGAAAACGGTTCTGTTTCTTTTTAACCCTGATAACTATGTCTGAATATGGAGGAATTGTTAATTTTATTCTAAATATTTAATTGTAAAGCTAGCTAGCTGTTTAGCATCTGAAGGAGTAGCACCGTTGAGCCGTTAGCTAGCTGCTAGCAACAGGCCAGAAAGCCGGCATTTTTCCTGTTACCCGCTCACCATCATCCTCGACGTCGTCCACGAAGTCCTCCGGGTCGCTGAAGGAGGGCTCCTCCTCCTCATACTCGGGGTCGTCCACCATATCCACCGTATCTTGCATTTAACGGCACTACGAAGCGGATTTCTAGCTACAACGGAGCAGAATCCCAGAAGTGAGGCGGCTGGCGGTCGTCGGCCGGTGTGGCACCATGTGCGAAAACGTGAAAATGGACGATGTGACGGAAACGGAACACCGGAACCTGCTCGCAGGAGGGTGGACGAGCTGCGCAGAAGCAGCAGATCTATAGAACATGAGGAGCGTAGGAATACATGGGATTTAGCACGCACGTGTGTTTACAGATCAGGAAACAGCGCAGCCATCTTTGTTCTGACTCAAATTTGCGCTGAACGCAGAAAGAAAAAGGAAGCTGCGCACCGGTAAATCTGAAACTATTTCCCGCGACATGGATGTTTAGCAAAAGTACAAGAAAAAACTCCATTTCATTTTTTTTAGCTAGCTGGACTAGTTTATACTGTGCTATACAACTTAGCTTCTAGCTATGGTTCCATCTGTTCTAGATGTAAATGTAGCTGCTAGCCACATGTAGCTGCTAGCTGAGAAGTTGGTTTAGTAACACACACTCCGGTTGGTACCATGGACAGAGAGTGTGTGTCGCTGCTGCCCCGGGTCTGTGAGGTGCTGGCGGCCTCAGGGAGCTCTCTGCCCGATGACACCAGCTTGGAGAAACTGCTTGACTGGTTCACAGAGGTCACCAAGGCTGGTTAGTAGCACTGTAAATGGATTTGTTTCTGTGGACTCTTGCGTATTTCTGTGAAACTCTAAAAAAAAGTAGAAGAAATGGGTGCATTAAAGTGCAATAAACATAAATGTACTGATGAGTAAAGCTGGCGAATGAGATAAGATAAGCCTTGATTAATCCCACAGTGGGGAATTTTGCAATGTTACATCAGCAAAAATAGTGCAAACATTTAAAGAATGAGGTGAAAAAATAAAAAAAGAAACCAACATATGTTAAAGTACTAGTTCTAAAAAAATAACTGTATTGCACATAGGCGATTAGAGATTTTACACAAATTATTTTGATGATTGATTTGATGATATCATTGACATAAACTGAAATATTGTGCAACAGACAATTGTTGTGATAACTACATTATTGTTTAATAATTATTTTTGGTTTATTTTAGTGATATTTGCACAAAAACCCACATCTGCTTCCTACAAGCCCCTTTCCAAAACTTACAGAGTACAATAAAAACATAAAATTAAGAATAGCACTGACTAAATGCATTTAAGAAGGAATCAGTGAAGTTGAGGTATTTTTGCTTTTGTAGTGACTCAAAATGTTAAATGATTTTCAAAATAATCTCTGAATAGTTTTTTGTCAATTGACTAATCATTGACATAATCATTGACATAAACTCAAATACTGTGCAATTTTTATGATAACTACTTTATTCTCCAACTCTTTTTTGGTTCTTTTTACTAATATTTGTGAAAAAAAAAAAAACAACAACACCAACAAAATTGTCTGCTTCCTACAAACCAAATTTCCAAAACTTCAGAATGTTTAGTATCATAAAATATTACAATTAAGAATAGCACTAATTTAAAGTAATTTTAGAAGGAATCAGTTAAGTTTTGGCGTTTTTGCTTTTAAAGTGGCTCAAACTATTATATTTTATACCACATAATTTTCTGTTAATTGACTAACCATTTGTTCCTGAATTGCTAAGGGACTCCTGTGTTGTGTGGCAGAGTAGTTGTGTGCCTTTTTTTATACCTTTTAGCATCTTAATCCTTTCTCTTTATGGCTAAAAATGAAGCTAGTATGTGTAGTGATGCACAAAGAGTGAAAAAAAGAAGGAAGTTTGCAGTTTTTGTAACCCATTATTGTACACTTGTATCACTGTCTTCGCACCTAATTAAGGTACGTCTCTGCTGGAGTCCTGCCCATGTCTGCTTGAATTCATATCCAGTGTGGTCCGCAACACAACTCTGGACCCCAGCATCCTCTCTTTCACTCTCAGACTCACCGGCTTAGTCGCTGTAACCGAGGATGCCTTCACAGTTCTGCAGGTAGAGTCCAGAATGCTTTTACTAAACTGTCCTTATCAACTCGTCTAAAACCGACCTTTCCTGGCTGTAATCTGCCCCTGTGATGGTGATGTCCCCTCTTGCAGCAGTCCTCTGTTCTGGACCTGGTCTTTAACCTTCAGCACTGGCAGGAAGCAGGACTCTGGGAGGATCCCTGCATACGGATTGGCTGGATCCAGGGCTTAAGAACCATGATGCAGCACCCAAAGGCTCTTGGCTTCTTTGTACAAGCAGGTGACCTTTATATTGGAAATAGGGATAGATCGGTTATCGACCTGGCTGATTATATTTGGCATTTTTCCAATACTATATTTTAATAGGGGCGGCATAGCTCAGTGGGGAGAGTGGCTGTCTTGCAACCGGAGGGTTGCCGGTTCGATCCTCGGCCCCTTGTGCTCATGTCGAGGTGTCCCTTATTTTGGTTCAGCAGCTCTTATTCCACCATGCATGCTGATGTACAGCTGTTTTTGCAGTACCTAGTTATGTTGCATTGCCTTTCAGTGATAGAAAACTTTTGTATTTGTAAATGTTTTAATCCGAAAATATATTCCTCCAGTCATAAATTGGGCACAGGCTGAATACTTGCTGAATAACTGCTTTTTGGTAAATATTACATTACACCGATGTTCCATAAATGCCTCACATGTGCACTTTGGCAGGCGACTAAAGGTATATCGGTTCCAAATATCGGTTGTTGTTGATGTACCAATAATTGGCATCGGTTATCCCTAAAACGAATATCTTCTCTCATTTTATATAATTGCTTAGGACAATTTCATGAGAAGGAGTTAAGCAATGATGAGGAATAAAGATGTGGTATTATCATAAGTTCAGAATTTAGGCAGTTTCTTATGTTTGATTCCTCAGATTTCCTCAAGCCCCTCCTTCAACTCCAGACAGACAAAAGCTTATTCGTCGCCTCAGCTGCCAATCAAATGCTGGCCCACGTCCTGCTCTCCTGTCAGTCCGTCTCCTCGGTAGAAAGTAACGGCGTGGACGAGGAAGGAGAAGATGTTGGGAGGTCGAGTGGCTCCATTGCAGACTTAGAATACCCCGCTATCACCGTGGAAACCAATCAGGATTACGCTGCTGTTGTCACAGCGATCTCAGAGTGCCTGAAGAAGTCGCTGGTTCCCAGAAAAAACTCACAACTTCACCAGAGTCTGCAGATCCTCAAACTTCTAGCCCTGCTGCTGGCCCAGACCAGAGCTCCGCTGTGGGAGAAGCTGCTGCAGATGGTCGCTGACTCTGTGGACGAGCTGCTGGCGGCCGGCTACAGTCAGCTAGTTCTGCCTCTGATGGACGTCATTCTAGCTGCACACAGGTAAACCTCCCTTATATGTTAAACACAACTTTAGAGATACCACTTTATGTAATTTGGTTTGAAGCCAGTATTGAATTCAGTAAAATATGGAAAATACACCAATCACCAAAGCAACCAAGAGAAAGAAGACTAGAAAACAACCATTCACGAGAACTAATACCTCAAATTGCCTTTTTCCCTGGCCTGTTAGAGCCACCCGTAGGAAAGCAAAACCTCTACTCTGAAAGCAACTCTGAGACGCTGTATTTTCTAATTTTGAGTTTCGATAGACACCAGTGACTTGCTGGAAAAAGTGTGGACAAATATTGCAATAGACGTTCCAATTGCTCAAATTCTGACTTTAGCCACATGTACATCGTTTTTGTTTTTTTTTGCAATTTCTCCGCATTTTGGCTTTTCATCTACATGCAAATGCAGTTTTAGGAAAATTATTTCCCAGATGAAAATGCTTAGACACTCAATTTTCAGTTTTATTGAGTAGTGAGAGGATTCTGTGCCATTATCTGGCACATGTAGTAACTGAAAAAGGTTATATTTTAAGTATATTTTCCACTATATTGAGATACACAAGCATCAAAAATGAACTGATAAAGCTTTTTTTTTTAATTTGTCAGGTTACAGGCTTACAGATATACCCAGAGGAACATTTTACTGCTCAAGTATGTTCCTGCATAGCCTGGAGACAAAATGATGATTCTTGTTTTAGCTTGGATTTTGTCTGATGTTTCCTCATGTCGTTCTCCTAAAATTCACCAGGAGATGTAGGTGAGAAAGGAACCATTTTTTTCTCAATGTGAGCTATACATATATACCGGGCTTTGCAAAAGTTCTGTTACACAGTTTCATGATCTTTAGAGACGTTTACATGTCGGAGTGAAAACTTCCATTAAATAAACTGAAAGTTCTACCTTATAGGCAGGTGTCCTATACAATTTTTTTCTCCGGTGAAGCTGTATCAAGATGGAAGTCAAAAGAGTTGAGATATCTGCTCTCCTTCATGCTGGCCACAACAAGTCTGACAGAGCCAAGCAGCTGAACATCAGCCGGATGACCGTCCACAGAGTCGCGGAGAGGCTCAAGAATGGTGAAGATCTTTCAGTGATCTTCCAAGAATGGTGAAGACCTGAAAGATCTTCACCAGTCTTTAGCCTCTCCGCGACTCTGTGGACGGTCATCCGGCTGATGTTCAGCACAAAGGAGATATATATACACACAGATTTATGTATCAGTATATATTTATATACTTTTATTTATAGAAAACAGGTTTGACCAAATTAGGAAGATCCCTCAGTATAATTCAAAGGCGCTGCAATAAATAAGCTATAATAGAATAAATAAATAGGCTTGCATAAATAAAATGAATAAAATTAAGCAATCAGAAAAAAGAAATCTAAAATGCTAAAAACAACAATAAATACTTTTTATAGGGCACATTGTATGCATGATCAGTCACAGTACAATGGCGGCGATCAAATTCAATACGGTCATTGTATTATATTTGTAAAAAATAAAGCTCATATACATCTCAAGTTTGAGAAAAATATGAGAAACATATCAGATGAAATCAAAGCTAAAATAAGAATTACAACTTATTTAATTAAGCTATAAAAGAGCAAACTTTGGCCAGCAGGATTTTCCGCTAAGGTTTTCCGCCTGTTGATTTGGTGCCCTAGTCATCTTTTGGTGAGACCGAAGGAAAAACCCTGTTTAAAGATATGCGTGAAATAGACCTGAGTTGGAAATGCACGCTAATTATTTCTAATTGCATCAAGCACGGCTCCATTGTGTTCAAACATCCCAGTAAGTCATTAATAATATTTGTCAGAGCGATTCCAATATGCAGATATGCAACATGCTATCTGCAGCTTTTTGCAATATTTTGTATACACTGCAAGGAAGCTGACAATCATTATTAAAAATGCATGGAAAAATGATCCCTATAGTGCCTCTAAAGCCAAATGATTATAGCACATGGCACATAACTGCAGTGTCCGTACACCACCACATTGGATTTAAATAAAATTGTCAAAATAGGCTTAAGGTGCAGACACTGCAGAACGTTCCACTTCTTTGCCTTAAAAACTCTTTGGTTGCTTTGAGTTAAGGTTAAAAATGGCATGAAAATTACAGAAAAAGACACAAAAATAACCCAAAACAGTGCTTAAATAACACAAATAGACACAAAAATGACACAAAATCATGTTTAAATAACAAAAAGACAAAAAAAATTGACAAAAATGATGCTTAAATAACAAAAAATGACATGAAAAGGCACTAAAATGACACAAAGGATGTTAAAATAACACAAAAAGGAAGTGAAAGACAGAAAAATGACACAAAAGGATGTTAAAATAACACAAAAATGACACAAAAAGACAAAAATGACACAAAATGATGCTTAAATAACACAAAAACACACAGAAAAGACACAAAAGGACGCTTGAGTAACACAAAAATGACAAAATGATGCTTAAACAACACAAAAATCACACAAAATGATGCTTAAATGACACTAAGAGACAAAAATGACACAAAATGATACTTAAATGACACAAAAACACACAAAAGACACAAAAGGACGCTTGAGTAACACAAAAATGACACAAAAGGATGCTAAAATAATGGAAAAATACACAAAAAATGACAGTAATATTCCAAAATAACACAAAAATGACACAACATATCACATCATCAATACATAAAAGCAAATCAGTTCCACTGGCAGGCATACATGCCCACGCCATGATGCGACCACCACTGATAAGGTGCTATCTTTTGGTCTTGGCCAGTTCTTTCCACCATGTTTTTTACTGTTTCTAGGTGTAATTGGTAACTTTTTTGAGAGCACTATGCTGTTAAGACAAGAGTAGAGTTACTATGCAGTATGGACTCAACTGCTGCTGCGTAAATGTGTAAAAAGAAGGATGGAAACTTGCACTGTGGTAATTATCATATCAAGTCAACTTTTAATGAGTGAGCTCACAGTTCCAAAAGGCTTCCTGTGTTTGTTTCAGCAGCTGCGACGCTAATCGTCGTGTCACAGACCAGCGCGTCTCCCGTCTTCTTTCATTCATGTTGAACATCAGGAAACCCGCCGACCTCATTCAGGCAGCAGCTGCTTTTCTCCGCCGAGGCCGTCAGTAAGCATCTGTTCATCACAGCAAAGCGTCACATTCTGCTGTGGGTTCACGCCCGGCAGCTCAGCCTCCGTCTGCAGAGGTTATGTGTGAGGAGATTTGGCAGTCGAGTATTTATTCACAAATTCCTGTGGACTCTGAGTTTTTCCCCACTTCTCGTCTTATGTGCAGTGACCTTGTTCACACGGCCCAGAGTGCTCGAGTGCTGCTGTTACCCCTCGACATCATTACCGGCCTGAATCTGCTCACCACCACAGGTAACACACACACATACACATTTTTTAAAAATCTGTTGTGTTAAATTTATGCAACTGAGAATATTTTCTGTTTATGCAGCAGACGAGCAACAGTTCTCGATGGTGGAGCAGCTGAAGAATAAAACCTCCTGCATCTCCATGATCTGCGTGTGTTTGACAAACACACCACAGATCACACTGACGGTGAGCCTGCAACAGTAGAGGGCAGCAGAGTCAACACCGGCACCAAACACATGAGATTGTCACTTTCACTCAACTGACCCATGAAATAAACCAATAATCACCTATATGCTCTTTATTATTAGTTCTATTCTCATATTGCACATTTTGTACTTTATAATGCAATATTTTATAACTTTTTGTACTCGTATAATAGTTTATTTTACTGTAACTACCACTAATTTGCACCTTATTGTAAATTCTAACAATTTTTGTGGGGAAAATGCAGAAATATTTTTCTACTTACGTTTACATTTTTAGGACCCATTTTTCTAAATATGTTGATATTTTTTAAGACACGTTTTTCTACTTATATTTTAGAAATATTTAAAAATATATATTTTTAGGTCATATATTTTAGAACATATTTTTAAATAATGTAGTTATTGTGTTCTGTAATCTTACAGTCTTCTGTAT
Organism: Acanthochromis polyacanthus; assembly: GCF_021347895.1. NCBI lineage: Eukaryota > Metazoa > Chordata > Actinopteri > Pomacentridae > Acanthochromis > Acanthochromis polyacanthus. The sequence continues at coordinate 40,718,477 of NC_067119.1, forward strand.
TTATTATAAATACTAACGATTTTTTGCATATTTCTGTAAGTCCAGCATTTTAGGTACCTTATTGCAGTTTCTTCGATCAGCACAATTTGCATGCCAACTGCTATTATCCATTTATTGATCAATCTGTCCGTCCTCCTTCAGGCTGCTGACTGCCTCCCCTGTCCTCCAGTGTTAATTGTCACTGCAGTTCTGTCATTATTGAGGCTCTGCAGCGGCGACTTTTCGTCCTCGTCCTCCTCTTCTTCCAGCTGTCGTGACGTTTCCAGGAACATCATCGGCAGCAGCAAAGTTCAGAAATGTGCTCTGGAGGCTCTGATAGCCCTTAGTGGCAGTCCAGGTAAAACGGAGGCAATGACAACCACAGCAGGAACAGATTTCAGCTGAATTTAACTAAATGATATAAAATGTGGGATTATCCACGTCTGTTATTTGTTAACCAAGCCTGTTACATCATGTTTTTTTTGTTCAAGAGCAGTGAAATGTCTGCTGTCTAAGTATTTAATGTACTGTGATGGTACTTCATTTTGCTGTTTACTCCTCCAAAATACATTTTATGTGCACAAAAACACAAACTAAGTGAACATTTTGGCATTAGAACTGTGTGTTTGTTTCAGGAGTGGAAGTCAAGTTGCCCGAAGTGGTCACACTTCTTGTACAATATCTGGACAATCCCCATTCCGACCCCACTGTAAGTTTACATTAATATTCTACAGCTAGTGAGCACTTCAAGTCTACAAGAGCTTGGACACCTGAGTGTCACAGCCATACTACTCAGACCTCATTCCAAAACCGTTGCTCCTGTCGGTGCAGAGGATCATTAGTGAGGCTTGGCTTTGTGCAGGGTGGTCAAGTTTTTCTACACCGAACTGGTTCAAATATTTCTTAAACACAAAGTCATTTTTTGTTAAATCTGTCTCTAAACTCGGAGTACACTGTTGTCCAAAGCATGTTTGTATGTTAAAATATTTTTATTTTTCCCTTTTATTTGGAACTGAACCATTTATGAGAAAACATCTGTTGCCTGTTTTGTTATTTCAGGTGTTTCCATCATCCGCTCTTGTTTGTCTGTTTGTTTTCATTGATGACCCGATTAATTTTCCTCGTTAGTTCTCAGTTCTTTTTTTTGCAGAGTCAGAAGCTCAACATTTCTTTTTTTTCAAAAGTAATAGGAAAATTAAAACAGGAAAATTAACAAGTAATGCGTTGTATCTTAAGGTATTTGGGGCATTGTATACTTTGATCACAGAAGATTAACGGTTACAACACAGTAGATATGCATTGAAATATTTGTCTTTTCAGTTTAGTTGTGCCTCACATCAGGACATAAAAGGATGTATAAATTTGGTACCATAGCAAACACCTATTTTTCTACACATTTATGACATATTTTTATATTTAAATTTTTAATTTTAGGATATGTTTTTCTACTTATTTTCATATTTTTTGGTCATATTTTTCTACTTCTGTTTTTATTTTTAGGACGTGTTTTTCTGCTTATTTTCTGATTGGTTGTTCAGATTTTTCTATTAATGGTTATATTTTTAGGTAATATTTTTCTCTCTAAGTTTATGTTTTTAGGACATATTTTTCTACTTATGTTTGTATTTTTAGGATATATTTGTGCTTTTCATGAGGCTTTGTATCATTAGGTTGCTTGTGTTTCTCAGGTACTGCATAAGTCCTACCAGGCCTTAGTGAGGTGGATGTCTGTTTGCTCAGACCTGTCCTCCATAACAGACCAGCACAGACAAGGTGAACAGCTGCCTCTTCACTGCGGCTAATATCTACTCTCCTCTGTGTGACAGAAATTATATTCTGCATGTGTCGCTGTCAGATCTCCTCCAGGTGGCGACGAAACGTTCCTGTGACATTCGTTGGGAGGTGAGAGACTCGACCGTGGAGTTTCTGGGACGCCTGGCCGGGGTGAGCGTCGTCCAGACGACCGCCGAGGAGGTGTCAGATGCGTCAGTTGCCCTGCTGGGCGGCTGCTGCTTCACCACTCCTCTCCTCAGGGCGGCGCTGCAGGACCCAGAGAGTTATGTTAGAGCCAGCGCCATCTCTGCGCTGGCACAGACACTGGCAGCGAGCTGGCAGCAGGGGGCAGCACTCACTCAGGAGCATGTAGGTGAATAACACGAACATTTCACTGGTGGTACAAGACTGCTGGGAGAAATTAACTGTACATAGGAAAGACAAGAAAAATATTTTGTTCTATTTTCTTTGTGTCCTTTCACAAGTCAAGTGGGACAGAACATTTAAGACTCTATTTTACTGCATTCTGCATCCTCATAACATTCTTCTTCTTTTCCTTTCGGTTTTTCCCTTCAGAGGTCGCCCCAGCAAGTCGTCTGCTTCCATGTGACCCTGTCCTCTGCATCCTCTGCTCTCACACCAGCTAACTTCATGTCCTCTTTCACTAGTACTACATCCATAAACCTCCTCTCTGGTCTTCCTCTAGGCCTCCTGCCTGGCAGTTCAAAACTCAGCATCCTTCTACTGATGTATTCACTCTCCCTCCTCTGTACATTTCCAAACCATCTCAGCCTGGCCTTCATGTCCAGAACATCTAACATGTGCTGTCCCTCTGATGTACTCCTTCCTGATCCTATCCATCCTGGTCAGTCCCAAAGAGAACCTCAACATTTTCATCTGTGCCACCTCCAGCTCTGCCTCCTGTCTCTAAACCAGACAACATGGCTGGTTTCACCACTGTTTTCTGCACTTTTCCTTTCATTCTTGCGGATACTCTTATATCACACATCACACCTGACACTTTCCTCCACCTGTTCCAACCTGCTTGAACTCGCTTCTTCGCCCTCATCACATTCTATTTATTATAAATACTACTGACTTGCACCTTATTGTGAATACCAACAATTTTTGCACATTTCTGTAAATACCAGTATCTTAGGCACCCTATTTGTGTTTCTTTAACCAGCGTCTGTCTGTCTGTCTGTCTGTCTGTCTGTCTGTCTGTCTGTCTGTCTGTCACACCCAAGTTACGTAAATGATTAAATGTTTATAGCCCAACCTGTTTGAATATACGTGCGGCTGTAATGCCAACTGACAGCATAAAAAGTTCTGAATTAATTTGAATTAATTGGGTTTTATGAAAGGCTTGGAGCAGTTCTCTGTCTGGTTAAACCTCTCTCTGTGTGGGAGTTTACAGAATGTGTGATTCACTTCTTATTTGTATGTTGAGGTCCTTATGTAAATCTCAGCTCACTTGCACACGACTTTAACCAGATCTGATCTGAACAGTCACAGGAAGTAAATCCTAAATTTGACTTATATCTATAACATGAACTTCTGTTTCCCTCTAGACTGAAATCGTGAACCAGCTGCTTGAAGTCCTCTCCCGGGACACAGAGGGATTCGCCAGGAGGGCTGTCGTGCGATACTTCATCGCCTGGTTGTCTTCGCGTTCCTCACACTCGTCTCCGCCGCCGCTCGCCTCCTCCTCCCTCCTCATGCCGTCTGTTCGCTCAGTCCTCTCTCGAGGCAGCGCCGACCTGGATTGGGAGGTAAAGGTTCACACACTGGAGTTGGCAGAGCTGCTCCTGCACGAAGCCTTTTCAGGTCAGCGGGGTTACATGAAAGGTAATCCGACTCAAACACACCCCTACGCCGTGATTCCTGACACGCTTCACACACGGACGCACAACGAGGAGGATGTGGTCGGTGAGCTGAACAGTCTGGTCCAGTGGGGAGTCGTCTCAGTGTTGTTGAGTGGTCTGGTCGACTGCGACAGACCTGTAGCTCTGAGGGCCTGTCGGCTGCTCATGACACTCAGAGAGGTGGTTTGTCCGCTGTCACTCGGGGCCCTGGATGCAACTGCTGCCATGGCAATGGTTGCCAAAGTGACTTGTGAACTGCCCGGATGCGGTTGGGCCCGAGAGATCAGAAAGATGCTGGCGACAAAGGCTAAAGACGCCGAGAGGGGTTGCAGTGTAGGGGAAGTGGTCGATTGTGACGACTGTGGAGAGGCGGGACAGGAAGCGGCGAGCGTCGGGGGTCAGACGCCATGTGTGAGTGTGTGTGAAGTGTTGAGGTCTCTGGATTTGGATGAGAGGTTGGACGTCCTGACCCGAAGCAGCGACCACGTTCACAACTCTCCCTTCTCACTGCTGCAGGACATCCTGACCGCAAGTTCAGCTCACAGTCAACCCGACACACAACAGGAGGTCATAGTGGACTGCTACTAACACACACACACACACGCACACACACATGCACACACACACACGCGCGCATGCACATACAAATGCTGAAAACACCAGAATGTTGCAAGATGTTCATATTTGTTGGCTTTTTCATCATATATTGTTGTTTTTATATGATTTTTAATAGATTGATATATTTGTGTGTGTCAAATGCTGAAGTCTCTAGATTTAGACTGCTACTAACACACACAAACACACACACACAAAGTCACCATCAAGAGATGTAAAATCACCAAAAAGTCACTAAATGACCTCAAAAATGTAAAATTACCGCAAAAAAGCACAAAATTACCACACACACCCACACACATACAAATGCTAGAATCAATACAAAACAATGTAAAATCACAACCAAAAGATGCCCAAGAACCTCAAAAATTGTGATGTTATGACAAAAACAGGCAAAAATTTCCCTGAAAGGACAAACACACACAGTCACACACACACTCAAGTTGCTGAAAACACCAGGATGTTGCAGGATGTTGTTGATATTTGTTGGCTTTTTCATCATATATTGTTGTTTTTTTATATATTTCTGAGAATAGATTTTCATGTATTTTGACCAAACTAATGCTGCCAAATCTTACACCCAAACCTGAAACATGACCTGACTCAATTCTACTGCATATTACTGCTTTTTTTATTACAGTATTTCATTCATGACTCACCATTACTACACTCTGGTCTCGTCCTACTGATATCCAAACATGGATGCAGGCAGCAGCTCGTCTAGACAGACCGTGTGAAAAGCAGTGTGGGCGGCTTTATTGATTTGAACTGGAATGATTTTGTTTTTTGTGATGCCACTGAAAACTACAACAGTCGGTCGGTTTAGAGAGAAAATCATTACTGACTAAACGTTTAACCAAACACAAGCAGATTACTGTGCCAACCAGTGCCAAAGAGTTTTACCTCGTATATGAAACGCGTCACACGATTTTTCTTTACATAAATAAAATGTGAATAAAAATACGGAAATTGGTTGAATCTCTGCTGTCGTTTCACTGAGCTGATGTCATGTTTTGGACATACTCACCTGTACATGAACAAGGTGCCTCCTGAACGTCTTTTGGGACTTTCTTCAGATTTAGGGCAAATGTCGACAGATGAACTAATTAGAATTTGGTACCAAAATGTCAGTACGACCCACAAAACACACAAAATTTCACATAACTGTCTAACAGGATGTAATATTGACATTTTATATTCAAAGAGTAAAAAATCACTTAGGACCAGACATACAGTGCCTTAAAATATCTTCTATTTTTGCATATTTTTCGCACTTAAATGTTTCAGCTCATCAAACTATCATTTAGATTTATTGAATACTAGACAGCAATAACCCACAAAATGCAGTTTTTAATTATGATTGATTGAAAACCTGTATCAACCCTGTGAAAAAGTAATTGCCCCCCTGAGCCTGATAACTGGTTGGTCTCTTGGCACCAACAACTGCAGTTAAATGTTTTTTTCCAGCTTGTGATCAGTCTTTTCCACCATGGAGGAATTCTAGTCCACTCTTCTCTACAAAATAATTTTAATTCGGTCACATTAGATGGTTTTCAGCACTTTTAACATCTTGTGCAGCGTCTCATTTGGTAAACCTTTATACAAACTGCAAAAGAATTTACACCTTTTCTCAAAAATCTTTTGGAATTTGGAAAACAATGAGTCACCGAGTTAACTCCTGCCCAGATCTGTTCTAATAGGAATGCTCTATTTCGGGTGCTTTTCATTCCTTCGCTGTGTCTGGCTTCCACTGTGGCTGATTTCCCTGATGACTGGAAACGCTCCACTAAAGAGTTTGAAGTGAGCGTGGACGGAGAGAGCTGTCGGCTTCTCCACGTGTTCACACCACAATCTCTAACTCGGTCACATGGACGAACAGAGGGACACACGCGCAGAAAAAAAACCCCTCTCCTCGTGAACTAATGAGGAGGAAGTGAGCGACTGCACTCGCACAGACACACATTGATTTATTTATTTTTTTTCATCGCCCCGCTGAGCTGAAGCCACTCTTTCATTCATGCTCTGACTTCTGCTCAGGATGGAGGCTGTGGCTCTGTTCTCTTTCACAGCGTCCGAAGCAGATGAGATCAGCTTCCACAAAGGGGACATTATCAAGGTGAGTGGGTAGACGCCGGATGATAAGGCATTACAAATATGTTTCCTTAGAGTAACTGTTTGTGTGCATGTGTGTCGTAGGTGACAGAAATGGAGGATGATTCCTGCTGGGTCACAGCAGAGATCCAGGGAAGGCGAGGCTACGTCCCTGAGAACTACATTTCCCTCCTCCCTCATCCGTAAAGAAGTCATTCTTCTACTTTTGTTGTACTTAGAAATACAGCAAATTGATGTAGGATGTTAAAAAAAAAGGCATTTATTCCTGCTGTTTTGATAGAAATGTGCATATAATCGTGACATCACTGCTTCCTAACATTAATTAAAAAGAAGTGCTTTTGTGTTTTGACCAAAAAGTGATGGTTTGACTTTTAGAGGCATCAAAATGTGAATTTGTTCAGTATTTCACAAGACAATCAGCAAAAGTTAGAGGAAGGTCAGAAAAAATCATTAGAATTACATATTTTTTTTATTCTGTGACACCTTTTGGGGGGGGGGGGGTTACGTAACTGAGCTGATATTTAAGCAAAAATTAGAGAAAGAACAGAAAAAATAATTGTAGTTACATATTTTTTAATCGGTTTATTCATCTTGCCACTCTTTTTTTGGGTCCCAGTCGCTGATTTATGTAAATGAGCTATGTCTTTAAGCAAAAATGATAGAGCAGAAAAAGTAAACATGAGCCCATGTTTTTTTAATCTGTTTTATCATTTTATGAGTTTTTTTTGCTTAGGTATCAGCTACTTAAGATACTTAAGCAAAAATTAGAGAAAGATCAGGAAAAACATACATACTAATCCCATGTTTTTTATCTGTTTTATCAATTATGGTCTCAGCTGCTGATTTACAAAACTGAGCTGATATTTTAACAAAAAATAAAGAATATTTAAGCCAAACTTTGAGAAAAATCAGAAAAATAAACATCATCTCATGTTTTTGGGTCCTCGATGCTGATTTGCATAACAGCTGATATTTAAAAAGAAATGAGAGGATGTTTAAGCAAAACTTTGAGAAAGATCAGGAAAAAAAAAGTTTTTTATGTGTATTTTGTAATCTGTTTTATGATTTTCTGATGTCTTTTGGGGCTCCAGGAACCCCTCATTTATATAACTAAGCTGATATTTAAACAAAAAATTAGAGAAAGGTCAGAAAAAATAATCATAATTACAAGTTTTCTATTTTGTCATTTTTGGGTCCCAGTTCCTCTGTTAGGAACCGCTGATTTACATAACTGAACTGATATTAGGCCAAAGTTAGGGAAAAGTTAGAAAAACAAAATTAATAAACAGAATTACATGTCTTTAATATATTTATAATCTGTTTTATCATTTTGTGACTCTTTTTTGGATCCAAGCAGCTGTTGCACATCACTAACCTGATATTTCTGCAAAACTTTGAGAAGGATCAGTAAAACTGAACGTAATTCTATGTTTGTCTGTTTTATCATTTTGTGATGCCTTTTTGGGTCCTGATTTACAGAACTGAGCTAATATTTAAACAAAAATTAGAAAAAGGTCAGAAAAATAAACATAACTGCAGGTTTTTAAACATCTTTTTTAATCATTTTGTGACTCTTTTTTTAGGATGACTTACATAACTGAGCTGTATATATAATTCAGAACGTACCCCTGCTTGAGGCAGTTTAAATAGCAACATTAATATTTACTTGAACTGTCCAAGTATGTTAGCTCAGGAGTCATTTCTGTGCCTGTGTGTTTTGTCGTAGGTGGTTTGCAGGTCCGGTGTCGAGACTCGAGGCCGAACAGAGACTGCGTTGGCAGGACACCGGGGTGTTTCTGGTGAGGGAGAGTGAATCAGCTCCTGGAGAGTTTTCTGTCTCTGTTAGGTCAGTGAACACACCACGCATGCACACACACACACACACACACACACACACCAACAGCATTCAGGATGAAATAAGGGGTTCAGTCTGATGCTTGAGACTGATGAACTTTGTGAAGTTGCATCTGCTGTCCTGCGTCTCTTCATGACTGAGGACGTAAGCATCTGCTGCCGGCTCTGATTATGTGTGCAGTCGGATGTTTGTTTTCCATCTCACCGAACACATTAGCAAGTTACAGCATCCACGTGTCTCTGAGTGTGTCAGGGCTGGCCGAGCGGAGAGCCAGACTGTTTAAATATGGTCCACGACAACCCATTTCACTAAAAATATCACAGCTCTGTGTGAGGAGGAGGACATGTAATTTGGGTCACCGAAGCAACATGGGACATTTTAATCACTGAGGGTAAATTGATTGTGTTCGATAATGGGGGCGTTGCGTAACACCTCATATTCTTTAATTAAGCACAGGTACATTATGCAATTGGCACATGCCACCGACACGCATGTACGCACCGTGAACGCATTCAGGCTCAACATCTGTCTGCCTGCAATGACTGAGAGGAAGGATGAGGTTATAGATCCCAACACAGCGATCAGCAGGAGAGTTTAAAAAAACCCATAAGCCAATGTGTGGATTGTATAAAGTTTGTTCTGCATCTCGACTCCAAGCATCACAGAGGGTTATAGTAAAAATACCTGAAGATGTTAGTCAGCTCTCGCTTTGTTAGTCCTAAATACCTGCTGTGTCATTACACAGGTGTGTGTATTCAGAGGGTAATGCAAAATCAGTGCAATTCTCTATTTCAGGGGCTTCAATGATTTAAGTCAAAGTATTAAGCAAAAAAATAAATGTTGCCGGTTTGCTGTGGACAAAACAAGACACAAACCAAAGGATTAATGAATTGATCTAGAAAATAATCATCAGATTAACTGATAATGAAAATAATGAATAAAAGCCGACTGCTCAGTCGTTGCATGACATCTTTGATTTAAAAAAATGACCTTGCACTGAAGGCTGCATAGTGGTATAGTGGTTAGCACTTTCGCCTTGCAGTAAGAAGATCCCCGGTTCAAATCCCGGCCTGGGCCTGGGATCTTTCTGCATGGAGTTTGCATGTTCTCCCTGTGCATGCGTGGGTTTTCTCCGGGTACTCCGGCTTCCTCCCACAGTTCAAAAAATATGCTGAGGTTAATTGGTTACTCTAAATTGCCCGTAGGTGTGAATGTGAGTGTGATTGTTTGTCTGTATATGTAGCCCTGTGACAGACTGGTGACCTGTCCAGGGTGTCCTCTGCCTTCGCCCGAGTCAGCTGGAATAGGCTCCAGCACCCCCCGTGACCCTAGTAAGGATAAAGCGGTGTACAGAGAATGGATGGATGGATGGACCTTGCGCTGAGCACAGGCGTGTGTTATACACGTCTACGTTATGTATGCACACCGAATCGCGTGACCTAAATATGTAGCAGGCAGCGGGAATTGAAGGGACTCAGAAACACCTCCACAATTGATCTTTAACAAATCCATGGATCCAGACTATAAGCAGCATCACTGCCAAAATCTCATCAGGTGGTCCTTGTGTCATTTCTGACCTTCCCTGAAAATTTCATCTGAATCTGTTAGCCTGTTTTGGAGTAATGTTGCTAACAGACAGACAGACAGACAGACAGACAGACAGACGTACGCTGATCCCTGCGTTCCTTGGCGAAGTAATAATTGCTGCAGCCTCGGAGTGAACCAGCTTGTATTGAATATATGCATTAAAAGTGGAATTTAACGTTATGTTTTACAGTCCATTTTTCACCATTTTTTTGAGATTTCACAAACCAAAGAACTAAGAATGAACTGATTAAGAAAATAATCAACAGTTTAATCGACAATGAAAATAATGACTCAAATCATTTTAATGCAGTATCAACATTTTAGTCACAATGTAGGCGCTACAGTCACTTTTTAACAAGCGGAAAATGGCATTAAATGAGTTGAACTGGTCCTTTAGAGATATTTAAAATACTGAATCGGTTCATAGAGACACAGAGGAGGTAAATTATGTTGTGGAGAAAACGTCACATACATGATAAACTTTGGACATTGGGCAACAAATATTTCACCATGGATTATGCTTGTTTTATGCTTGTTTTCTATTTATTTACGAACTGATCAGTAAATCAAAAATGACCAGAAGCATAAATTGAAAACTGAAAACCAGCTTGTATTGAATATATGCATTAAAAGTAGGATTTAACGCTACGCTTCGAGATTTTTTACCGTCTTGTTTTTTGTGCCCTGACACCCTCCATTGCCAAATAAAGACTATCTCTGTGTATAAATACTCCATCCAGCATTTATTTGTGGATACTTTTGAGCTGTGATGCACACATCTTTCTTTTTTTTTGAGATATCACAAGAAAAGAGTCAAATACACCTCTGAACTATCTGAAATGCAGAGCACATCTTATATGAAGCTTTAAACGGGGAAATTTAAAAGAAAATCTATGAAAATAGCCTGTTTATTTGCACTTCTATTGATTTACTTGGACTTGAACAAAGTTTAGGTAAGTGGCATTTAACTAATAATGTCCACACGACTACCAGGACTGAAGGTTCTACAGGAGGTCATTGTATTCTAACAAGAATCAAAGTTGTTCACTTCTCCTGTTGGTGTTTTAATGTTGTGGCTGATTGGTTTGCACTATACACACTGTTTGCATGTGTGGACACGATTGTTTCACAATTTTGATGCACAAAGCAATTAAAAACCTGCTGAAAGGCAAATTGTTAGTATGTTAGTGGTGAAACAGCTCCAATAATATCTCACAAAACAAAAATTACCAGTTGAATTATTTTGAAAATCATTTTTTCCTTCAGTTTAATACCAAAATGAAAGTTTGATTGATGTTGTTGTGTCATTTGGTGTCATTATAAACCATTTTGTATTAGTCTTTTGTGTACATAGTAATAAGTTAGTACAGATGATGGTACGTGAGGCACTGCCACCCAGTTTCTCCGCCCCCTTTTAGAGTCATTAAAGGATTATCTTCATTAGTATAAGGGAGGGACTGATGTAACAATCAGTGACACATTAGAAGTAATTCAGAGTAATCCGATAATGCGTTGTGCATGTCTGATAGTGAAACATGTTTTAATTCTTTAAGTAATTACACCAACAAATTCACCCAAGCTCCCAATGAAAACAACAGACACAGATTAAGTGAAAAGGTGATGCTGCGGTTCACATATGAGGATTTTTGTAGTTTTATTCTTTCAACTAAATTAGTTTCAATGTTAAATGTTATTCTTGTTTCTTTTTCTTCATTAAAATAATGGATTAGTTTATCATATATTGAAAAATAGTGAATAAAGAGCCTAAAGTTGGTTCTTCAAATGTCTTATTTTGCCCAACCGACAGTCTAAAACCCAAAGACATTTATATTTCAACAGAGATTGCAAATTCATCAACAAAGTTCAGAAAAAAAAGATAAAAGAAGATAAACTTTATTGATCCCTTACCGGGGAAATTCCCGTTAAAGCAGCTGGATACAGAAGAGGCCTCAAAGAAGGAGGACAAGAATTACAAAAAGTACATTAAATCTAAAAAATTAAACTATAAAACAGTATACCAAGCATGATGAATCTACATATGGATAAATACAGATATAACATGATGAATTTACATATGTACAGGTAAAAAGCATTATTGGCAGAAAGGACCAGCATTAAACATGATGTTATTATGCATGAAGTGCTGTAAGAAATCAGTGTTGCCTGTGGTTGATTGATTTGGAAGAGCTGTAAAGAGAGAAGACAGTTTTGCATTTTGTCATTGGGAGTAAACTTTGATTGCTGGTGAAGAGATGTAGAGAGAAAACAGTGCTAACGGATGACGTAGCTCTGGAAGATCTATAGGGGAAGAAAAACCGTGTTCGATGAGGCTGCTGGAAACTGGAAGAGATGTGGCGGAAAAAAAACAGTTAAACAATGTTTTTGACTCGGAGACCTGCAGGACAAACAAACAACACGAACAATGTAGATGAACTGGAGGAGCTTTCGGTAAAAAAAACAGTTTTACATGATGTGGATTGTTGCAACCTGAAAGACTGTGAAAAAGTACAACATTGAACAGTGAAGTATCTTACACAGCTCTGTGGATACATTTTATATCTGTATACTCTACTAGTCAAAGGTTTGGACGCACCTTCTCATTCAATTTTTTTCTTTATTTTTATTACTTTCTACATAAATACTGAAGACATCAAAACTATAAAACAAGATATATGGAAATAAGTAGTAAACAATTGTGAAATAACTCTAAATATGTTTTACATTTAGCTTCCACAAAGTAGCCACCCTTTGCTTTGATCACAGATTTGCAAACCTTTGGCATTCTCTCAATGAGCTTCATAAGGTAGTCTCCTGAAATGGTTTTCACGTCACATGTGTGCCTGTCAAGGTTTATTTGTAGAATTTCTTGCTTTCTTAATGGGGTTGGGACCATCAGTTGTGTTGTGCAGAAGTCAGGTTGGTACACAGTTGACAGCCCTATTTGACAACTGTTAGAATCCACATTATGGCAAGAACCAATCAGCTAAGTAAAGACAAACAGTCCAGCATTACATTAAGAACTGAAGGTCAGTAAGTCTGGAAAATTGCAAAAAAAAAAATTCAACGTATCACCAAGTGCAGTTGCAAAAACCATCAAGGGCTACGACCAACCTGGCTCACATGAGGACCACCCAAGAAAGGAAGACTAAGAGTCACCTCTGCTGCTGAGGACAGTTTCATCTGAGTCACCAGCCTCAGAAATTTCAAGTTAACAGCGTCTCAGATTAGAGCCCAGATAAATGTCACACAGACTTCTAATAGCAGACACATCTCTATATCAACTGTTCAGAGGAGACTGACCAATCAGGCCTTTACGGTGAAATAACTGCTAAGAAACCACTACGAAGGAAAAGCAACAAGCAGAAGAGATTTGTTTGGGCCCAGAAACACAAGGAATGGACATCAGACCAGTGGAAATCTGTGCTTTGATCTGATGAGTCCAAATTTGAGATCTTTGGTTCCACTTGCCATGTCTTTGTGCGACGCAGAAAAGGGGAACGGATGTTCTCTACATGCATGGTTCCCACTATGAAGCATGGAGGAGGAGGTGTGATGGTGTGGGGGTGCTTTGCTGGTGACACTGCTGGGGATTTATTTCAAATTGAAGACACACTGAACCAGCATGGCTACCACAGCATCCTGCAATGACATGCCATCCCATCCGGTTTGCGCTTAGTTGGACCATCATTTATTTTTCTACAGGACAATGACCCCAGACACACCTCCAGACTGTGTAAGGGCTATTTGACCAATAAGGAGAGTGATGGAGTGTTGTGTCAGATGACCTCGTCTCCACAGTCACCTGATCTAAAGCCAATCCAAATGGTTTGGGATGAGATGGACAGAGTGAAGACAAAAGGACCAACAAGGGCTCAGCATCTCTGGGAACTCCTTCTAGTCTGTTGGAGAACTATTTTCACACTTTCATGTTTACTATATAGTATATATATATATATACACACAACAACTAAAGTGTACAGCATTCTTTTTTCCATAATAATGTAATAATAATAATTAGTGGTGGGATGTGATTAAAAAACAAATCTAATTAATTAATTGGCTTTGTAATTAATTAATCACTGTTAATCGCATTTTTGTCAGACAGCAATATTTGACACAATAGGTAATTATTTTCAATTCAAATACCTGAGATACATCCACAGATGCAGAGGTTTGTGGTCTCATTTGTAACGGCAGTGTTACGACTGAATGGATTCCTGAACAAAGAAACAGTCTGAGGAGAGAAGCAGCTGCAGGTGTCGGTGCACAAATCACACCTCTCACCTTCTCTTTCCTTGCAGCTATGGCGACAGGGTGGAGCACTTCCGAGTCCTGGAGGGCGGCGGTCAGTACTGCATCTGGGACGAGTCGTTCTGTTCCCTCAACCGCCTGGTGGACTTCTACCGAACCCACAGCGTCGCCGTGGAGAAGGTGGTCTGCTTCAGAGACCCTCCCTCGTCTCCGCAGCTGCTGCCTCACCCGGCTCGTAACCCCTACCCCAACCCCTACAGAAGCAGCTCTCAGGAGTCCATCCCCTCTGCCCGACTACACTCTCACCCCTCTCACCCGGAGAGAGAAAGCTCCCCCCGTCGACTGCAACCAGTTTTGGAGGTATGAGAACTCACATAAAGATTTGTCAAGACCCATAAAAGAGTGTGTCGTTTGTGTAGAGTTTGTTGTTCTATCTGTAGATTGCAAACACCACAGAGGGTTATAGAGGACAAACAAACCCCTAAGAGGCAGAACATATCATATATGAAGCTTTAAACAGGGAAATTAAGAGAAAACCTACTAAAACAGCCCATTTATTTGCACTTCAGTTATTTTACTTGGTCTTGAACAATGTTCGGTTGCTGGTGTTAAATAAAATACACACTGTTTCCATGGTTGAAAGCGTTGAGTTTTGATGCACAAAGCAAATAGAAAAGCCACTTGGAAAGCTAATTAAAGTTAATTATTAGTATGTTGGTGGTAAAACACCTCAATAATATCTCATTTTAAAAAAATGAACAGTTGGATTTTGTTGAAAATCATTTGTCTGACAGTTTAACTGGTATTAATACACCAAAAATGAAGTTTGATTTATGTTATTGTGTCATACACAATTTTTTAAACTAAAATAAAGCAAATATTGTGCATATAGGAATCAATTAATACAGATTATGGGTGATCGGTGCCCTCGAGACACAGTTTACATGCTTGCACACTAATATTTCACACTTTTAATACACAAAGCTAATACAAAAGCTGCTTAAAAGGATAATTCGTAGTACATTGGTAAAACAGCTCCAATAATATCTCACAAAACAGTTCGATTGACATTATTGTGTCATTCGATGTTATTCTAAACAATTTTTTCTCGCAAATATTAGTATTTTGTGTATGTAGGAATGAATTAGTACGGACTATAGACGTGAGTCACCGCAAAATGAGTCTACCCCTCTTTACAGTAATTTTCTGACTGTTTTTCGTGCAGAAGCCTCGCCTGGCTCACGCCCTCTGCGACTACACCCCCCCTCAGAGCGCCCACCTCCACTTCCTGCGTGGCGACATCATCGACCTGCTAGACTGCTCAAGCTCGCTGAGCTGGAGGGGGCGCTGTCGAGGACGAGTCGGAGTGTTCCCACCAGATTACGTCCAACCGCTGTACCACTGACGCCATATCAGACCCTCGGCAACGTGCTGCCGTAACGCCGACACTTATCAATCAATTTAGTCAATAAATCAGTTAACTGAAAACTAATAGATAACAATAAATTTAAGGCCCCGTCCAATCAGCTTCATGCTATGAGCTTTATATTATGGGGTCCTGTGGTTGCAGTATTTTCTGGCAAAACTGATTATTTCTCATGAGAGATTTTCTGTTTTTCTTAGTGACTGTGGGAAAACGGGTTTACAGAAACAAAATCGAACCACACCCTGATTAATTTTTGGGTGTAAAACTCTGAATGATACCTAAAGATGTTAGTCAGTTCTTGCTTTGTTAGTCCCAAATACCTGCTGTGTCATCGGACAGAAGTGAGTATTCAGAGTAAAAATGTAATGAGTTAAGTCAGTTCCAGTATTGAGCAATGGCTGACTGAATTCTGTCATTATTACATGAACAGACAATTATGTATCATTTCCAACAGATGAAGTCTTTATTTAAAAAAATCACCTTGCGATGAGCACAGGCGTTGTGCATGTATACGTTATGTACGGATAACGAATCGCGTGATCTAAATATGAAGCGGGCGACAGGAATCAATGGGACTCAGGAAAACCCTCACAATATAATCAACTGTTCCTTGTATCATTTCAGATGGATGAGGTCCGATAAGTCTGCAGTGGTCGATTTGTAGTAGGATCACAATCATGTGATCATCAGCAGGCAGCTGATGTAGGGTTCACTTGTTGTCATGGTTACAGTGACACCATGCTGCTATCTTCAATGATACAGAAATCTTTAACAAATCCATGGATCCAGACTATAAGCTGCATCACTGCCCAAATCTCATCAGGTGGTCCTTGTGTCATTTCTGACCTTCTCTGAAAATTTCATCCAAATCCGTTAATCTGTTTTTGGGAAATGTTGTGAACAGACAGACAGATGAACAAACGCCCGCTGATCGTCACGTAACTGTTCCTTGGCATAGTAATAATTGCTGCAGCCTCAGAGTGAACCAGCTTATAGTGAATATATGCATTAAAAGCGGAATTTAACTTTACGTTTTGCTGTCCATTTTTCACCATTTTCTGAGGTTTTACAAACAAACAGTAATGAATTGATCCAGAAAATAATCAACAGACTAATCGGCGATGAAAATAGTGACTAAAATCAACGCCGTGATGCATTATTAACATTTTAGTCACAATGTAGGTGCTACAGTCACTTTTTAACTCGTGGGAAATGGCATTAGATGAGCTGAACTGGTCCTTTAAAGCTGTTTAAAATACTGAATCGATTCATATAGGACACAGAGGAGGTAAAACAAGACATAAGAGGACGTTATATTCATGGAAAACTTTGGATGTTAGGCTGCGGGGAAACTAACAATTCAGACACCAACAGGGGTTGTTTGTGTTTCCTGTTTTTACTGACTAATCAGTAAATCAAAATGACCTGAAGTAAAAACTGAAAATACCTGCTGTAGCCTCAAAGTGAACCAGCTTGTATT
Organism: Acanthochromis polyacanthus; assembly: GCF_021347895.1. Lineage (NCBI taxonomy): Eukaryota > Metazoa > Chordata > Actinopteri > Pomacentridae > Acanthochromis > Acanthochromis polyacanthus. Next base: position 40,735,420 of record NC_067119.1, read on the forward strand.
GAACATATGCATTAAATATGAAATTTTACTTTGTTTTGCAATTTTTCTTGTTCTTGCCTCCTTGCGCCCTCTGCACCCAAATAAAGATTTTATGTGGGTATACGTACTTCATACGACATTTATTTGTGGACACTACTGATCTGTGCTGCACATATCTTTCATTTATTTGAGATATCACAAGAAAAATAAACATTTGTCAAGACAATTTTTCACATCCAACACTCAGTACTTAATATTTCCTAAGGAATTACACCAGAATAGTCAGAAACAAACACAGTGAGTCGTCATAATTTCCTTTGTGAAGCTCTGTTGTTGAGCTGATTTACAATTTTTAGTTCTGATAACTTGTAATAGTAAAAAAATGAATGAAAAATTTCCATATGTCTACACCCCCTGTCAAAAGTTTTGCGACAGGTTCTAATTTATTTGAATGAGAAAGTGTCTCAAAACCTTTGACAGGGGTGTATACATATTTTTTTTTGTTTGGATGATATGAAACTGCACTCTTGAATATTAAGCAAAATGAAGTGTGTCATGTTTAAATTTGCATGACAGTAATAATTCTCATATAAAATAATATGTCATGCCAGGAAAATCTGAAATTTCTGTTGAAAATGAGCTAAATATCATCACAGACACAAACATATTTATATAATGCAGGAAACATTAACTGAATGAGTATAATTTCAAAATAAAATTAAAGTCACAAACAAACTAAACCACATATTCTTACTACTATACATTTTTGAGCTTTAAATTTGATGACATGTTTAACTGCAAATAAAAATCCTTTTAAACCTTACATTTAAAAAAAGCTTTGAAAAGAGGATAAAGTTTAGAAATTAAAAAATTCCAAACATTTTTAAGCTGTGTGTCTATAATAAGGTGATTATAAATAATTCCAGCAGCCAGCCTGTTATGTTTAGTTTACTGCAGCTTTCTGTTTACAGGGTTTTCTAAAAAAAAAATCTTTAAATGAGTTGATTTTCTGAATTGCATTTAATTGAGATCACTGCCAGAATTCTGATTATTTAAGAAAGAAGAAGATAAAAAGTCTTTTTACTTTGATTTTATGTTCAAATAAGAACGCGCACTGGTGTAACGGTTTCATTTGAATATCCTCTGTATTTTATTTTTACTTATTTTATTTTTTATAAATTAGAGACCCATGTTTTAAATTTTATTTAGAAAATTAAAAAAAAATATTTTTATTGGGAATTCCTGTCATGTTTCCTTGTGGTGTCATCAAACATTTTATTCCTGTGATTTTTTTTTTTTTTGGTCTGATTTATGTTTATAATCTTGGCTGTTAAATCCTTTGGGGTGTGTGTGTCTATTTTCTACTCCTAAATGTTGGTGATTTTTAGTATTTTTAGCTACATCTATATATTTTTATATATATTGTTAAATGCACATTGCCTTCAGGGTTCAGCAGAAATCTCCGTAAAGATGCATTTGTTTTTGTACCTACTGATATAAACAGATCAGTTTTTGCAGGCGGGTGGAGTTTCCAGTTCATGTGGTGGAGCAGGAGGGCGAGGCAGGATGTTAAATCTGATCCTCCACTCAGGCGAAGTAGGCGTACAGAAAAATGTTAATGCTGACCAGGAGGATGGCGTTGATGCAGCAGAACCGAGACCAGAACACACTCTCTCGGACACTGGGAACTCTGGGAGACGGAGAATCGTCCGACTGCCGCACCGCTGCGATACACAATCCTGTCCCACGACCACACGTCACCCGCCGGGCTGGTTCAGAGCCTGACACACACACACACACACACACACACACACACACACACACACAAAAATCAAAGACACGCAAACACACATACACATAATACAAAAATTAGACACACACACAGAGAGAGAGAGGGACATACACACAGAGATACACAAACATAGACAAACACACAGGAAGTTGCTCCAACAACAGCTGAGTGTGCAGATGAGTGTTCATCACATGATGCTGGTTTTATTACCCTGGGAGCTACGGTGGCTGACAGAGGACACTTTCTGCAGAGGGATTTCTCTCTGTGGCTCTTCAGTTATCGTCCACCAGGTGAGGTTACACACCTTGGGAGAGCGGGAAAGGCAACAGCATATGATTTAGTGACTCACACCCTAACCCTAACATGTATTTTTTGACAATATCCTGACTAAAAAGAGCAGTTTCAGACTCTCTAAACAATGAACTTGAATTTAAACTAAGCAGTGACCACATCACAAACAATGAAAAACAGATGCCTTAGAAAGACTATTGAAAATACAGCATTCAAAGTAGCAACTCCATGTAAAATATAGTAAAAACACCTGAGTTTGCTGACAAAGAAGAAAAACTATGTGAGGAATAATCTCCTTAAACAGCTTTAATTTTTTGACAGTTTGGTCAATATTTGTGCAATCATTAGAAACACTAGATAAATACTCTTTTAAGATACATTTTCACATTGAATTTTTTGCACAAACTTACTTTTGTTACGTTGAAGATGATCATGTTTTTTAATGTCCATTTTGATACCTAAATGTATCCCCAGGGTTGTTATTGTGTTGTCCAGTTGCATGAACACGGTTATAAAATGACCAGAACTTTCTCAGTTTTTATTCCTGTTAGTCGTTCATCTGCATCGTTTTCTCCACTTAAAACAGATTATTTGAAATATACAGATACGGAACACAAAAATACTGTCTGAAAACATGACTTTCAGTCTGCAGAAGCTTTGCAGAATATTCCAGCATGACAACAATCCAAAGCACACTGCCAAGAAGAAATCAAATGAAAACTATGATGTGAGGGTGGGGGATGTTGCTTGACTTGAATCCAACAGAACACCTCTTGGGCATTTTAAAGAGAAACATGAAGCAACACACCCCCTCCAGCAAAGAGCAGCTGGAAAATACGGTCTCATAAAAAAGTATTCAAAAAATAAAGATTTGAATTTTAGAAAAGAGTTTAGCTAAAAGTACTGACTTCAGTTGCCTTGAGCCCTTACTCATGGGGCCTGTGTTTTTAATTATCTTAAATCTAAACTTTTGGTTTTTAACTTGACAAAAGACCAAATAACCTGCAGTTCACCTCTTAGGGGATGTAATTCCTATAATATGGTACAATTTTGGACAGTGTAACATTTCAATGATGCAGCACATGGAGTCATCATGCTGTTAGCTTAGCATAGCACAATCACTGAAAGTTAGCCTGTCCATTGCTAAACTTTACAGATCTGGGGAGAAATTAATTGTATAATATTTAAAAACCTATAAACACCTTCTCATTCAGCGTTTTTTCTTATTTTTACTGCTACTATGAAGCAAGCTATATGGAATTATATGGCAAACAAACAATTGTGAAATAACTCGAAATATGTTTTATATTTTAGATTCTTCATAATAGCCACTTTTTACTTTGATTACTGCTTTGCACACTCTTGGCATTCCCACAGTGAATTTCATGAGGTAGTCACTCGGCAAGAACCAATCAGCTAAGTAAAAAGTCAAGTAAACAGTCCATCATTACTTTAAGAACTGAAGGTCAGTCCGAAAAATTGCAAAAACTTTGAATGTATCCCCAAGTGCAGTCGCAAAAACCATCAAGGGCTACGACCAAACTGGCCCACACGAGGACTGCCCCAGGAAAGGAAGACCAAGAGTCAAATCTGCTGCTGAGGAAGTTCATCTGAGTCACCAGCCTCGGAAATGGAAAGTTAACAGCAGCTCAGATTAGAGCCCCGATAGGACACACTGAATCAGCATGGCTACCACAGCATCCTGCAGCAACATGCCATCCCATCTGGTTTGCGTTTAGTTGGACCGTCATTTATTTTTCTACAGGACAATGACCCCAAACACACCTCCAGGCTGTGTAAAGGGCTGTTTGACCAAGAATGAGAGTGATGGAGTGCTGTGTCAGATGATCTGGTCTTCACAGTCATCTGATCTAAAGCCACTCCAGATGGTTTGGGATGAGATGGACAGAGTGAAGATAAAAGGACCAACAAGTGTTCAGCATCTCTGGGAATTCCTTCTAGACTGTTGGAAAACCATTTCAGGTGACTACCTCATGAAGCTCATGGACAGAATGCCAAGAGTGTGAAAACCAATAATCAAAGCAAAGGGTGGCTATTTTGAAGAATCTAAAATATAAAACATATTTAGAGTTATTCCACAATTGTTTGTTTGCTACTTAATTCCATATCTCTTGCTTCCTACTCGCAATAAAAATAAAGAAAAAATATTGAATGAGAAGGTGTTTATAGGTGTTTATTTATTATACAATTAATTTCTCCTCAGACCTGTAAAGCTTTAAAAAAAAACAAAAAAACATTTCAGGTGACTATATCATGAAGCTCATGGAGAGAATGTCAAGATTGTGCAAAGCAGCAATCAAAGTAAAGGGTGACTATTTTGGAGAATCTAAATTATAAAACATATTTTGACTTATTTCACATCTTTTTGTTTACTACATAATTACATATGTGTTCATTCATAGTTTTGATGCCTTCAGTGAGAATCTATAATGTAAATGGTCTTCAAGAATCAAGATAAAAAAAAAACAAGAAAAACTGTTGAATGAAAAGGTGTGTCCAAACTTTTAACTGGTGGTGTATGTAGCGCATCCAAATCTTTCTGTTGATATGAAGCTACAACCAACAGCTAGTTAGCTTAGCATAAAGATAACAGACAGAAACAGCTGGATCGGCTTTTCCAAACATAGATATAAATAGATATCTACAAAAGAAATTAGCTGAGCTAATTAGCTGTTGGTTGTAGCTTAATACTAACAGAAAGCCATAGGTGTGCTATCATCGAACTCTCTTCAACAAAATAAATTCTCAAAATTAGTGTTTTGTTTGTAATAATTTCCAGTGCTGAGGACGGTAAAATTTTCATCTATACTGTCAGTGCTTTAAATGGGAAAATTAATTTTATCCACATATATTTCTAGTAATTAGAGCAGTGTGTGTGTTTTAGTGAACATAAAGTAGCAGTTGTGATTATTTGTGTGTATGTAAAAGGGAGGATACAGATGAATGTGGTGATGAGTGGTTGGATGACAGTGAGGTCTGAACATGTGAGGCTACAGATGAATGTGATAAATGTGTGAACAACAAAATTCTCTTTAATTCCTTTGAAACCTGTTAAGACGGAGTGTTTCATCAGAAAGGCTGATATTTGCAGTTTGAGTTCATTCGTGGGTTGGAGTGAGACCGTGTGATAAATGGGTCAGCGACTATAACGAAATGTCAAATGCAAAGCCTTGAGTTAGTCATTCTGGTTTGTGCAACAATAGTTCAACTGTATGCTAAGATTTTGAGCTCAGTGTTGATCTTTTGGACTTAGACTGGGAATGTCATCTTTAACATGGAGGCCAAGCTTCAGATAATCCACTCTCAGATGTACAGGTGTTTCTACCTGAAGTTCATTTTTAGTAGAAAACATGACACTACTTACATAACTTCCCCTCACTAATAGTCTGAGTATTTATCAAACTATTATGTGTGTGTAATACCAAACCTTGTGTACACACCTGCTCGTGGGTGGGCGGTGGCGTGAGCAGTGAAACCACGGCAACCACGATAGCAGTGAGTCCACAGAGCAGGATGGCGAAGTGCAGGTAGTGGACGCTGCGGAGCACTGTGGGAGCTGAATCCACAACGCCACATCGGTGTGGAGGGAAGGCGAACTCCAGCACCATCCGACACACTCCCACCACCAAACCCACCATCAGGCCCCAGAACGCACCCTGACAACACACACAGGAAACACACTCAGAGGAAAATCTTATTGCTACAAAGTTTGTTCTTCTGTAGCTTGCGAGACAACGCTGCGATTCTCATTTCAGCCACGCTTTAATTTGGATTTAGTCTGATCTGTTTCTCATATTTTTTCCCCTAAATTCACCAGGAGATATAGGTGAAAAAGGAGCAGAACAATTAGCAACAGGAGTCAAGCTTGAGATTAAAAGGAGATAATTCAACTATTGGATCCATTTTTTCCTCAATTGAGCGACATGTGAACTTCATTTTGTGTAAATATGATACAACCACTGCATTAAATTATACTGAGTCTTCCTAAAATTTTGTCAAATCTACAGGCCGAAAGATCATAGCTTCATTGGTGTACTTTGCAAACAAAATAAACAATTAATGTATAAAGAGTCCCTTGTCAGAATACAGTTTACTGTAATTATCAGGTATTTGTATCTACACTCTTGTTTCTGTACTCAGCCGTTTCTTTGTAGTCATTTCTGTGGTAGTTATAGAGATATGGACACAGTTGAGATTTATTGGGATTTTTGTGTACAAACTCTCAAAAGCCAAAGAGCTAAAGTGAATAATGCAAATTGTGATTTATTTATTTCTTACTTGTGCACTGAAGTTGTGACTCTTCTAAATCTTTTCAACCCTAAAACTAAGCCCTTCCTTTGTTTTCTTTTATTCAACAATTGTCTGGTAACATCAATGTATGCCTAAAGGTAAAATGAGGGAAATGGTGCATATCAATGGAAGCAAAGTCTGATCTTGCTGTAAATACATCCCAAAAGCCATAGAATTCATACTGGGTTTTAAGAAAAACATTGTGAACAGGAATTTGAAGTTGCTTCCAAATGTTTTCCCTGTAGTGTACACATTGATACATGTATGTATGTGTATATACACAACATACAAGTTGTAATACAGTGCATCATAGAGCAATCAGATCATTCCTAGGAGTCCATAAATTTACTTCAGTTCTGACATGGGATGGGAACCTTCGAACATGAGACATAAATGGCTTCACCTTTGAAGCCATTTTTGGAATAGACTTGTGAAGATGTCCAATCAGGGGAAAAAAAATATTAAATTGTGACGTCTCCACCGGTCACTCGTGGGCAAATGAGTTGAAATCTTTATTTCATTTGAACAACTCATTTCTTTTTATAATAGGTTACTCTATGAAATTCAGGAGATAAGGAATAAAATGCTCCTTGTGTTTAGAGACAAATGGTCTGCTGATATTTGGTGTAAACCAAAACTACAAATTTATAAAGATACATCCAGTGTGGACCCTAACGGGAAGTATAATTTTGTGCGCAGTTACACTCAGGAACATTTCCATTAGTCTTAGAGTCTGTGAGGTTTAATGCTACTCCAGAGAAAGACAGACTTTGTTTGCTGTGTAATTTAGGTGAAGTTGAGTACACTGATCAGCCACAACATTAAAACCACTGACAGGTAAAAGAGAATGAACTAGATTCTGACTAGACTGTCATGCAGAGACGGAAGATGATTTAACCTACCGTTTCAGATTTGTAAAACTATTTGTGAAAATGCAAAACATATATATATATATATATATATATATAGTGGGTACGGAAAATATTCAGACCCCTTGAAATTTTTCACTCTATGTCATTGCAGTCATTTGCCAAAATCAAAAAAGTTCATTTTATTTCTCATTAATGTACACTCAGCACCCCATCTTGACAGAAAAAAACAGAAATGTAGAAATTTTTGCAAATTTATTAAAAAAGAAAAACTGAAATATCACATGATCAGAAGTATTCAGACCCTTTGCAGCGACATTCATATTTAACTCACATGCTGTCCATTTCTTCTGATCCTCCTCCAGATGGTTCTGCTTCTTTATTGAGTCCAGCTGTGTTTAATTAAACTGATTGGACTTGATTAAGAAAGGCACACACCTGTCTACATAAGACCTTACAGCTCACAGTGCATGTCAGAGCAAATGAGAACCATGAGGTGGAAGGAACTGCCCAAGGAGCTCAGAGACAGAATTGTGGCAAGACACAGATCTGGCCAAGGTTACAAAAGAATTTCTGCAGCACTCAAGGTTCCTCAGAGCACAGTGGCCTCCACAATCCTCAAATGGCAGAAGTTTGGGACGACAACAACTCTTCCTAGTGTTACGTTGGGGGGTGGTTGAACCCAGGCGCAGACACAGATGGACAAACAGGTGTTAAGAAAAAAGGGTTTTATTGTATCAAAAATCAAAACTACTACAAACTAAGGACAGGACTGTGGAGGCAGAGCAAAACCAAACAACACTAGCACTAAGAAACAAAAACACAGAGCTCCTGAGAGGTACTCACAGAACAAGGGAAGCAAAAGGGTCCAAGAAACTGATGCAGTCCAGAGGAAGGAGTCTGGGAGGACATGAGAGTCTTGCAGACAACGATCGAGCACCGACTGAGGGGAAGAGCAGAGCTTAAATGACAGAGGAGGGAAGCAGGTGAGTGGAGTTGGATGATTAACTGCAGCTGATGCTCATGCAGTTATCAGCTGGCAGAGCCAGAGGGCGAGCGACCAGGAGAGAGAGACAGGAGGGAAGGAGCTGGAGTGGGACCATGACACCTAAACCTGGCCGTCCAGCCAAACTGAGCAATGGTGGGAGAAGAGCCTTGGTGAGAGAGGTAAAGAAGAACCCAGAGATCACTGTGGCTGAGCTCCAGAGATGCAGTCAGGAGATAGGAGAAAGTTCCACAAAGTCAACTATCACTGCAGCCCTCCACCAGTCGGGGCTTTATGGCAGATTGGCCCAACGCAAGCCTCTCCTCAGTGTAAGACACATGAAAGCCCACATAGAGTTTGCCAAAAAAAACACATGAAGGACTCCCAGACTATGAGAAATAAGATTCTCTGGTCTGATGAGACCAAGATTGAACTTTTTGGTGTTAATTCTAAGCAGTATGTGTGGAGAAAAGCAGGCACTGCTCATCACCTGCCCAATACAATCCCTACAGTGAAACATGGTGGTGGGAGCATCATGTTGTGGGGGTGTTTTTCAGCTGCAGGGACAGGACGACTGGTTGCAATTGAAGGAAGGATGAATGCGGCCAAGTACAGAGATATCCTGGAGGAAAACCTCTTCCAGAGTGCTCAGGACCTCAGACTGGGCCGAAGGTTCACCTTTCAACAGGACAATGACCCTAAGCACACAGCTAAAATAACAAAGGAGTGGCTTCAGAACAACTCTGTGACCGTTCTTGACTGGCCCAGCCAGAGCCCTGACCTAAACCCAATTGAGCATCTCTGGAGAGACCTCAAAATGGCTGTCCACCAACATTCACCATCCAACCTGACAGAAGTGGAGAGGATCTGCAAGGAAGAATGGCAAAGGATCCCCAAATCCAGGTGTGAAAAACTTGTTGCATCATTCCCAAGAAGACTCATGGCTGTACTAGCTGAAAAGGGTGCTTCTACTCAATACTGAGCAAAGGGTCTGAATACTTCTGACCATGTGATATTTCAGTTTTTCTTTTTGAATAAATTTGCAAAAAATTCTACATTTCATTTTTTTTTCTGTCAAGATGGGGTGCTGAGTGTACATTGATGAGAAATAAAATGAACTTTTTTGATTTTGGCAAATGGCTGCAATGACACAGAGAGTGAAAAATTTTAAGGGGTCTGAATACTTTCCGTACCCACTGTATAAGATATCACTGTTTATTTTTTTTCATCAAAACCACACTGAACCAGGTCCAGATCAAAAACCAGTGAGCTTAGACTGGTCAAATCTTGAATAGATTTTCATACTAAATACTCTTTAAAGCATCATTTTTGATTTTGAAAACCATTATTTTTGTGCTAAAATGTAAACCATGGAGATTTTAGTGCGCTGTTTTGCATCTGGACCACTTTAGATCATGTCCAGATCAAAAACCAATGGACTTAAGGTGGGTTAAATCGGGAGTAAATCACATTTTTGTACCAACACAGTTTTTATTGGTACAAGCCGGTCCATGAAGGCACCATCCAGCAGCCCAGTGGATGTAAACATCCACTGCCAAGACCAGACTTAACAGGACACCCACAGAGGACAGATGTTGTTTGTTATGTAATTTAGGTGAAGCTGAGAATGAGATTCATTTTATGTTTTACTGTAATATGTATGGAGATATAAAAGAAGTACTTTTCAGTAAGATGTCCTCTGTTTATGCTGACTTCTTTTGGTTGGATGACCATGAAAAGTTTGAGCTATGTTTTCGAAGGGGAACCTTTTTCGTGACAAAATTTCTTTCTCAGGCAACATGTTTTGTTTAAGGACTGAGCAGCAGAATGATGTGTGTTTTGGATGTATTGGTTGTGTCTTGTAAACCCATGAGGGTTTGCATGACACGAAAATAAAGAAATCAATCAATCAGTATACATATGCATATACAGCTCACATGTAGTACAACTGAGAAAAAAATGATCCATTACTCGAATTATCTCCTTTAAATTTCAAGTTTGACTCCTGTCACTTATTGATCTCCTCCTTTCTCATCTCCATCTCCTGGTGAATTTTACAAGAAAAATTTGAGAATCCTATCAGACAAAATCCAAGCTAAAACAAGGCTAAATGAGAATCACAATTTTGCCTCCTGAGCTATAGAAGAGCAAACTTTGAGCAGTAAGATTTTGCTCTGGGCATCCAGAAAAGTTATTTCTTCATCAGTATAATTCCCGGCCCGAAGTAGCTCCGGGTTCATGCTTGGGTGTGTTCGGCTCGTAAGTTTCCCACCATGATGATCTGTCACCGCCATGTCACTTCTCACTTACTGCAAGTGAACACACGTGCAGCAACACAAATAACCCTCCATCTACGCTCAAGCAAAGAATGTGATCTGTGCAGTTTGACTTCACGCGCATAAAGAAAATAATCAGCTTGTCACAGCACAGAGCGTAAACATGCTTTCTCTCATGTCTTTGTTATAGATAGATAGATAGACAGACAGACAGATAGATAGATAGCTTTAATGAGTGATATTTGCTGCTTTTAAGACTGCACACATCATGCTAACCAGCAAGTCTGTATTGATTGCACTCTGCAGTCAGACTACTCAGCATGTGACTCATGTGTCCTTTGACCCTGTGAGTCAATACCATTCAGATTATTACAGTAATATGCTGCCAGTTTATCTGATCAAATGAAAAGCTCACACCTCTTTGTGTAACACCACTATGAAAACTTCTCATTAACCTTTTTATAGGTCTAGAAGAAACAGATGGCTGTGACATTCCGCACTGGGTCTGGTTTTTGTCACATCTGTAGACGGTTGGATTTAAAGTGTGACAAGACTCTGAGGTCACATAAAAATTGTGCTTCAACCATGGTTCAGTGGCAGTGTTTAAATGTGCAGTTCGTCACGCTGCTGATACGAACCTAAAGAGTAGTTGAAGCACAGCAGAAGTAAATGCTGACATGCTCACAGAAACATTTTTGGCATGCTTATGTTAAATAGGTAATGTTGAACTCATTTGCCACGGCAGTGCAGGTGCTTCTTGTGCTGATAAAGCAGGGGCATGAGTGCCTCTGTGGGTGTTTTGGTACCAGATATTGGCAATGGATTCTTTGGGTCCTGCACTTCACAGGACAGGGTCTTCGCGGATTGGGCTTGTGTATCTCACAAATATTTGATCTGACTGGGGGAGTTTGGAAGATCTTGGTCGAGCTTAGGTTAGTCTAATCTTGAACAGATTTCTATACAAAGGCTAAAGACTATAATACATAATTTTTGATCTGGAAAATGTAAAAACACAGAGATTTTAGTGTGTTTTTTTGCATCTGGGCCACTTTAAACCAGGTTCAGATCAAAATACAATGAGCTTAGGTGGTTTAAATCTGAGTTCGATCGCATTCTTGTACCAACACAGTTTTTACTGGTAAAAACCCGATCCATGAAGGCCCCATTCAGCAGCCCAGTGGACCCAAGAGATCCACTGCCGATGTCCCAGGACCAGACATAACAGAACAACTATAGAGGGCCCCATGTTGATGTAACAGTGATCAGAGTTGTTTTGGCAGCAGGTGCAGGTGGTTTTAATGTTGTGGCTGTATAATATTGAGTATTTAGCTCGGTGCACTATCCCAGGAGCACTTGCTAAATAGCATTCAATAGGAAGTCCAGGTGGGGCTAATGGGAATGTTGTTGTGTCATTATTTTATAGCTATAAATCAAAGTTCTGCATTGAAAAACACTGAGTAGAACCTGAGTTAGTACCAAAATTTGTCTGGTAGCTGTTACAATAAAAAATGATTCATCCTCTGGGAACCATGAATGTCTTCACAAGAGTTAATGGCCATTCATTCAGTAGCTGTTTTCATATTTTAGTCTGTGCTAAACTTGCACCCTGACAGAACAATACTGCCTTTTGCTATGCCAGCATAGCTACAAATGATTTCATATGACTGGGATGTCCTTTGACCTGCAAATTATCACATCAGAGTTTGCTTGGCTGTTGCCAGCTCATGTTGTAACCTCATGCGAGTTCACTGTAAACACAAAGTCATGAGCGTAAACAAGAGTGGACTCTTTGAAGCTTTTCTAAGTTGGTAAAAGGTCATGTTAACATTATAGCACAGGAGAAAACCCTGTTCATTCTGAAAAACCTGAGAAAATTCTTTTTTTTCCCAGTTGTTTGACGACAGCATGCCAGCAGACACACCCAATACTTGCTCTGTTAAAACATGAGTTGGATCTTGAATATGCAGCCAACTGGTCTTTACTTGTAGCCAAATGATGTCTCAACACGTGTTGTTGACTCGGAGCTGATAGACGCTCTTCCTACAGCGATGTTCTGTTTAACATGAAGTCTTTATCTGGTCATAAACACACTCACTTTGTTATCAGATAAAGGCAAAGACTTTCTTTTCTTTTAAAGCCAGAGTGCTATACGTTCATGCTGGTTCCTCCACAGGAAGCCATAAACAATACACTTCCTCAAATGAGTGACTAACACACACACTTCACGCTTTCTCACTACACCAAGCAGAGAGAGAGAAAGAGAAAGAGACTGCAGCACAAATCTGGATCCCACGTGAGTCTAATAAAACCATAAAGCAATACAGTGTAGTGGAAAGGACAAACAAGGCACTGAGGAAAACCTCAAACATCCAGGAAGTTCTGCAGAATTAGCTTGGTCCATTCTGTCCAGAATAGCATAAAACTTTAAATTGAGTTTGGTTATGCTTGAGACAACGCTTACCAATGTTTTTTGTCTCTCTGTGATGAAAAGCATATCTTGAGTCTTAAAAATATCCCCGGTCAAAGGATCCTTATTATTTATTAAGTACTAATGTAGGGCAGTACTGGGTTGCAGTGATTGTCAACTCACTGCTAGAAGATCCCTGGTTTGGGTCTTTCTGTGTGGAGTTAGCATGTCCAAAGACATGTTGAGGTGAACTGATTCAATACAATTCAATTTTATTGATATAGCGCCAATTACAGCCAAATTGTCTCAGGACACTTTACAGAACCCATATACCTGACACCCAGAGCAAGCCCCAAGCCGACTGATGATTCTAAATTGTTTGTAGATGTGCGAGTGTGCTTGGTTGTCCCCCATCCCCCCTGTAACCCTACTGACAATAAAGTGGTTGGTGTCTAGCTAATGGATGAATGGAAGTACTTCTGTAATTACATGTTTATCTCTTATTAATTGCTGCAATCGGTAGTAGTTGATAAATGAATTTGTTCAATGACAGAATATGATAATTGACACTAAAATTCTGCTATCATTTGTTAAGTACAAATGCCAGAAACTCACTGGTTTCAGCTTCCCAGATGACAGAAAGTCCTTTGTTTCTCTCACTGTAATTTACTACATTTAGGTTTTAGTCAAAATGAACAATTTGAGGATGTTTCTTTGGCCTTTTTCACTATTTTCATTCCATATACAAACGTATTATTGAATTAGTAGGAAAAAATGGAATTAAGTGGTGGTTGCAGCTGTACACATACAGTACATACATACTGTGCAAAAGTATTTGCCCCCCTTCTAATTTTGCATATTTTTCACACTTAAATGTTCCAGATCATCAAACTAGTATTGATTCAATATTAGACAGAGATAACCCACAAAACACAAAATGCAGTTTTAAATGATGATTTAGTGAAGATTCCAAGATGGCGCCACGGACGGCCCCCACGGTGCTTTGGTGCGGTCTAGCAGAGGATGTACTTCCTGAGGCAGCTGAAGAAGTTCAACCTGCCAAAGACTATGATGGTGCACTTCTACACGGCCATCATAGAGTCCATCCTCTCCTCCTCCATCACCGTCTGGTACCCTGCAGCCACCGCTCAGGGCAAGAGCAGGCTGCAGCGCATCATCCGCTCTGCTGAGAAGGTGATCGGATGTAAATATCTAAATATCTATCGGATGTCTCTCCAGGATCTGCACACCTCTAGGACTTTAAGGTGTGCAACCAAGATCTTGGCCGACCCCTCTCACCCTGGACATAAACTTTTTCAACCCCTCCCCTCAGGCAGGAGGCTGCGGTCCACCAGGACTAAAACCTCTCGCCACAAGAACAGCTTCTTCCCCTCTGCTGCATCGCTGATGAACACTGCCCATGATCCACCCCTACCCCCACACTCTACCTGACACCAGCTCCCACTGTAAACCCACTGTAAATCAGCTCTGTTGATCACATTAATTACTACTGTGTAGTAACTGTGTATACCTTTGTCTGTTTGTCTTTTTTATTTTATATTTTTCATATCTGATTCTATTTTTTATTATTATCAATGCATGCACCTTGACTTTTATTATTATTATTATTATCTTTATCTTTTTACTTACTATTTTATTTGTACTTGCACCAAGAGCACCAGAGAAAATTCCTTGTCAGTGTAAAAACCTACTTGGCAATAAAACTGATTCTGATTCTGATTTATTGAAAACCTATACCATCCCTATAAAACAGTAATAACCCCACTGAACTCAATAATTGATTGGTCCCTTGGCAGCAACAACTGCAATTAAATGTTTGTTCCAACTTGTTATCAGTCTTTAATATCCCCATGGAGAAATTATGGTCCAGTCTTCTCTGCAGATTAGTTTTAATTCAGTCATATTAGATGGTTTCCAGCATTTTTAAGGTCTTATCACAGCATTTCAATTGGATTCAGGTCCAGACCTCGAATCCAAAACCTCAATTTAGTTCTTTTTGAGCCATTCAGTGGTGGACTTGTCCTTTGGGGGTCTTTGTCTTGCTGCAAAAACCTTTAGTGTTGAGCTTTTGGTCATGAACTGATGGTGGATATTCTCCAGAAGGATTTTCTGATAAAGAGCTGAATTCATGGCTCCATCAGTGATGACAAGTCATCCAGGTCCTCCAACCATCACACTATCACCACCATGTTTCACTGCTGGTATCATGGTCTTCTTAGAACGTGGCATCATGTGCTGCTTTTTGAAACCCTTTATCTACTTGTCAATGTTAGACAGGTTCTATTTAGTGATGTTTAGATTCAACAAGCCTGGCAGTAATCATATGTGAGTGTAGATGGTGAAGCTAAGCCCAACTGACAAATGAATTTGGTAGATTGGTAGTTAAGGGGGCAATTATTTTTTCATATAGTTCAAGATGGACTGGTCAGCATTTTAACTTCAGAAACTACATTTTGTTTTTTCTTGGATTATCTTTGTCTTACTTTAAATTATCTGAAACATTTAAGTGCAGTAAATATGCAAACAAGATGTCTGAAGGGGGGCAAATACTTTTGCACGGCATTATTTTTTAAGGAAGACTCTCTGTGCATGTGTCTGTATTACCTGCTCGTTGGTCCTCTTCCAGAAGACGGCCAGAGTGAAGACAGCAGTGACGGGTGGAGCCAGGTAGCTCGTCACCGACTGGATGTAAACGTACAACTGCCCACTGTTGGCCGACTGAAGGATGGGGATCCATACAACGCTCACCACCACCAGGATCACAGTCACAATCCTGGAACAAACACGAGCAGTATCATCTTTCACTGTGTCCACACACAAGTGTCTGTTTTCTGTATTCAATCTGTTATTAAGCACCAACAGATGAAAAGAGGGTCGTACCTGCCGACCAGCAGCAGCTCCCTCTCTGTGGCTCGCGGTCGATGCTTCTTCCAGATGTCCATGGTGAAGAGTGTGGAGCTACTGTTGAAGATGGAGGTCAGCGAGGACATCAGAGCGGCCATCATCACAGCTATCATGAGTCCACGCAAACCTTAAAAACACACCCACGGATGCACAGGTATGTGATTCCAGAAGAAAATCTTCTTGCTCAAAGTTTGCTCCTCCATAACCAGGAGATAAAATTATGATTCTTATTTTACTTTTGATTTTGTCTGATATGATTCTCCTATTTTTTTCCTAAAATTCACCAGGAGATACAGGTGAGAAAAGAGGAAGAACAATTAGCAACAGGAGTCAAACTTGAGATTTAAAGAAGGTAATTCAACTAATGGATCCATTTTTTTTCAATTAAGTTACATGTGAGCTGCACGTGCATATGTATAAATACACACACACACACACACACACACACACACACACACACACACACACACACACACACACACACACACACACACACACGCACACACATATATGTACAGTTGTGCTCATAAGTTTACATACTCTGGCCAAATTTGTAAAATATTGTCCTTTATTTTTTAACAAATATGTTTGTTAATGGAAACATTTTCTTTGATTTAGGGCTGGTGTTTAGACAAAGCTATTTATTGCCATGCAATTGTATTTGCTCTGATCATTCATGTTTTCATTAAAGAATGGAGCACATTTTACAAATTCTGCCAGGGTATGTAAACTTATGAGCACAACTGTATAAGAGGTAAATACAGACTGTTTTGCAGAGACAGAACATAATTTAAACTACAGTTTCTGATTTGCAAAATTGTTATTTTATTTGTGAAAATGCAAAAGAAAACATTTTTATTTATTGCAGATTTTGTTGTCTTTTTTTGCATCTGGACCACATTGATCCAGGTCCAGACCAAAAACCAGTGGGCTTAGGTCAGTCAAATCTTGAATAGATTGCTACACAAAGGCTTAAGAGTGCATCTATCCATTCCATACACCGCTTCATCCTCATTAGGGTCATGGGGTCCTAGAGTCTATCTCGGCTAACTTAGGGTGACGACAGGGGACACCCTGGACAGGTCATCAGTCTATCACAGGGCTACATATACAGACAAACAATCACACTTGCATTTACACCTACGGGCAATTTAGAATCACCAGTTAACCTCAGCATGTTTTGGGACTGTGGGAGGAAGCTGGAGAACCCAGAGAAAACCCACACATGTACAGGCAGAACATGCAAACTCCACGCAGAAAGATCTGGAGAAGGCCATGACATGAACCAGAGATCTTCTATTACTGATATGGAAAACCTTTATATATTTATTTTGTTCGAATGTAAAAAAACATGGAGATTTTAGTGCATTTCTTTGCATCTGGACCACTTTAGACCAGATCCAGATAAAAAACCAGTAACCTTAGGTGGGTCAAACTTTGACTAGATAGTCACACAAAGGCGAAAGACTCCATAAAACATATTTTATGATTTGGAAAACTATTATTTTTTGTGTTAGAATGTAAACGCATGCAGATTTGAGTGTGTTTTTCGCCATCAGGACCACACTGAACCAGGTTCAGACCAAAAACCAGTGAGCTTAGGTGGGTCAAATCTGGAATAGATTGTTGTACAAAGGCTGAAGACTCTTTAAAACATAATTTTTGATGTGGGAACCCATTATTGTCTGTATTGAAATGTAACGACATATCAGCATTAAAAAATAAAAATAGATATTGAATCAGAAAGCTGTACAGAGACTAACTGACCAAGAAAAAGGAATCTGGAGTTCTGGAACTGATGGACTGTCCAAATCAAAGTCCAGACTTGAATCCTGTTGAACAGATCTGGGATTTATTGAATTCAAAAGTTTCATCCAAAGCAAGTCTCTGTGAAAACTTAGAAACTATTTGGAACTCAATAACAAAAGAGACTGTGGAAAAGTACATAACAAAAGCAACAAGAATGCAAGCTGTTATCAGGGCCAAAGGAGGACATTTAAAATCTTTATATTTCTATGTGAATAAGGACTATTTAGTTGTTCCAGTTTGATATTTGCCTAATAAATAACAGCAAAGTTTTTAGTTTGACACAAGTTGTTTTTTTTTTTTTTTTTTTTACAAATTTCTAAAAAAACTTGTGTTTTCTCCTTTTTATGATAAGTGGTCTAATAAATTTGTTATGCACTATAAATATGCATTATATAATATTTGTATAAAAGATAGCTCATATACAGTTCACATGTAGCTCAATTGAGAAATCATGGAGCCATAGGTCGAAGTATCTCCTTTAAATCCCAAGTTTGACTCCTGTTGCTAATTGTTCTGCTCCTTTCTCATCTATATCTCCTGGTGAATTTTAGGAGAAAAATATAAGAATCATATCAGACAAAATCAAAGTTAAAACAAACCTAAAATGAGAATCACAGTTTCGTCTTCTAAGCTCAGAGGAGCAAACTTTCAGCAGTAAGATTTTCCGCTGGGCTGCTAAAAAATGATCAAAGCCTTTGACACATTTACAAATTTTAAACAAGTAGGATAAAGCCAATTTCTCACCACTTGGCATGAGCTCAATGACCAGTTTGGGGAAGGCGATGTTGGAGCATCCCACCTCAGCTCCACACACTCGAACACACTCCTCTGGATCCACACATCCGACCGAGTCTGAAACATGAAGAACGGATGATGAAACTAAATATTCTTCTCATCCAGAATTCATGCTGCTTTGTTCCACTTTCTCCTCAAACGGTGGGTAGGTTTACATATATTTTCAAGTCTGTTAGACAACAACACACTGAAAACACACTTCTGTCCACAATGGCAGCTTTTAAAAACAATTTCAGGTCTTTCATGGGGAAGAAAATCTGTGCAGAACTCATTTTGATGTTCAGCCAAACTTGAAATGAGGTTTGAGTTAGAGAGATTAAATGAGGATATTGCACATTTCAAGCCTTTCTAGTACAAAATTCCCTCTTTGTTGCTTTCTTTACCCATCAGCTCACCGAAGCAAAACTGTCTAAGATGAAAAATTTAACTGCAAGCATGAACGCTACACATTTAATTCATTCCTCCAGGCAAAAAATTACATATTGCATGTCACAGAAGGCTAGAATTTTAGACATGCTCTTTATTTTGCAGTTTAAAAATCAAAAATGAATGCATTTTCCTTTTTTTATTGCTGTTATTCAAACTGTTACCTAAGAATAGCTCTGTGTGAACACTTTGTTCAGGGAATATGACTAAATTTACTATATTGTTTTAACAATATGACGCATTTTGCAATATTTAATCCAAAAACTGGAATCTGCACATCTATATTTACCAAAAAACCTGCTGAATTCCTTATCATTAGCATAATATCTCATTTAAATACATTTTTGAGCACATATGTGTTAGATGGATAAAGATCAATGGATTTTTGCATTCTCTTTTTGATAGTACTGTCACGAGACTTGAAAAAATACAAAAAAATCTTAAAACACAAAAAATTTTGTGTTATAACACAACATAAGTCATTTAATTGACTTATTTTCAGAGAAATCTAATGTTCAGTGGTCTGCTAGGTGACTAGAAGTGGACTCAACAAGAATGATTCCTCCGTTTGTTCATCGAGGCAACAATAAATCATGTTAATCGTAAAATACATTAACCACAATCTAGACATTAATTTATTCATTTATCAGATCTGTCAGTAACACATCACTGACCAACCATAAAACAGCTCGGTTTAATGGGAATAAAAGAGATTGGAAGGAAGAACACTATTCCCTTAACTGTAAAACTGTTATCAGATGTGCTCACAAGATAGTGATTTTATTTTCTACAAATAGAGCAGCAACCAAACTAAACTGCCCTTTATCTCCACATCAACAAACAGCTCAATTAAATATCTTCAGTTTTATACTATACGGTGCTTTTACGAGAGCAATATGTGCTTGTTGGGTGGAAATGTTATTTTTGTATGCGTGGTTTAATTCTGTGCCAATTTTTGTGGGGTTTTTGTTTGTTTTATCATTTTTATAGCTCCTGCCACAGAAAAATTTCCCTTTAGGGCCAGTAAAGCATGTCTCATTTTAACTTGTCGTATCCACACTTATTACTCAATAAGCTGAGTATCTGTACTATATATGAGGAAGTATGTACCTCCCTACAGAAATCTTGTATTTTTGCATTTTTCTCACACTTAAATGTTCCAGATCATCAAATTAATATTCATATTGATTGGATTTTAGATAGCGATAGCTCACAAAACACAAAATGCAGTTTTAAAATGAAGGTTTATTGAAAATTCCCTGAAACTTCATATGTGAAAAACTAATTGATCCCCTGAACCTAATTATTGGTCGGTCCCTTGGTGGCAACAGCTGCAGTTAAATGTTTGTTCCAGCTTCTGTTCAGTCTTTTCCATCATCATGGAGGAATTTCTGGTCCACCCTTCTCTGCAGAATAGTTTTAATTTGGTCACACTGGATGGGTTTCCAGCATGAACTGTCCTTTTAAGGTCTTGATGCAGAATCTCAGCTGGATTCAAGTCCAGATTTTGACTCAGCTACTCCAGAACCTTCATTTAGTTCTTTTTGAGAAGAACTCAAGAGGTGGATTTGTTTGTGTGCTTTGAATCTTTGTATTGGTGCATAAACCATTTGTGTTGAGCTTTACTTCACAAACTGATGGTGGATATTCTCCAGGAGGATTTTCTGAGAGCAGAATTCATGGCTCCATCAGTGATGACAAGTCATCCAGGTCCTCCAACCATCACACTACCTCCACCATGTTTTACTGCTGGTATCATGATTTTCTTGTGGAATGCAGTTTTAGCTTTACAGAAGATGTAACGGATCCATGTCTTCCAGAAAGTTCCACTTTTGACTCATCAGCCCGCAGGATGTTATCCCAGAAATCCTTGAGCTCATCCAGATATTTTTTTGTAAACACCAGATGAACATTTATGTTATTTTTGGTCAGTAGTGGTTTGGATCTCGTAACTCTCTCATGGATCCATTTTCTCCCAGAGTCTTTCTGATGTAGAATCACGTAGACGGAACTCAACTGAGGCCAGTGAGGTCTGCAGATCTTTAGATGTTTGTCTGGGTTCTTCTGTGACCTCCTGGATCAGATGTTGATGCTCCTGGAGAAATGTTGGTTGTTGGTCCACTCCTGGGAAAGTTCACCACTGTTCCATGTTTCTCCATTTATGGATAATGTCTCTCACTGTGGTTCTCTGAAGTCTCAGAGCCTCAGCAATGGATTTGTAACCCTCCAGACTGATGAATGTCTCAAATTTCTCATCTGTTCTTGAATCTCTTTAGAATGTACCATCATGTGCTGCTTTTTGAGACCCTTTACCTTTACAATGCCAGACAGGTTCTATTTAGTGATGTTTGGATTCACCAAGCCTGGCAGTAATCATATGTGAGTGTGGATGGAGAAACTGAACCCAAGTGATGAATGAATTTGGCCATTTGATAGACTGGTAGCTAAGTGGGCAATTATTTTTTCACATAGATCAAGATGGACTGGGCAGTATTTTGACTTCAATAGATGAAATTTTCATTTAAAAACTGCATCTTGTGTTTTCTTTGTTTTTGTTAAAATTCGATGTATCTGGAACTTTTAAGTGTGAAAAATACACAAAAATAGAAGATTTCTGAAAAATATTTTTTCCCAGCACTGTGTATGTATATTCTGGATGGGAATGTTAATTTTCACTGCATTCTTTTATTCAGTGGCTATTTGTGTATGTTTTGTTTGTTTAATCTTACTATCTGTAGTTGTACCGAGCTGTAAAATTAGCTGTCGCATCAATAAAGTATATCTTATCTTAACCACACTTAATACTTAATAAGCTGAGTATCTGCACTATACATACATACACACACACACACACACACACACACACACACACACACACACACACACACACACACACATATATATATATATATATATATATGTAATACTAACCCAATATATATTTCTCCAAATAAAGTTAAACTATTAGGCCCAGCTTCTACGAGAACTAATCAATGTATCACAGGAGATTTTTTAAAAAAAAAAGACAAATATATTTAAGTGCCAGTTACACCTAATATTGCTTTTCTCCTATAAATCACCATTTTTAATCATTTTGCCTAAAAAAGTTCGATCAGAACTTACAGAAGACAAAAAACAAAGATAATTAAGTCCCAGTTTAAGACATTTTACTGGCTTTGTTATTGCTTTTTCCTTCAGGGTTCAGATTTGGGGTGGGAACAGACTTTCTCTCCCTCTAGGCTGAGGGTGGAGTTTCCAGACCAGCTACCGGACGCTCCTCCTCCCTGTAGCCGGTGACAGAGCTTCCGTTGCCGGATTCCAGGTCAGACACGGACCGCTGGACCTTCCGACAACTCTGTGTGTGGACACGACGGAGATAAACGGACTCGTTCGTGGCTCGTTGTTGACATTTACGACTTTTTTGTTGTTTTTTTGTTGTTGTTTTTGTTCTTTCAGTGTTTGTTGGAGGTGAGCAGCTGCCATGTTTGAACATCTGGAACATCTGTCTGACTAGTGGAGGAAAAGTGACTCGTCAGCAGTGACTCAAACCGAGTTTCGACACTTTTAGAGGAGGATTAATGACTTGTTCCTCTGTTCCAGTCGGTACTCCGGTTCGTTCTGACTCACGGTAACTCCTCCGCGCAGACAGCCGCCGGGCCCCGAGGCTGCAGCCACTCAACCGGACCGCAGACATCCGGCCCCTGCCAGGTGGAGGCGTGTCTCTGGGCGGGAGGTTCGTTCCGAGAACACCTGAGTTGGGAACCAAAACGCTGACAGAACGACTCGCGGATCCGTTAACAGCTCCGGTCACGAGGCCACTATGGACCGGATTGACTGTCTCCGGGTTTGACGCTCCGGACGGAAACCGGGTGAGGGCGTGTTAAAGTTTGATTCGGACCGTGTACCGGAGTCGGTGAACCGGAGCCATGGCTCTGTCCCAGATCCAGTGTCTGGACGACCACCACGTCAACTGGCGCGTGAGCGAGAGCAAACCGGAGTTCTTCTATAGCGAAGAGCAGCGACTCGCGCTCGAGACGCTCCTTACCGGCGGCCGCGATGCCTTCACGGACTTCATCCGCCAGAACGGGCTCCGGGAGTTTCTGTCCGAACCAGAGCTGGAGCGGATTGCGCGCACGGCGGAGGCCTACCGACCCGGCTACGAGCACCATCAGAAGCCCGACACGCCCGGACCGGGGAGCCTGACCCCGGGGAACCTGACCCCCGGGGCCGCGGAAGTAGCAGAGGACGGGGAGGTGTCGCTACAGTACTGGCCCGACCGATCCGAGGCCTCGGTGGCGGAGCTGGACCTGGGCTGGCCCGAATCCATCTCATACCGTGGGGTGACACGCGTGACCGTGTACACGCAGCCTCCCACCGAAGGGTTCACGCACATCAAGGAGGTGGTGCGGAAGAGCATTGCATCAGCCCAGAAGGTACGATGGGTCAGAAGACTTCCACCAAACTTAGTTAACCCATAGAACTACTTGTTATGTTTGATTTATTTTTAATTTTAAGCACTAATCAACTTCATCACTAATTATTTGTATATATTTATCGCTATTTTAGTTTGCTTCTACATTTATGTCACTAAAATGGGGTACCAAAACAACAATAGGCTTAAAATGAGACAACACAACTTTATTTTCGCAGTGCCTTTGAATGCATCACAACACATTATGGTTTTAACAAATTTCTTAGTGCTTAATTCACAAACTGCGAAGCAAAAAAGGATATTGCAGATTTTTTGGGGGGATTTTGCATTTACAATTAAGCTTATTAATAAGTTTATTTCTTTAGACTGAGAGAAATTGATGGTTTCAAAGACAACACCGAACATCTTTCCAGCTTTTAAAATGTCAGTGTCAGGTTTTTCTGTCACATATGATGATTTTTCTCTATATTTTTGTGTTTGGGACTGTTTTAATTGGACATAACAAGGGATCTAAAGAGTTATAACAGGCATATGTCATTCATCGTATCAATAGTCAACACAAATAACTTTATTTTTGCAGTTCCATTTAACACGCCACAACACATTATGGCTTTAACAGATTTCTTAGTGTTAAATGCACAAACTACAAAACAGAAAAATGATATTTATGGTTTTGATACGTGATTAATCTTTTTTGATCAAAAAAATAAACACTAAACATCTGTTTTCAGCTTTTCCAATGTCAGTGTCAGGTTTTTCTTTGTCATATATGATGAATTTCTCTATATTTTTGAGTTTTAGACTGTTTTAATCGGACAAAACAAAGGATGTAGGGAGTTATAATTGGCATATGTCACTTATTTTAATAAATCATCAGATTACCTGTTAAGTAGTTGTTAGCTGTGACTGTAATTCTGTAATTAGGTGGGGCTCATTATCATTGTTTACATTTCTTTATGTTATGTTGTGTACAACTGACATAATAAGGATGTATATTGCAGCCTTTGCAGGTTCACATCTTGCCATTGTACGTTAGATAAAAATATATATGTACCAGAATAATCTGACATTTGGATTTAATTTAATCCAGCATCACTGGTTTCTTTTTGTTAAGTTTTACCCCTTTAAATCTCATCATTTGCCTCGGCTTTGTCTCTCCAACCTACTTCCCCTTCCTCCACACACAACAAAGTTTTAACGTGACAAGCGTGAGCTTCACACACTAGTGGAAAAAAAGGGCTCTGACGTCACTAAATAAGTTAGATGCCAGCACCTTGTACATCAGCTTTACATCTCGCATACGTAAACGCTGGCACGTGCTCGTAAAAGTCGTCTGGCTTTGCACCGGAGAAACAAAAGAGACATTGAGGCTTTAATTAATTTGACTCAGTCCCAACACAGAGTACAATTTTACTGCTTGGAATGCTTCTAGTTTTTCTGACTTTATCTGGGATTGGCAAGACAGTGTTTCATTGTACTCAAATGTTTTGGCAGTAAAATGTCCTGTATAATATTCTGACCTCAGGATTCACAAGCTATCTTCTTCCAGCTGCTGTTTTTTTCTGTCAGTTGTCAGTCATTGTGACTTTTAAACTTCTAAACTAGGTCAGGCAAAGACTACCATCCTGCCGTTGGTCTGCCTGACACGCTGTATCTACCGGCTTCACATTTTATCAACGCTCTGTCAAACACTCTTTGTTTGTACCAACTATCTAGTTTCTGGATTGCAGGAATATTTAATTTATTGTTCAAGCTCTGCTCTCATAAGTGCCCGACTTCCTTTGTGGATTTAATGGCTGTATTATTGTTGATAAGAGTGGCTTAAATCGATCCACCCTCGCAGACCAGGAAACACTAACATCAGTTGTGGTTTCCTGTGTGTGTGTGTGTGTGTGTGTGTGTGTGTGTGTGTGTGTGTGTGTGTGTGTGTGTGTGTGTGTGTGTGTGTGTGTGTGTGTGTGTGTGTGTGTTTGGTTTGTGTTTCGTGTGTGTGTAGGTGATAGCAGTGGTGATGGATGTGTTTACAGATGTGGATATCTTTCGAGACCTGCTGGATGCGGCCTACAAACGCAAAATTCCTGTATACATAATCATCGACATGGCCGCCGTCCCCTGCTTTCTTTCCATGTGTGCCAGGGCTGATATGCACCGTGGACACCTGAAGGTTTGTTTGCGCACGCACGCACGCACGCACACACACACACACAGAATGTTTTGATAAGCTGGGAGATGAGCCAGTTGGATAGATGGCTCCTCTTGATAAACGAACAATAATGGAAAGTTCTTGTTTTTAAAAGCTCCAGTTTCAACGTTTCAGCTAAGATGTTTTTATTAAAGGCGCATTTTCAGCAGTAATATTACTATACAAGGGAAATATCTGAAACTGCAGCCACATGATTGATTAAAGTTGACAGCTCTTTGCCTGCAGGCCTTTGTAAGGTGCATGCACCAGCTAGTTGATTGTCCTATGCTAACTTTCTTTGTTGTTCTTTGCCTCTTTGAGCTGAACTGGTCCAGGCAGTAGCAGATAACGCTTACCGTTAAAAGGGGAATTTTCTAAATATTTCAGTCTGGAGGCCAGAAAGACACTAAGCACATTCTTGTCTGTACTGCAGGCAATTAAATAAACCACACTCTCCCACTTCACTTTCTGTAATACGTTTCTCTTTCAATTCTCCTTCTTCCTTCCTCACAGCTTTGACCACGAGATCTCCGTTCTCTCTCTCTCGACTTCTTTCTTATCTGACATCTGTGCTGTTATTATGAGCATTTACGACTCCTTTGGTTAGCGACTCCCATGAGATTTCGCACAGAACATTTACTTACGAGGTAACGCTGAACTCGGAGCCACACCCTTATCACAGGGCAGAAGGAAAACACCGCAGGGTGTGTCATACAAGCATGCACATACATAGATGTAGCCCATGCTCCAACCTGTAGAGTCGCCTAACACGAGGCTATAATAGTAACAACGCTGAGCACCAGTTCTTGAGTAGCTTGTTCTTTTCTGTCTCCCTATTCTGTTGTTGCCTTTATTTTCTCTTTTGTTCAATAAAGTCCTTGCTGCTTTTAATGCTTCATCCTGCCCAGCCTTAGTTTACACAGTGTTGACCCAGTATGTGTCTGTCTTTAGAATCTGCGAGTTCGTTGCTGTGGAGGCGTGGAGTTCTTCACACGATCGGCTCAGAAGGTGCGAGGTTCTCTGAGCCAGAAGTTTCTCCTGGTAGATGGAGACAGAGCCATCTCAGGTTCATACAGGTGAGCCGTGCACTGTTTCTTTGGGAATTTAAAGCTGCATTAATCTGTACTTGGTGATGGATCAAACGACGGTTTAAAGTTAGAGACAAACCCCCAGAAAATAATCGTCCAACTCTGTAGGCCTACTCAGCGTTACAGAGCGTCTTAGTGTTTCAGCTGACAATTTGGGTAGTGAGATGTAACTTTACTGAAGTAGCTCCAGTTAATCCACCTTGCACAATCTGTCCAGAGTAAAAGATGAAGATATCATAGATGGAGATTATCAAATTCCATATGTAATTAATTATTCAATTTGGGAATCTTTTGACAACTTGAGAGTTGTGCTACAAATTGTAACCACTGATAGATTATTGTTAGAAAGCTGTTGTGGCAAACTTGTTAGCAAGCCAAATTTGCTCTTCTTGTTAGCTGTGTTTAGCTCTCCACTAGTTGCTAAGAAATGGATATCTATCTGTGTGAAATGCTCTTTTTTGCTCACCAGCTAGTCACCAGCTTCCCAGAGAAAAATCTTACTGCTCAAAGTTTGCTCTTCTGTAGCTTGAGAGACAAAATTGTGATTCTCATTTCAACCTTGATTTAATTTGGATTTCTACAGATAATCTATCAATGGTTACAATTGTTAGCTCAACTTCCAAGCTGTCAAAAAATGAAGAAATTGATTAATTAAATACATAGGGAAGTTTTTTCCTAGTATTGGCATCAAGATGTATGCAGAGACTCACAGCACTGTACACCAATATACCCATAAGAACACTGAGAAATCTAGTTTTTCTACAAATATAAGCTTGAAATATGCTTAGTCATGCAAACGTTACAGACAGTTTTTTAAGCCTTGGAAACCAGCAGTCACATGTTGCAGCAAGCTGAAGTGTTATTCTTGGATAACTTCTACACACACACACACACACACACACACACACACACACACACACACACACACACACACACACACACACACAGACACAGACCTTTATACTGTCATCCCTAATGGCCCTGTTTACCAATACTTCTGCATACTCTCACAGACTGTCTCTTGTTCCACCACGAAGTTTAACAGAAACAATTATATAATGTGATCAAAGAGCATATTGTGATGCATGACCTCAGAGTACAAATGTCACATGTAATGATTAAACTATGATAAACTAGATAATCTTTGTTGTGAGTAGACACAAACCGTTTACAAACAGGAAGTGGAGTGGATTTAGTAGAAAAAAATATTTGAAAAACAGTAATAAATAAATTTGTTCATATTGCTGCTCTTGTTCCAGTTTCACTTGGTCCTCATCTCGTTTGGACCGTAACCTCATCACCGTGATCACAGGACAGGCAGTGGAGACCTTCGACATGCAGTTCCGTGACCTTTACCTCGTGTCCAGAGGCGTGTCTCTCAGCAAGGTTCCCATGGTGGAAGAACCCATTCCTGACCCGATCCCACACACGGCTCCCGCTCCGGTACCAGCCTCCGTTGCCAGGAAGCTCATCAATCCCAAATATGCCCTTGTTGCCACGGGCACCCACGCAAGCCCCACCTCCTCCGACCAGAACTCCAGCAACAAGAACTCGACCTCCCAGAATCCCACTGGGCTAAAGATAATGAAAGGACGTCTGAAGGATGTAATTGAAGAGTCGCCTTTACATCCAGGATTAGCCCATCTGGAGAAAGCGTACCTGATCCCGTACCTGCCCACCTGGCCAGAACCAGACCCACCGAGCGATGTGATTGGCTTTATTAACATCAGAGATGAAAAGCGGGCCAATCAGGTTCACTTGCAGAGGTCGGAGAGGTTTGAGGTCAGTCAGGCGATACGATTCAGCTCCCCACTGACGATGCCGCCTCAGACTGAGAAATCTGCTTCAGATCAGGATACAAAAGTTGAAAATCTTCCTAAGACTACA
Organism: Acanthochromis polyacanthus; assembly: GCF_021347895.1. Lineage (NCBI taxonomy): Eukaryota > Metazoa > Chordata > Actinopteri > Pomacentridae > Acanthochromis > Acanthochromis polyacanthus. The sequence goes on from NC_067119.1 coordinate 40,763,874, forward strand.
AACCCCAAAGCTCCTACTCCTGACAGTCCAACCAACAAACCAAATAAAGACCAAACAGTTTCCCCACAGCAGCCCAACAGACCTGCACCACAGGATGCTCACAAACCAAATGCACAACCGTCTACATCACCACCAGTGGACAACGTTGTACAAAATCCAGAGACGCAGCCTGCAGCACCTCCAGTTCCCAAACGTCGCACGCTGCAGCTAGTCATAGACCCCACTCCTCTAGAACAGCCTGGCGAAGCACAGGTCACTCTGATAAAAATGGACCAAGTGGATGGCTCGTTGACCAAAACAAAACCCAAGAAGGAGCTGACGCCCAGCCATGGCCGCCTAACGTCAGCGCCCGACCACGGCCGGGACTCCGGCAGTAACGGCAACGACAGCCAGGACAGCACCAAGGTCATATGCGACCGCGCCGGCAACGACGATCCTTCGAGCGCTTCCACGGCATCGGAGGAGGAGTTTTATGATTGTAACCAGCAGGAACCGACTGACCCTTTGACCAACGTGGGGACGACCGGGTCGGGCAGAGGGAATCGCCAAGGAGACGGGTTCAACATGATGGCCCGCCTCTCTCAGAGCATGCTGGACCTGCGGGAGCCCAGCCAATCAGACGACGGCAAAGCCCTTATCCGCCAATCACAGCAGCTGCGTAGACAAGGATACCCCTCCCCACACAGGCACATAGGACAGGTGAGCACCCAGAACAGTGATTTCTACAATTCTGAAAGTACTGTGTTTAAGTTTTTCTTCCCCGTTAGAGGTTTTTTGGTTCTTTCCCACTAAATTCAATGTAGATTGTTAGGTTCTTTCTTCCTTCTTTACAATCCTTTAAAGGTCTTTACCTTATTATGTGAATGCTATGAGATGGCATAACTTTTGAAGTGATGCTATATAAATTGAATTGAACTGAATTAGTGAATGAGTAACGACTAATCTTTTATAACATCATTCATCTTGTTTCTTTTATTTGCATCTCCTGGTTTATATCATTGTTTTGTTTGGCTGAAATAATCAAAACATTCGTGGACAAGTAAAAGAATTGCTGCATAATAACTTAATCAATTCAGTTTTATTTATATATAAAGCAGATTCACAACATATGTTATCCCACAGCGCTTAGCATAGTAAAGTACAGACCTTACGAATTATAAACAGAAAATCTGTTGTCGTTGGTCAGAGAAAGCTGACAAAGTCAGAAAGTTCTGGTTAGAAAAACATCTAATTGCTGGTTTTTCACTTCAGTGGATTGATTCAAAATTACCAGTAAAGAATGACATTCACTGCCTCCAGTTTCACTTAATATTATTTGTGTCGTTGGTTTTTTTGTTTAACTTTGGACTCCCTGTGAGTGATGGTGGGAAGTAACAGAAAAAAAATTCCCACTTGAAGTAATTCTTCATTAGCAGTTTTGTCATGAGAACACGCTGTTATTCTCTATTTTCTGCAACAGCAGACTGAAGATGATGGTTTTTGGACTGTTGGTCAGACAAAGCACGCACTAGAAAGACATCACTGTTAGCTGTAGGAAACTGAGGTGTTTATCTTAATTTTCTCACATATTGAAGGCAAATTGTAATTAGTTAATTGAAAAATGATTAAGGAGATGGATTCTTGGTGGATTAAATGATTAGGTGATGAATGTCATAAATGACACAATGCCTGACTTAATGTTTTAGAGCCTTTTTAAAGCTTAATGAGTAATAGAAAGTTCCCAGAAATGGTCATGAACAAGTAGGCAGCACAATTCAGTAACAGTCCAATGTTATGAGTCTTTCACACACATAGTCCAAACTTATGTCAGAATGGGTGTGTTTCTGCACTAAAATCAAAGCAAGCCTCTACCTGCCCACAGTTAAAATGCCCTACTTTTTTATCCTGATTGAAAGGTGTGTATGTATGTGTGTGTGCTCACACCTGGATAAAGGGCTCTGCTGATCATGCCAGGAAGGACGATGAAGATGAAGGACAGTATCTTCAGATAGGCCGCCAGGATGGATGCGCCTTTTACGTGACTCATGTTCTTAGCAGACAGCGACCGTTGCACAATGACCTTCACAAACAGAAACACAAATGCTCAACCTTTACCCAAAACTTTACTTAAATACTTTGTAAAAGACAGAGAATCAAAAATGTGTAGTGTAGTATGGAGTGTATTATGCAACATGGCAAAAATGAATCACAGAATAGAGAATTTAAGCAAAGAAAATTCTAAAATAGACTCTTTTTTTAAAAGAAAGGATTTCATAGATCAGAAGTGTCGGTCTTGCTCTGACCCACATGTGATATGCAGTCTTCTGTTGGATCTTATGAGCAGCCTTGATTTGGTTCTAAAATGTTAAAACTAGTGTGTTTAAAAAAAACATTTTGGTCATTTGGCTGACAGATTCATACTAACGTTTAGTTTATTGTAATTCCCATAGTCTGAAAAAGAAACGTCCTCTTGAGTCTGTTTTTAGGCTTGTAACAGGAGATGTCACTCAGATCAGGTGAGATGGTATATAGAGCAAGAAAGTCCATAGTGGGAGGGGATGTGGTGGCTTACTGGGTGAAAGCCTGTGTGAGTGAATTTTGACTTTTAGCTTGACTATTTTTGCATGTTTAAAGACTGTTTTCAGAGAGGCACTAACTCAGTCTAATGGAATAAAACAATGACTTACAGTTTGAGTTTTGGAAAACTGAACAACAGGATTCATATGGCAGACTAAGCTAAAATGTGAAGCCGTCACATTTATTGTGTCCCTAATAATAAGTAAAATTACACTGCAGCTGATGTGCATATTCTCCCATGATTTAAAACATGATCAAACCATTTTTGTTTCCAGATTTCAGATTTTAAGAGGGTGTTTTCTATTGTAAGACTTCTTTCATGCCTTTAGCATGAAGATATTTGCCCCCCCCCCCCCCGCCGCCGCCTACAGAAATCTTCTATTTCTCACACTTAAATGTTCCAGATCATCAAACCAATATATACATTTTTCAAATTTTATACAGAGATAACCCACAAAACATAAAATGCCATCTTTAAGTTATGGTTTATTGAAAAATAAAAAATAATTGCCCCCCTGAACCTATGAACTGGTTGGACCACCCTGTCCCATGTTTCTCCATTTGTGGATAATGTCTCTCACTGTGGTTCTCTGGAGTCCCAGAGCCTCAGCAATGGCTTTGTAGTCCTCCAGACTGATGAATGTCAATGACTTTGTTTCTCATCTGTTCTTGAATCTCTTTAGAACGTGGCATCATGTGCTGCTTTTTCAGACCCTTTAGCTACTTCACAGTGTCAGACTGGTTCTATTTAGTGATGTATAAATTCAACAAGCCTGGCAGTAGTAGCAATCGTGAAAATGAACCCAACTGTAAAATGAATTTTGTCATTTGGTAGCTAAGGAAGTAATTACTTTTTCACATAGGGCAAGATGGACTGAACAGCATTTTTCCTGTCTGCATTTTCTCACTTGTCATTTTCTTTGGTTATCTTTGTCTTATATTAAAATTAAATTGATGGTCTGAAACATTTATAAATAGGACACATGTAAAAATAGAAGATTTCTGTAGGGGGCTAATACTATTTCATGGCACTGTAGCCCTGGAAACATGATTTGATTGAACAATTTGAACTGTCTCAGCCCAAAGTATTTAAAATCTCAGAGGAGCCATTGTATTATTAAATTATGGCTAACTAGCTTTCATTGAATAAGTGGAAACTTCTTTGTGCAATTTAGCAACAAAGCTAATTTTGCATAATTATATAATTATGTTATCAAATGTGACTCAGGTATTTGTGTGAGTCTGAAACTTTGATGAAAGCTTCTGATTTATGTAATTGAAGGAAACTCTGATAACTAACTTTCACTGTAGTATCATTTAAAACTAACAAGAAATTAAAATGTTTGAGCACCTGGATAGTGAGTCCAAAAGGACCGGGGATTGATCCCTGATGTGCTCCATGTGTGAAATTATTTGTGAAATAATGACAGTTCTGCTCATCTCTGTCTCTGCTTCCTCTCTCCGTCTAGTTGTTTCAGACCTCTACATCTCCAGGTCGTGATGGGAGACTGAGAGGACCAAAAGTCGTCATCGCAAAACCGGGAAGTTTTCATCGCCCCGCCCGAGCAGCTGGTCCAGTGATTGGCGGACACCGTTACTGGCAGGGCCAAATGCTGCAACCCGACTCGGCCCAGCTGCGAGTCGAGTCCCGGTCTGGGCGGTCGCCACGACGACACAGCCCTGGTTACAGGAAGACGGACCACATAGCGTCGCAGCCACCCACCAACCAGTCCGGGTTACTGGGAGTTTCTTTCTCAAAAGTCAGCAACTTAAGACACTTAAGGGTGCGAGGTGGAGCGCCGCAGAAGAAGGCTCCTCAGAACAACAAGACTGCCAGGTAGAACTGTGGAGGTAACTATGCAGGTAAACCGGGATGTTTGTCAGCCGACGGAATGGAATCTTTTCTGTCTCTTTACGTTTGTGAAATTCTTGGGTGCAACATACGAGAACTATTTAACTGGGATTTTTTAAATTTCATTTTCTGGATGGTTTCTTTTTTTTTTTCCAAAGTGTTTGGCCAATAGTAAATTTAACCTGCAGATACTTATACACACGTGGACAAAATTGTTGGTACCCCTCAGTTAAAGAAGGAAAAACCCACAATTCTCACTGAAATCACTTGAAACTCACAAAAGTAACAATAAATAAAAATTTATTGAAAATTAAATAATCAAAATCAGCCATTACTTTTGAATTGTTGATTAACATAATTATTTAAAAAAACAAACTAATGAAACAGGCCTGGACAAAAATGATGGTACCCATAACTTAATATTTTGTTGCACAACCTTTTGAGGCAATCACTGCAATTAAACGATTTCTGTATTTGTCAATGAGCATTCTGCAGCTGTCAACAGGTATTTTGGCCCACTCCTCATGAGCAAACAGCTCCAGTTGTCTCAGGTTTGATGGGTGTCTTCTCCAAATGGCATGTTTCAGCTCCTTCCATATATGTTCAATGGGATTCAGATCTGGGCTCATAGAAGGCCACTTTAGAATAGTCCAACGCTTTTCTCTCAGCCGTTCTTGGGTGTTTTTGGCCGTGTGTTTTGGATCGTTGTCCTGTTGGAAGACCCATGACCTGCGACTGAGACCAAGCTTTCTGACACTTGGCAGCACATTTCTCTCCAGAATGCCTTGATAGTCTTCAGATGTCATCGTACCTTGCACACTTTCAAGACACCCTGTGCCAGATGCAGCAAAGCAGCCCCAAAACATTACTGAGCCTCCTCCATGTTTCACCGTAGGGACAGTGTTCTTTTCTTCGTATGCTTGGTTTTTGAGTCTATGAACATAGAGTTGATGTGCCTTACCAAAAAGCTCCAGTTTGGTCTCATCTGTCCAAAGGACATTCTCCCAGAAGCTTTGTGGCTTGTCAACATGCATTTTTGCAAATTCCAGTCTGGCTTTTTTATGAGTTTTTTTCAGCAGTGGTGTCCTCCTTGGTCGTCTCCCATGAAGTCCACTTTGGCTCAAACAATGACGAATGGTGCGATCTGACACCGATGTACCTTGGCCTTGGAGTTCACCTTTAATTTCTTTGGAGGTTGCTCTGGGCTGTTTGGATACAATTCCAACGATCCGTCTCTTCAATTTGTCATCAATTTTCCTCTTGCGGCCACGTCCAGGGAGGTTGGCTACTGTCCCGTGGGTCTTGAACTTCTGAATAATATGAGCCACTGTTGTCACAGGAACTTCAAGCTGTTTAGAGATGGTCTTATAGCCTTTACCTTTAAGATGTTTGTCTATCATTTTTTTTCGGATGTCCTGGGACAATTCTCTCCTTCGCTTTCTGTTGTCCATGTTCAGTGTGGTACACACCTTTTCACCAAACAGCAGGGTGACTACTTGTCTCCCTTTAAATAGGCAGACTGACTGATTATGAGTTTGGAAACACCTGTGATGTCAATTAAATGACACACCTGAGTTAATCATGTCACTCTGGTCAAATAGTTTTCAATCTTTTATAGAGGTACCATCATTTTTGTCCAGGCCTGTTTCATTAGTTTGTTTTTTTTAATAATTATGTTAATCAACAATTCAAAAGTAATGGCTGTTTTTGATTATTTAATTTTCAATAAATTTTTATTTATTGTTACTTTTGTGAGTTTCAAGTGATTTCAGTGAGAATTGTGGGTTTTTCCTTCTTTAACTGAGGGGTACCAACAATTTTGTCCACGTGTGTATGTGTATGAGAAAATAATCCCTGACAATGATGTATCAGGTGGTCTTTGTGTTTACAAATCTATGCCTTAAATAGCAGAGCATGGATCCTTCCAGTTTGGATGTTTTTGTAGATGATCAGTCTGTGCAGATGTGGTACCATATTCGGTCAGCTGTGATGCCAACTCTGGCACTTCAGTCTTGTACATAATCCTTCAGCAAATACTTTCTAAATTACCTCAACCATTTTTTTAATTCTGTAGAATTTTGTACTGTAATGTTTTTTTCATGCCAAACCACACAGATGTGACGTATCAGTGACATGCAAGATCAGATTACTCACTCATACAAGTCAAGTGTTCATACCACTGTCACCAGTTACTGATAGTGAGACGAGCGGGCTGCCATGGTGATTACTGGTAAATAATATCATTAATTACCTGACGTGGGGCCAGAAGTGAATGTTGTAAATAAAATTTTAAAAAAAGGATTGTTGCTGATTTGTCTCCATTGCTGCTTCGGCCACTTCAAGTAAATCAGTAGCTGATTTAAGAGTCTATTTGTAGAATACATCAGAATATCTGAAAAAAGTTTATCATACTGAAAGTGAAAGTACACAACTGAAGCCTACCCAGACAACTGATCTAGAAATAATCCAATGTAATTACTGTGTATGAAAACAGTAAGGTATTTTTAACTATGTCTGCTTTTTCCTTTTTCCTCATGGACTGCAAAAAATATAATTGCAGCTTTTTGTATTCTGAAGGGATTTTTGAAGTCTGGAGTTTGGATTTGGCACAACATTATCATCATCTGGGCAAAAGGGTGGAAACTGACCTCTTTTCTTTAGAGATTTGTGGACACAGCCACATTAGTTGGACAGGCAGGGTAAGTACTATGAATAAAGCTAAAGTTGTCCATCGTTATTTGGGAAGAGAAAACAAACATCGATGGAAAGACTACATTACATTTCTCAGGAACTTCCTTATTCTGTAAAAACATACTGTATTTGCAGTTCAGTTTATCTGTATGAGATTAATACATATGAACATTTTGTTTTTAAATGTGCTGCTTGTGATATTTAGCTTTAATTTGTTTAATGGTATGGATTTAGTATTTTTGTGCTTTGACAGAGAAGTCTGAAGTTTTCCAAACTGCCTTGGTACAGTTAAAGTTTGGGGAACAAATTCCCATTGGTCACAAGAGGAAGTACACTTTAGAGTACTGGTAGTTTCTCGTTACTATTCTTGTGTACAGTTGCTTCAGAAAGTGTCCACTGTAGTTGCTTTAATAGTTCTTGTGTGTTCAGAATTGATTGCATTCTGCCTGTGGAACGTGTATGGACTAGAAAACATCTGAAAAGGCAAACATTTGTGTTATAAAATCCAAAAAACTGAGCAATGGAAAACCAAAGAACTCTCTGTGAATCTCCACAAAACAGTGTCACAGATCAGAGCAAGTGTGTAAACTTTTTTCTAAAGCTTTGAATGTTCCCAGGAGAACAGTGACCTCGATAATTGTGAAATGGAAGAAGTTTGGAAACTCAAGTCGGCTGTCTGGCTTGCTGTAACTGAGTAACCGAGAAAGTAGATTTTCGATCAGGGAGGTGACAGGCACCCCAGAAATAACTCCTTGGGGTGGAAACTTGCCAAACTGACGACCAGGTCAGCAGCACCTAATCAGGCCTTTAGAGCACAGCGACTGATGAAAATTGTTCTGGAACAAAAGGCACATGGCAGCTCTCTTGATGTTTGCCAGACCGCATTTAAAGGACTGATAGCACCAAGAAATGTCAAAAACTGAGCTCTTTGGATAGAACTCCCAACACTACGTTCAGCAAACACCAGTCATCACCTGGCTAACACCATTCCTACAGTGAAGCATGGTGGCGGCAGCATCATGCTGTAGGTTTACTCTCTCAGGGAGGCTGGTCTGAGTTGAAAGGAGAATGAATTCAGACAAGCACAAGGTGTGATCAAACTGTTACTAGAATGCATCTGTGAAAACCAAAAAAATGTCTGATTTAGACAAACACTTAGAGATATCATCTCAATGACCAGGATGTTTTTTTCACTTTTAAGAAATTTTCAGCAATTTTAAAAAATGCGATTTCCAGAATGTAAACTAATGTTGATGAGGAAATACATCAGTTTGAGCCATTTAAAATTAAACCTACAACATTTTAAAAAGTTCAATGAGTAAATGGGTCTGGATACTTTTTGAAGCAACAGTGTGTGGATTTGTCTGTACTTGTGCTGTACCTGGTCGGTGCACCAGTACCAGGTGGCCAGTATGGTGAGCCCCAGAGTCATGCCGGGCCAAGGCAGGTCTCCGGTGACGGCATCTCTGAACAGGTGCATGGCGTCTTGCCGAGGCAGGTGGCAGGTGCTGTTGGGAATAATCTTACTCGGCACTGCTATGCTGTACACTTGCTCCAGGTTGCTGTAGCCACCGATCTTGTTGAAAGCTACGGACACACATGTCCAGACATACAACAGTTAAAACAACCGCTAAGTGTATCTGCATAGTTTGTGGTTTCTTTTGACTGACGGAAAGTGCACATACCAGTAATTGCTAGGATAACTGCACCCACAATCATGATAACTGTCTGTAGAGTGTCTGTGTAGATGACAGCAGCGAGGCCACCTGAAAGGAAGGGAGTGTGAACATTTTCATGAGTAATTATCTCATCTACCGAGCAATGATTAATGATTTTGATTAATGGTTTAGTCTAAAAATGTAAGAAGATAGAGGAAGAAAGACATTGTTTTGTATTGCAACAGCCAAAATGCATCATGTTTGAGAAGCTGCAGCCAGTGGCTGTAGCTTCAAATAGCCAGTGAGCCTATGAGAATCCTGGATATTGACTTGAATGCTAAAATCTTGTACCTGCGATAGTGTAGAGAGCAGTGACCACTAGCATGAGGACGGTGGACAGGTAGAGGTTCCATCCCAGACACACCTGAACAAACAAGGCTCCAGAATACAGGTCGGTCTGGGGGCAAAAATACCACAACATTTAATCTATACGGAGAAAGTTTTGGAATGAAAGAGAGTTTTTGTATTCTTTGTTTGTTTGTCTGTTTGTTGTCATACTGATATCTTTGTGAAGACAGACAACATCAGCGAGAGGACGGCCAGGTATGTTCGGATTCTCTCTCCTCCAAATCGACGTCCCAGGTATTCGGGCATCGTCACGATCTGGACACACACATTTTAACATCTTTAACACAAAGAAATAAGACAAGCTCTGGATGGTTTTAAGAAGTGGAGGAGGATCTTATCTGCACATTCTTATGACATCTGCACATCCAAGCTCATTCTCATTTGCACATTCTGTCGCTCTTACAGATTCTGTTGATTTTTTTCTAAATTTAGATATTTAAAAAATAAATCTTACACTGTTCAAAAAAATTTAAGGAACACTGAAAATACATCATATTTCAATGTGGGGGAAAAACAAACTGGATATTAGCATTGATATGGACTGGATAATGTGTTGGGAATGAAAAGATGCCACACTGTTTGATGGAAGTGAAAATTATCAACCCCCCAGGAGGGCTAAATTCAAGACACCCCAAAATCAAAGTGAAGAACTGATGTGGCAAACAGCCATGTTTGGAGTCTGTCCATCCCCGTCCAGTCTGTCCTCCTCTAACAAGGATGTTGTAGCCTTCACAACGTTGTTGGCAAGGCGGCTAATATTATTGAGATGGAAGGCTCCACATCCACCAACTCATTTTCATTGGATTAAGGACGTTTTATACTATCTAAAGTGTGAAAAGATCAGACTTGATGTTTGTGGTGGCCAGGACAAATTTGCTATAATTTGGAATCCCTTCCTAAATTACGTTCAGAAGATGACAGTGTAGAATGTTTGTGTTTATTTGGAGAATTATATTAATGTACGCTCTCCCTTTTTCTTTCCTTTTTTTCTTTTTTCTCTTCTAGTCAGTTGTGCAGAATTTAGCATGTACAGAGGTTCGGGGTGGTAGTTTAGACCCTTTTTTTTGTGGTTGTTTTTGTTTTTGTTTGTTTGTTTTTTATTTTTATTTTTTCTTTTGTTGCCATTTTGTTTTTGTTTTGTTTATTTCTTTGGAAAATATTATGTCACTTTTGTTATGACTGTATTTTGTAAAATGGGATAAAGCTTTAATAAAAAAAAAACTGACGTGGCAGACTGGTCCATTTTCTGAAATTCTTTGGCAGCAACTCAAAACGGTACTCAGTAGTTTGTATGGCCTCCATGTGCTTGTATGGATGACTAACGATGTCGGGACACGCTCTGAATGAGACGACAGATGGTGTCCTGGGGTATCTCCTCCCAAAACTGGACCAGGGCATCGCTGAGCTCCTGGACAGTCTGAGGAGCAACCTGATGGTGTCGGATGGAACAAAACATAATGTCCCAATTGTATTGGAACATTATGTTTTGTTGTACTGTATTGGATTTAGGTCAGGTGAGTATTGGGGCCAGTCAATGGTGTCAATTCCTTCATCCTCCAGGAAGTGCCTGCATCCTCTTGCCACATGAGGCCAGGTATTGTCATGCACCACAAGGAACCCAGGACCATTGCACCAGTGTAGGGTCTGACAATGCATCCAAGGATTTCATCCTGATACCTAATGGCAGTCAGAGTGCCGTTGTCCAGCCTGTAGAGGTCTGTGCGTCCCTCCATGGATATGCCTCCTCAGACCATCACTGACTCACCACCAAACCGGTCATGCTAAACCATGTTACAGGCAGCATAACATTCTCCATGGCTTCTCCAGACCTTTCCATGTCTGTGACGTGCTCACGATGAACCTGCTCTCATCTGTGAAAAGCAAAGGGCACCATTGGCAGACCTGCCAATTCCTGTGTTCTATGGCAAATGCTAATCAAGCTCCACGGTGTCAGACAGTGAGCACAGGACCCACTAGAGGACATTGGACCCTCAGACCTTCCTCATGAAGTCTGTTTCTGATTGTTTCATCAGAGACATTCACACCAGTGGTCTGCTGGAGGTCATTTTGTAGAGCTATTGCAGTGCTCATCCTGTTCCTCCTTGCACAAAGGAGCAGATAGCTGTCCTGCTGATGGGTTGAGGAGCTTCTGCAGCCCTGTCCAGCTCTCCTAGAGTAACTGCCTGTATCCTGGAACCTCCTCCATGCTCTTGAGACTGTGCTGGGCAACACAGCAAACCATCTGGTAATGGCATGTATTGATGTGCCATTGTGGGGGAGTTGGACTGTCTGTGGAACCTCTGTAGGGTCCAGGTATCGCCTCATGCTACCAGTAGTGACAGTGACCCTAGCCAAATGCAAAACTATTGAAAAACAGTCAGAAAACACAGGAAGGGAATAAAATGTCCCTGGCCTTCATGTGTAAAACCAATCCTGTTTTGCGGGTTGTCTCATTGTTAGCCCTCTAGTGCATCTGTTGTTAATTTTATGAACACCAAAGCAGCTGAAGCTGACTAGAAACCTCCTCTGTTACTTACTTGATCAGATCAGCATCCCACATGTTTCACTAATTTGATGCAATACTTAGATTAAAAAGTGTTCCTTTAATTTTTGAGCAGTGTATTTCACTTTATTTAATTTTATTTTATTTTCACTTTAACTATCCCTAACCCATTGAATATCCATGCGTCTGTAACAACTTAATTTTCCTCTGATCAAGTCTTCTAAGTCTAAGTCTAATGATATTCACATCTTATACTGATGAAAAAATACCACACTGCAAAAATACAGCGTAGTATTTTGTGGTAACATTTTCAAAACAGGTTCCAGGTAAAAGTCCTGTATTGAAAATGTTATCTTGGTAAAAATCTATAAACATTATCACAAAAATGTACCTAATTTTTAGAAAGTAAAAGTAATCAATCAATGTAGAACAATATCAAACGTGTCTGTTATACTATTGACATTAATGTGAAAACAAGATTTTAGTGGCGTTGTTGGCTGAGGTGGAACCTGCTTTAAAATTATATATGATATTAATATAATAACTGCAACTAATGATTAAAAAAGTCTAAAAATAGCACTTAATATTATTAATGATCATCAAATAGTTGCCAATTTTCTATTAAATAACATAATACATTTTAGAAGCTCCTCATATGCAAGTAAATTGACTAAAGCTGTAACATAGTACTTTTTCCCTGTGAGATGTAGAAGTAAAGAGTTGCATGAAAATAAAAGACCAATGTTTGAGTAAATGTCCTTAGTTACCTAACACCACTGGCTTCAGCGGCCAGCGTGATCTGATAATTAGCAGGTGTTTCATGACTATAAATTCCCCGTAGTTTGAATATGATTGTGCAGCAACTAACAGGAAAAGTCTAATTTATGTTTTTTGTGATTAGAAGTCAGTTGTGAGCTCAGTGCAGTGCAACGCCCTGCTGAGGAATTTACGAGGCGGGGATTCCTCGATGGGGAAAAGTGTAAATGTACCTGTAGAACCAGCATTAACAAGTGTGTGTGTGTGTGTGTGTGTGTGTGTGTGTGTGTGTGTGTGTGTGTGTGTGTGTGTGTGTGTGTGTGTGTGCGCGCGCATGCGCGCGCAGTCTAACCCCTGAGGAGATGTAGACTGGCACAAATATCCAGGCCAGAGCCAGCAGCACATAGGTGGCCTGAAAGGAAGAAAACAAAGATTGGTGAATTATAACACATGGACGGTATAAGAGTTGTGCTGCCCTCTGCTGCATTACACTAACATATAATCTCTCTTGGTCTAGACAGCTTATTAAAGGTAATTAGAGAAAATAGCCTTCGCTAAGCCTGATATCTAATGAGTGTCATTTCCCAGACACATTAATTTTTATTGTCCACATTGTTTTTCTTTTATTTTTTATTGTCCACCACACAAAAGAAATATCTTCTGGACGGATTAGCAGACCAGCTCTGCTTCATTCCATGCTACAAATGAGCTGTGCTAAAATAACAACACCTCTTAATGTTGTGCTAAATGTGTTTTGCTCTCACATTCCATTCGAAGCCGGTGACAGCGATGCCTCCAGCAGCTCCAGTACCGGCCAGACCGATGAACAGGCCTGAACCCTCTGAACTGGCGAACAGAGACGATCCGATCTGTGCACAGCAGAGATGGAGGAAGTATTCAGATGTGTTTGTTAGGTAAAAGTACCAATAAACCAATGTGAAATACTCCTTAAGGGTGTTTCTGTAGCTTGTAGGTACACAGTATTTGAAATAATAGTAGTATATTTATTTCTTTGTTCCTCTAAAACAGGGATGTCAAACTCATCTTGGTTCAGAGGCTTCATACAGGACGAGTAAAATCAGAACATAACAACCTAGAAATAACCACAGCTCCAAATATTTCCCTTTGTTTTAAGATAAAAAAGTACATTTCAAAAGTTAGTGAAATATCTTTCTGCAAAACATTATGAACAACTTGAAAGATGAACAACTAGAAGGTTTATTTATCACCCTTCCTTGTAAATGTGTAAAATTTATACATAAAAAATACAGAAATGTTGTGGCAGTCCATCAACAATAGGATTCCACCAACACAAACTCTTTTGTACTGAAGCTGCTGACTGGCATTGTGCTGCACAATGTTCAATGTCTTTAAAATTTTCAAATTAAATATTTATTTTGCAAAGTCATTCGTCAGGCTGGACTGAACCCTCTGGCGGGCTGGTTTTGGCCTACAGGCCTTATGTTTGACATCTCTGCTCAAAAAGGTCTGGTTGTTGCTCCTTTGACTCACATAGTCGTATTCTGTTTCCCTGCACCACTACACTGTAAGTCTAAACTAAAGTTCCCCTGCTGCCTTAAAAATGTGAATTACTGGAATCCTTAATTAGTTCAACATTTGTTGAGTTAAATCAACTGAACCCGAGGAAACAAAAATAAACTTGAAATATTAATTTGAATCAGCTCGTTGCGCAGACAGTTTTTTCTTATCATTTAACATTGAGAACTTCCAGTCGGTTGAAGCCACAATCAGTGCAAAGAGAATCTGTGAGGCTGCTGAAAGAGGGGGTTTCACACTGCCTAATTTTAAATGGTACTATTGGACTTTAAGTGTGAAACAAATGAGAGTGTGGTTGCCTGATTCAAACATGTCTGATAAACCTATTTGGTTCCAGCTAGAGTGTAAGGCCAATGATGGCAAATCCCCGTGGTTAAATTTATTTGGGGTGAAAACTAAAACACAAAGGGAACATCCTATAATATCTGCAGCCAAAACAATTTGGATTAAATTACACAGAACAGGACGTTGGGACTTTTACAGGTCGCCATTGTCTCCTTTATGGAACAATCCTAAAATTTTAATTGGGGAAAAATCTGTTAATTGGCCACAGTGGCGTAAACAGGGAATTATCACTGTGCAAAATTTATTCGATGTAAAGACGAACTGTTACTTAGTTTTGACCAAGTTGTTGCCAAATATAATCTGTCACATAATCAGTTTTGGAGGTATGTCCAATTGCGAAGCGCACTATCTAAATGGATAGGAAGTCCTCTTGGTTGCCCTCCTGGTAGCCCTGTAGAAGCCTTGCTTCGCAAATCATTAATCAGGAAAGGGATTACCTCAAAAATATATAAATTACTTCTTGACCAAATATCTGACCCATTATCCAAAGTAAAAAAATATTGGGCCGAGGAGCTTGCTTTGGACATATCTCAAGATGATTGGGAATCTTGTTTGCGTAACACCAATACAATGTATAAAGAGATAGGCAACAGATTTATTCATCTCAAGATAATTCACAGATGGCATCGAACTCCTCAACAGCTCCACAAATGGAACTTGATTCCCACAGACACCTGCTGGAGATGTGGTGAACATGGTGGATCAATTTTTCATATCCTCTGGAGCTGCCCAGCGCTTCAAGACTGGTGGAAGAATAAACTGGAGATTATCTATGAAGTCTTAAAAAAGAGATCTTCCATTTCACCCAAGCTTTCAGTCTTGGGCTCAACTTTGGAACTTCCAGACTCCCAATTTTCGCCCTTTGAAAAGAGATGGATTACCCTTGCTCTCACAACAGCAAAACGTTTTTTGTTAAGACATTGGATGAAAAAGCAACCTCCACCTTATGAAGAATGGCTCAATACGATGGCGAAATTAGCCTCTTACGAAAAAGTGACTTATGGTCTTCTTAATAAGCTGCATCATTATGACTACACTTGGTCAGCCTTCACCAACTGGTTAACAGTACCATGTGTTGATTGAATGTATCCAGGTCGGTGTGGTGTTTTGTTTTGTTTTGTTCTATTTGTATGTCTACATTTTGTTTTTAAAGAAAAATAATAAAATGTGCATTACAAAAGAGAATCTGTGAGGCTGCCCTCAGTATCAGTGAGATGAATTAAAAGTCTAAAGGACAATTGTTTGGATTGTCATTATTAAAAGAAAAAACCATAACTTTGTTTAGCTTAAAGACACACAACACGTTTCTGTTTCCTCAAACTGTAAAGAAACACAAGAGTCTCTGAGGAGTTTTAACTCTCTACCAAAGCATCCTGGGAAGTCCAAAGTGGTAATTTTATATTCAACTATCTCGAAATAAGCAACAGGAAACAGTAAACACCTGATTCATAAAACACAGTTACTAGGAATGTATGTTTGTAGATAGATAGATAGATAGATAGATAGATAGATAGATAGATAGATAGATAGACTCACCGGCCACCAGGCCATGTCCCGCCCAGCCAGGAAATAACCATTCAGTGTATTTCTGCTCACCCTGCATGATGACTAACAGACAAAACTGTCACACACCTGAATTAGCAGAAAACACACGCGCGCATTCACACACCTCCGACTCTTACCCAGATGCCGACGGCGAGGTTGAGGAGAAAGTAGGTTGCTATTACAATAATGTCTGAGAAGCTGAAGGACTGTGTCACAGCGTAGAAGTTGATGGTGGAGTTGGACATCCTTCCCTCAGTGTTTACGACAACACACGCAGAAATAATGGCAAAAACACACACACCTGCTTTTCTTACAGCCACACAATCCTGTTGAATCTAACGACACCTGTGCAGGTTATAATCACCAAAAACCTACAAGTCAGCACAGTGAACCTAGGAACACCTCACTGAACCTACAAACCACCTCAGTGAAAACCTACGAACAACTCACGGAACCTACAAATACCTCACAGAAAACCTACAAACCACCACAATGAAAGCCTAAAGACTACCTCACTGAACCTACAAACCACCACACTGTCTTACAGAGAACCTTTAAATGCTGCCTCACACACACAGTTCCACACACACTCTCCGGTAAAAGTTGACTGAACTACATGCTGACCTCTGTGTTACCAGAAAGCCAGGGCAGAGTGTTGCATGTACGTGTGAAGAGGGCCGTCCTCTGGTTGAATTGATGATTAAACACATCACCTTAATGTGGCGGCTGCGGCCCTGACACACCGGCTGTGCTAGGGAATAATGGAGTGCACGGTGTGGCTGAGCAGTGGAGTACAGCAGATGCTCCTGTGGACCAGAGTCCACACACACACACACACACACACACACACACACACACACACACACACACACACACACACACACACAGATGGTCAATCATTGGCGATGACAAGTTTATAATCATTAGTGTCGAAACACACAAACATCTCCCGGTAATGGCTCGGAGGGGTCAGAGAAAGTTTCTGAGCTGTTTATGGTTTCATCAAGTCATTTTTAGCAGCCAATCTACAATTTTGTACACAACTGTGAAGACTCTGGGAGAAGATTACAAATATTATAATATAATAAAGCCATTATTCCTCTCAAGTGGAAGAAAGGGGATTAAAAATATGAAAGATTTTATGACATTGATTTAACAAAAAACATTTTAGTTGCATTCATGAAGAAACACTTTTTTTTTAAATCAAATGTTTATTTACATAGGGATAGGGTGATGCTGTGGGTGTGGTCATTCATTCACACTGTTAGACTTTATTGAGTTGTGATTTATTTGGAAGTGTTGCTACCAACCTTTTTTCGTTCTTCTATTAGTTATTTGCTTTTGTTAAATTGGAGAGGACAATATGGTGAAAGTGAGGATTCATTTTTATATATTTTTTGGTACATTGTGCTATTTGTATGCTGTTCAAAAACAAATGATGCCAAAAAATATATATTTTTAAAATTATTTCTAAGTGTTTTTTTTTTTTTTTTTTAATTTTAGCAGATTTTAGGCAGGAGCGGACACCTGGGCGTGCCGCCCCCTGGTGGCATAGACTAGCTCTGGGGATGTGGAACATCACCTCACTGGCTGGGAAGGAACCTGAGCTGGTGCCGGAGGTGGAGCGATACCGGCTAGATACAGTTGGGCTTACCTCTATGCACAGCAAGGGTTTTGGAACCAGAATCCTGGAGAGGGGTTGGACTCTCTCCTACTCCGGAGTTGCCCAAAGTGAGAGTGTGGGGATAATCACAAGCCCCTGGCTGAGCACCGCTCAGGATCGCATCTCTGCTTTTTGCAGATGATGTGGTTTTGTTGGCGTCCTCAGACCATGACCTCCAGCATGCACTGGAGTGGTTTGCAGCCGAGTGTGAAGCGGCAGGGATGCGGATCAGCACCTCCAAGTCCGAGGCCACGGTTCTCTGCCGGAAACCGATGGATTGCTCCCTCTGTGTTGGGGGGGAGTTTCTTCCCCAAGCGAAGAAGTTCAAGTATCTTGGGATCTTGTTCGCGAGTGATGGGAAAATGGAGTGAGAGATGGACAGGCGGATTGCTGCGGCGTCAGCAGCAATGTGGGCGTTGTACCGAACCGTCGTGGTGAAGAGGGAGCTGAGCCGTAAAGCGAATTTACCAGTCCATCTACGTTCCAACCCTCACCTATGGTCATGAGCTCTGGATAATGACCGAAAGAACAAGATCGCGGATACAAGCGGCCGAAATGAGCTTCCTCCCTAGGGTGGCTGGACTCAGCCTTAGAGACAGGGCGAGAAGCTCAGACAACCGGAGGGAGCTCGGAGTAGAGCCGCTGCTCCTTCGCATCAAAAGGGGCCAGTTGAGGTGGTTTGGCCATCTGATTCGGATGCCTCCAGGGAGACTTCCTTTGGAGGTTTTCCGAGCACGTCCGTCTGGGAGGAGACCCCAGGGTAGACCCAGAACTCGCTGGAGGGATTATATATCTCGTCTGGCCTGGGAATGCCTCGGGATCCCCCAGGAAGAGCTGGAAAGCGTCGCTGGGGGGGAGGGACGTCTGGAACGGCCCCAGATAAGCGGAAGAAAATGGATGAATGGATGGAGTTTTGGTTGATTTTTGTTACTTTAATTTATTTTACTTTAGTAATAATAATAATAATTATTATTATTATCATTATTATTATTGTTATTATTGTAACTGTTAAAATTATATAATAATAATAATAATATTATTATTAATAACACTAACAATACTACTACTACTATAATAATAATAATAATAATAACTATTATTATTAATTTATTTAATTTCATTTTATTTTTATTTTTTTGCCAGATACTGAACCAACACTACTTGGAGGGATACAGTGGGTACGGAAAGTATTCAGACCCCTTAAAATTTTTCACTCTCTGTGTCATTGCAGCCATTTGCCAAAATCAAAAAAGTTCATTGTATTTCTCATTAATGTACACTCAGCACCCCATCTTGACAGAAAAAAACTTAAATGTAGAAATTTGTGCAAATTTATTAAAAAAGACAAACTGAAATATCACATGGTCAGAAGTATTCAGACCCTGTGATATGTATTGAGTAGAAGCACCCTTTTCAGCTAGTACAGCCATGAGTCTTCTTGGGAATGCAACAAGGTTTTCACACCTGGATTTTGGGATCCTCTGCCATTCTTCCTTGCAGATCCTCTCCACTTCTGTCAGGTTGGATGGTGAACGTTGGTGGACAGCCATTTTGAGGTCTCTCCAGAGATGCTCAGTTGGGTTTAGGTCAGGGCTCTGGCTGGGCCAGTCAAGAACGGTCACAGACTTGTTCTGAAGCCACTCCTTTGTTATTTTAGCTGTGTGCTTAGAGTCATTGTCCTGTTGAAAGGTGAACCTTCGGCCCAGTCTGAGGTCCTGAGCACTCTGGAAGAGGTTTTCCTCCAGGATATCTCTGTACTTGGCCGCATTCATCCTTCCTTCAATTGCAACCAGTCGTCCTGTCCCTGCAGCTGAAAAACACCCCCACAACATGATGCTCCCACCACCATGTTTCACTGTAGGGATTGTATTGGGCAGGTGATGAGCAGTGCCTGCTTTTCTCCACACATATTGCTTAGAATTAAAACCAAAAAGTTCAATGTTGGTCTCATCAGACCAGAGAATCTTATTTCTCATAGTCTGGGAGTCCTTCATGTGTTTTTTGGCAAACTCTATGCGGGCTTTCATGTGTCTTGCACTGAGGAGTGGCTTCCGTCGGGCCAATCTGCCATAAAGCCCCGACTGGTGGAGGGCTGCAGTGAGAGTTGACTTTGTGGAACTTTCTCCTATCTCCCGACTGCATCTCTGGAGCTCAGCCACAGTGATCTTTGGGTTCTTCTTTACCTCTCTCACCAAGGCTCTTCTCCCACCATTGCTCAGTTTGGCTGGACGGCCAGGTCTAGGAAGAGTTGTGGTGGTCCCAAACTTCTTCCATTTGAGGATTATGGAGGCCACTGTGCTCTGAGGAACCTTGAGTGCTGCAGAAATTCTTTTGTAACCTTGGCCAGATCTGTGCCTTGCCACAATTCTGTCTCTGAGCTCCTTGGGCTGTTCCTTCCACCTCATGATTCTCATTTGCTCTGACATGCACTGTGAGCTGTAAGGTCTTATATACACAGGTGTGTGCCTTTCCTAATCAAGTCCAATCAGTTTAATTAAACACAGCTGGACTCCAATAAAGAAGCAGAACCATCTCGAGGAGGATCAGAAGAAATGGACAGCATGTGAGTTGAATATGAATGTCGCTGCAAAGGGTCTGAATACTTATGACCATGTGATATTTCAGTTTTTCTTTTTTAATAAATTTGCAAAAAAATTCTACATTTCTGTTTTTTCTGTCAAGATGGGGTGCTGAGTGTACATTAATGAGAAATAAAATGAACTTTTTTGATTTTGGCAAATGGCTGCAATGACAGAGAGTGAAAAAATTTTAAGGGGTCTGAATCATAGACTGTATATAAAGATGGACGTAGCATCTGGCTCTAAATTTGAAGCCCACCCGGTAGTGTCAAAAACTTGCAATATCACGCCGTCCACTTGGGTTGGCTCCAAAAAGCTTTTGCTCCATAGACCCCAATTCATTTTTGGAAAAAATAAAATTTGATAGACTGATTTTCTGCAGCTCAGGATTTTTTTCCCGTTAGTTTTCATGGTCAAAATGAGAGATCAGGTGGCTTAAAATAAATCAATACTGAATTTTAAATAAATCGTTAAAGTTGGTGGAGCCAGGGGGCGTGGCTATACTTGATAGACAGCAACAGAAGCCTCTGCGGTAAAATGTGGGCGGGATAAGAGAGTCTTCAGCCAATCCTGCACCTAGTTGCTCTCCGATCCAGCCTGTTTGATGACACTTTTTACGTCACTGGCTCCAAAAAATCCAAAACATTTTCTCGACGTTGACATAGACATATATGTCTATGGGCGTTGAAACCAACGGGTGACGTCTCTGTTAGTTCACGCCTGGTCTGAATACTTTCTGTACCCACTGTAGATATCATGACTTTGCTATACTGATTGATTTTCTATCAGTGTTTTTTTTTTTTTTAATTTTTATGGAATTTCATTAGTTGGATTTCCTTTACTTCTGTGATTCTTTCTTTCTTTCTTCTTCTTCTTATTTACATATTTATTTTAGAATGTTTACTGTTATTGTTGTTGTTGTTATTGGTATTATTGCTATTGGTGGTTTTGGTTTTTATTTATTTATTAATTTCATTTCAAAATCCACATAATAATAACATACTTTATAATATATTACAATATTTACTCATGACAGAAAAAAATGTTCCTATGAGAAGATTTATGATCTTAAATGTGAGGCATTAAATATGTTTTCTATAATTGTTATAGATTTTTTAAATTAGATTTTATTAATTTCATATATTTACTTCAGTGATTCTTTATTTATTATTATTATTGGTGTTGTTTTTATTTATTTATGTATTTATTTGAGTTTAAAATCACCACGATACTTTATAATATAATTCAGTATTCAGTCATGATGGAAAAAAGTATTCCTATGAGAAGATTTATGGCAGAAAAATATCGTCACCTCTGGATAAAAGGACTTTTTGCAACCTCTTATGATCATGTGTTTTATGACTTGTTTACATTTGCTGGACCTATCTTAAAATGACAATGTGTTCCTGCACTCTGAACACGTCTGTACATCTTTTACCAGAGCGACAAACATCAGAGGACCAGAAGTTCAAGAGGCAACGAGAGCTGAGTGGGTTTGCTTTCATGCTTCCTGATGTGAAATTAACTCAGCGTCACACACAAACTGCTGGCCGGTGTTTGCCCGCTATGAGCAGCAGATGGTGGCGATGGAGACATCCTGACATCGCACACATCATCATTAATCTCTCTGTTTCCCTCTCACACACATACAACTGAATGTAAAAGCTTAGAGAAAACCACAAGTCCCTTAAGAAACATCCCAGATATCTGCATTCTGAGCAACGGTTTCATCTGCTGGAGGATTTTAAGTTTCCCACAATCCACAACTTCGTGTTGGTCAAATATACAAACAGGCTTAAAATCCCAAATTCTGCTCATACATGCACCATAAAGGATGAAAAGAGGGTTTTGTATGAGAAAAGAATACAAGAAATTAATAAAGCAATATATATTTAAATTTCAAAGAATTTTGAAGTGACATTTTTTGTGTATGTGACTTCCAAACACTTTTAGAGTGCTAATTTTACTGCATGGTGGTTTAAACACAAGAAAAACAGACAAAATAAAGAAATGCAGATTATTTATTGAAGGTGATGGAATAGGTTGTTGTGTTACTATGTTACTAGAGCGTGGCTGCTTAAATGTCAGAAAATATCTGTCAAGAAACCACATCATTATTATTATTTATTATTTTTATTTATATCATTATTGTTGGTACTGTTTTTATTTTTATTTCATTTTAAAATCACCATAATAATAACATACTTTATAATATAATCCAGTATTGAGTCATGATGGAAAAAAATAAATCCTATTGGAAGACCTATGGTCATATGGACATAAACTGAGTTTTCTATCATTCTTTTAATTTTTTAAAATTGATTTATTGTTATTATTTTTATGAACAGTAGTAATATTAACAATAATAATGCATTAATAATAAGAATAACAATTATAATCATCGTAATAATGAAGTTACATTATTAACATGTTATTTTTTATATTTGTATCACCTGGGGAGACTGGTGTGCATTTATCACAACAGCACTGCCAAGAAAATCTGTGATCTGAGAAATAAATCCAAAGAACATTTGTAAATACCGAAAATGCTCAGATTGAAAAAATATATTCAAATAGATGCCAATACGGAGCTTCATCAGTCTGATTAACAAATCAGTTGTTATCGGCCCATTTCACTAGCCTAGCCGCGCTAGACAACCCACGGCAACGAATTTAATTCTCTGCCAGGGTGTGTCTAGTTACCCTCCATAAGGCTCGAGGCTGGATTCTCCTAAAACTGGCTGGACCAATCACCATGAAGTGTAGAGTCAGAAGGCGGGCGTAACAAAGTGACGACAGAGGCATGATGATTCTGACAGAAACAACCAGCGCACAATAAACAGTTATCTTTCGACTTGGCTTTGGCCACAGCCCTTAAAGATTTGAAGCTAAAATTCAACTTGAAAGATAAACAAAGGACGGCACTTAAGTGTTTCATTGAGAAGAAAGACGTATTTGGACTTATGCCGACGGGACATGGCAAATCCTTAATATACCAGTTGGCTCCGCGGCTCCGCTGGTTGGGAAGCTAATGGGACTTAGCCACAATCCGCCGGTGCTCTTGGAACTATGTCTGCCTATTTGTTGCGTTGATTGGTTGTATACCTACCCAATTGCTGCAGAGGGACTTGATAGACAACCTTTTAGCCCGCCTCCCTCCCTGTCGAGCTTCCCTAGACCCTTGTGCCGTCAGAAACATGGGTATAGCGTGGCTAGGCTACCATTTGACAGCAATAATGATGCATTTTAATCGGATGTGGACAAGTCTAAGAGCCCTTTAGATAAATATGAAATAGCTTATATGAGCCCCTTGAGGTAATTAGTGTACATATTTTGTCTACTGCAATGGGAAATTAATTGGAGGTATGTAAGTAATTTTTAAAATGACCTTTAAATGGGAAAATTGTAAATCTTACACATTAGATGGTATCATTAAGGGACACTGGAGCCAAAATAGTCCAATCCATAGAGTGCGTATGGTTCAGTCTGGTAAAGGTTGACTGTGCAGTTAGCGCCACCCTCAGGTTAACCTGAGCTTATAACCTTGACTATATTTCAAATAATTTTTCTTTAAGAATTATGGATTTTTTTCTTTTTCTTTTATGCCACTATATTTTTTTAAATTATATTCACAAGGAAAAATATATACATGTACATTTTTCATTTTAAACGCATTTGCCGAAGTATTTGGAATTTTCAGCTCCGTTGGTGCATGATGGGAGTTGAGGCTGAGTTGAGGAGCCTGTTTAGCCAATCAGAAGAAAGAGCGCTCTTGTGATCCGGATGTAATAATGTCGCAACAAAAAAAAGTGCCACGAACTCATACGAACTGAACTCTCACGGAGGTCATGCCCAAGTGAAGACGGAATCATTACTGCTTTTGAATCATATTTGCAAGAAAATGTTAAATTGTTCTAATTTTAAGCACATTTACCCCAATATTTAGAATATTCAGCTGTATTGGTGCATGATAGGAGTTGAGGAGGAGCGTCTTTAGCCAATCAGCAGAGAGGATGCTATCGTTACCCGGATGTATTACTTAACAACAAAAATTTGCCGCGAAATGAACTTTACCGAAGCTGCTGCCGAGGTTAAGAAAGAAACATTCACGTAAATAGCACTTTTAGATTCATTTGTCGATAGATAAAGCAGTGGGAGCCGAAATGGACGAATATGACGAACTTTTCGAGATCCAGGACGACTTCGAGGACCAGTTCGCCGACGAGCTGGAGGTTTTGGCCCAGATGGAGGGTGAGTCAAAACAAGCTAGCTTGCGAACTTTCATGTATGTTCTCCCAATAAGTGTAACAACACCTGTAATATAGGCTAATTGAAGTGGCTGTTAATTAGTACAAAGAGCAATAAACCGGAAAAAAGTATATATCAAATGAGTTCTCTTTAGTGTGTGTATCCTTAGCTTTTGACTAGAACCAGTTCTCCAGTACAACTACACACAGTTCTGCAAGGTTTAAATCGTTATATTCTGTTAATTTAATGTGTGTCAATGTCTTCTGCCTTTTCATATGATCTAAATCAGACTCCGTGATGTTTAAATCAAAGCTGTATGGGTTCATATTATCTCATTCTCTGCTCTTCTGGACCCTAGCTGTGGATTTAGGGTCACATGTCAAAATAACATTCATACTCTACATTCTACGTGCAAATCTGTTGTTTGCACTTGTTATGTGCATTCATTTCAAGATTTGAAAGTTTTTATTTGTCACATGCAGTGAAAGTGGCTGTTTTCAGTCACAAAAAGACAGAAAACAATAGAGTAAAATCACAATGTCATAAATCATGAGTTAGAGATCCTTAACTAAAGTGCACTGTATTTACGTTTATACTTGTACAGAACAATTTTGCACCTGTTTGCATGTCAAACTATATGTTGGTGTACAGACTCTGCGCTAATGTCAATAAAGGCTTGTAGCATGGGAACACGTACAGATTCTGGCCACCATAGGGTGAAAAATGAAGTACCTTGAAATATTTAATGTTGTATACCATTTTAAAGGGTGTTGTCTGGGGTGTTATCCAGTGAAGTTTCAGAGCTTATATGGCATGTTTCTAAATCAGGTCCAATATGCAAAACACAAAAACGTGACGTATTGGGACTGAGACATAAGAGGCATTTGTTGAAACTAAAGTTACTACTTGTAGTGCTGAAGACAATACCTTTTTCTGAGTACCAATCAAATCGTACACACTAACTCATGACATGATTCCAAGCTGGATCTGGAAAGCTACAGAGCGTGACGTACACAAAACGTGACATACTATGTCTGTGTATCATTAATGAACCTGGTATCAGATATATTAGAAGAAATAGTTGACTATTTAGTGACTATTTTGTTATTTGTTGTTCCTACATCTTAAGAGAAGCGACAAGACTTTTGTCAGGGACTGTATATCAGCTTGATCGTAGCTGAATGGGCTATCACCTCATATAAGTTGCCAAAATTAAAGATGAATATTGACAGATATATAAGATAGAGAAGGAAACCACAAGTGAGTGTTCATGCTCCCATGCAAAGCCTAAAGCTGAATATTATCTGGTTTAACTTAATGATATTTTGGGCTTATCTTTTCCAAATTTAATAATTTCAGAGCCTACAAAAATTAATAAATGCCAAAAAGTGTTGTTGAACCCAAAACACCGTCTTCAAATTAAATATAAGAATAACACTTTATTAATCCTTTATAGGAAATTACTTGTAAGAGCAGCATGTAAACACTCAGACAACCCACAGACCCAGTAGAACACCAACATAAATAATATAATAGTAGTAATAGAAATATATCAATTAAATTTACATTTGAAACCTGCAGATTTGTGAAATTGTTGCTTGATGAACAGTTTAAAAGATTTAATCAGTGATCTGTTACTGTGGCGATTGGCGAACTGGTTGATTAGCAGATTATGGTCAGCACTTTATTATAATGTACATGTATGTGTTAGAATAAGGGCTAATTTTATACAACTAGTGCTCATGGTTGGAGTCAGAGTAAGTCTTCAGTCAGTTTAATGTTTTCTGAAGTGTCATGTCTGTGTATTTGCTTAAACATCGTAGAGGAATCTTCCAACCCAGCGAAACGTCAGAGTCGAGGTCCAAGAGACGACATTTCAGATGTAGAGCACCTGCTGGATGATCAGTCCACCAGTGAGTTCATCATTTATGTGTGTTTTGACCTTGTTGTCTTTGATTATTTTGATGCCTTTCTGTCTTAAATCTAACCTGCTCCTCTCAGCTCCAAAGGCAAAGCGGCAAAAACAGGATACCGGTGTGGCCAAGCGGCTCTTCAACACATCACAGCTTCAAGAGAGAAAAGTTGCATCGCAGAGTGATGACATCACACCACCATCCTCTCCAGAGAACTACGAGCCGTCGAACTCCCTCAGGTAGGACAGACGCATGATGAATATTGAAAAAAGACACTCAGAAAGAGGCACAGTTCAGTGGGTCAGTTTAAAACACTGGGAGAGTTGACAGGAAAAGATGAATGGTGAAATGGAACCGTTTTTCAACCTTAAAATACATTTATACGATTTCATATAGTGATAACAACTTTATTTTTATGGCACCTTTCAAAATGCACAGTTACAAAGTGCTTTACAGTAAGAGCAAATAGTATAAAACAATAAAAAAAGCAAAAAAAACCCCAGTAAGATCCCTTAAAGACACAGTAAAATCGTATAAATGAAAGCCGCAGTTAAGAAAAGGGCAAGTAATAAAAGTGAGTTTTAAGAAGACATTTAAAAGAGAAAACTCAGTTTACCTGCTTTAGATCCTCAGGCTCCAGAACTTAGGTTCTGAACTTAGAATGCTTGGCCACCTTTCGCGGCCTAACAGGCCTCAGAAACCATCACAAGGGCCCTGCTGGTGGATCTCAGGCTGCGTTCAGGCTCATGAGGAATTATCAGTTCCTGGATGTAGGCAGAAGTCCTTTAAAAACAAGCAGGGAAATCTTAAAATTAGCTATAAAACTCACAAGTATCCAGTAAAGGTCAGTGAAGACTGGTGTAGTGTGGTCACCTCACTTAGTACGTGTTTTGAAGTGATGACAGTCTGTGGATGTTTCCAGTGTAAAGTGCATTAGAGTAGTTGAGTCTTCAGGAGATGAACGCATGAATGACTGTTTTAAAAAAGTGGAGGAGAAAGGAATGGTTGGATTTTTGTTAGTAGTCTCAGTTGAGCAAAGCAGGATTGAAGCACCTTAGTCATCTGTGCATCCAGAAGAATTAATGTGACTGTATTTTGTGTATACACAGCAACTATTAGTCTCAGTTATCCATAAAGAAGGTAAATGTAGGTTCCCAAGAAGGCCAAATATTTTGCAAAATATGACAGGAGCAGACTCTTTGATACAAAAAAAATTAATCATACTTAAATCACACACATATAAGATGCACTTTAAACAATAAATCACAATGTGGCAGTGTGTAGCAGAAGTACAAAAGTCTGACACATGCACTCTGTAGACTTTAGACATCTTTTTTTTTTTACTCCTCTACAGTTTGTCTTTTGTAAAACATCTTTTGCATTGTGTTTTACTTCGACAGTACAGCTAGTTGATCAGATAATGTGCAAAAGCAAACAATTTTAATGATTTGAATCATAATTTAATGAATCTATGAAGTGAAAAGTTCAGCTGCTCATTACAGTCTGTTATGTCTGAAGATTTTCTACTTTTCTGTTTGACGTTTTGTTTCCTGGTCTGAAACAAAGCATAATAGAATACAGACTTGTTGCCATTTACACGGGAACATTTCAGTACAGGTACACTAGAATTCTTTGTGGGTTTTCTTGAATCAGCTTTATACAAGGAATGATAAAATAATACAAAAGGTAGCAGCTGTAGCAAAAAAACAAGAGAAATACAATATGCATTATGAAAAAGAGCACTTTATGTAAAAAAACAAAAAAACAAAGCGAATAGTTGGCCTGAAACATTAAAAAGTGGGAATCAAAAACGTTATACTCACCTTGTGAACCATGTAGTGGCCTCTTATCATTTTTAAAAAATAATTAGTTACTTTTTTGAATGTGTTATAATAATAATAATAGAAATCATGCAGTCTTTGATACAAACTGTAACCGACTTCTGAACATGTTTCTGTGTTCTAGGTCGACCCCTGCTGTGCTGGATATCAGTGGCTTTGCTGCAATCCCAGAAACACCCCAACGACTCCCCATGGCGACGCCAGCATCCCTGCGAGTGCTGAGGCGGCCTCCTTTAGAAGGAGACTACATCAGTGTGACAGACTCATCGGGGAGTCGAGTCTACCTCAGACAGAAAGAAGACACGGGAACAAAGGTTAAACTGCCGGCAGTTTTTCATCTGTGGTGTTGAATCTTCACTTTGGGCGAACCCTGATGTACTGAAACATCCCTCTAATGTCCAGCTGTAGTTTGAGTTTCATTTCTTTGTGTTTACTTTTGTCTCTGCAGGTAGTGGACTCCAGAATGCTGCCAAACTCCCGGGGTGGACTGGGGCTGCTGGCAGTGCCAGTAGGAATCCTGAGAGAACAAGAGGCAGAGAAGGTGTGGGACTTGTTTTTTACACTGCATCACACTGTTAAACTCTGAATATTAGAATAGAATAGAAATACTTTATTAATCCCCGAGGGGAAATTTGGTTGCTACATCAGAAAGAGTACAGGTCCCACCGCCATAAATACAGATAAATAAGCAAAAATGTGCAGTAAGTTAATATAAGAAAAATATAAATTGCAAAATGTCCTTTTTAAAGAATGTACAAATGTTGAAGTGTTTTATGTGTAGTGCAAATACTGTGCAAGAGTAAACAAAAACGTGTGCAATTTCAAACTTCAGAACCAGATGAATGTAAACAGAGACGGGGTGATGTATTGATGTAACCACATGTGCTAAAAAATTTGTATCCAAACATTTATAGATCATCATACATGTATCAATAGTAACACAATCATCTCTAACTAATGAATTGACTGTATGCAACCAAATGAAGCTAATTTAGATGTCTGACACAGATAAATTCAGTATTATTCCACTCAGCTAGAATGGGTTGAGAATATTCACATATTAATGTGACTGAGGATATAAAAGGAATGAGAATTTTTCTCTAGTTCGCTGTTTTTTTTTTTGTCTCATAAGGATGAACAAGTGATGATGAATGTACACTGATCAGGTGTAACATTGTGACGACTGACAGGTGAAGTGAATAACACTGATTATCTCCTCATTGTGGCTCCTGTTCGTGAGTTGGATATATTAGCAGGGATGAGAATTTTCCGCGGATCCGCGGATTTTATCATTGCCAGGGTCATTCTTGTGAATCGTCTAAATTCGAGGAGAAAATTTTTTTGGGGGGTGAGGTATGTTTATGGTTGGCGAGTCGTAATATCCACCGCGCTGAATGCTAGCTGCCACTCAGTGAGAGCAGTCATGTACAGTAACTGTAATCGAATCACCATGAAGTGTAGAGTCCAGGGATGGGAATTTTCCGCAGATCCTTCGATTTCATTTGAAGTTTGAACACTTTATTGTCGCTGATACTCCCGCGAGATGGTAACGACATTAACGATAGCTTGTTAACGACGATTGTAAACGGCCCAGCTATTGGAAGTCGCTGCGCCGCCGCCGCACACATATCTCTTCTCTCTTCTCCCCCCCACCCCCGTCAACAACTTTCCGCTGGAATCAGAACTTGCTGATCCCATCCCTGTATTAGGCAGTAAGAGGACATCTTTTCCTCCAAGTTGATGTGTTTGTGTCAGAAGCAGGAAAAATAAGCAAGCTTAAGGATTTGACCCAGTTTGACAAGGGCCAGATTATGATAGGCAACTGGGTCAGAGCATCTCCAGCAGTGCAGGTCTTGTGTCGTGTTTTCAGTCTGGAGTGATCAGTATCTATCAAAAGTGGTGCAAGGAAGGAAGAGTGGTGAACCGGTGACAGGGTCATGAGGAGCTAAGGCTCACTGATGCACGTGGAGAGGAAGGATGGCCTGTGTGGTCTGATCCAACAAATAAGCTTCTGTTGCTCAGATTGCTGAAGAATTTAATGCTGGTTCTGATAGTAAGGTGTCAGAATACACAGAGCATTGGTGTTTTTTGCATATGGGGGCTTCATAGACCAGTCAGTGTGTCCATGCTGACCCCTGTGCTCCGCCAAAAGACTAACAATGGACACGTGAGCATCAGAACTGGACCATGGAGGAATAGAAGAAGGTCTGATGAATTATTTTTTCTTTTCCATTGCTGGATGGCCGGGTGCAACACTTATCTGTTGAACACATGCTACCAGGATGCACTATGGGAAGAAGACAAGCTGGCAAAAGCAGTGTGATGCTGTGGGCAATGTTTTGCTGGGAAACCTTGGGTCCTGCCATCCATGTGGATGTTACTTTGACACGACCCACCTACCTAAGCATTGTTGCAGACCATGCATACTCTTTCATGGAAACGGTATTCTCTGATGGCTTTAGCCTCTTTAAGCAGGATAATGCACCGTGCCAGAAAGCAGAAATGCTTCAGGAATGGTTTGAAGAGCACCAGAACCAGTTTGAGGAGTTGGCTTGGCCTCCAAATTCCCTGGATCTCAATCCAATGAAACATCTGTGGGATGTGCTGGACAAACAGATCCAGTCCATGGAGGACCCAGCTCACACCTTCTGGGACTTAAAGGATCTGCTGCTAACATCTTGGTGCCAGATATCACAGCACAACTTCACGGGTCTACTGGAGTCCAGGCCTCAACAAGTCAGGGCTGTTCAGGCAGCAAAAGGGGACAAAAACAATATTAAGCAGGTGGTCATAATGTTATGCCTGATCGGTGTAGTTATAGAGCCTGTCAAGATTATAAATTTAGGGGGTAACCCAATAACTGAATAAATATAAAATGGGGGCATATGCCCTATTTTGTATTTCCTGACTCTTAAAACTTTCTGATTGATTAAAGATGAAAAAGTAAAAAAAATAACTTTCAGTTTACTGTCTTTCTCTGAAATCATGTAGCGTCACCAGCAGGTTTTGGAGGAATCACAGCGTCTTACAGAGCTGCTGACCAAGTAACTCACTACCTGTCTGCACACACAAAAATAGAACAGGAACTGGATGGCATGCTGGATTTTAACGGTCTTTTTTACGTCTGTCGTTTTCTAGCAACGTGAATGATGTGTTTGAGCCTGAAAACACAGAGAATGAAGAGAACGAGGATCCTGAAGACGCAGAAGGCCGAGCGTCTCGACTCTGGGTGGACAGATTCTCTCCTCGGCACTACACGGAGCTTCTCAGTGACGATGTGAGCGATACGTTGTGTTTTCTGTGTGAGCTTAGGGCTCTATAAATGATGAAATTTCCCTTCTGGTGGATGGATCGAGTATCTGTTTTGTCTAAACGTGTCTTTGCAGTTTACCAACCGCTGTCTGCTCAAGTGGCTGAAGCTTTGGGACACTGTGGTGTTTGGGAGGGAGAGGAAGTCCCGCCCAGCTCGATCTGACCGACAGGCGGCCAATCAGAACTCGTTCAAACCCAACCAAGGAGGTCAAAATCAAAATCGTTTTAAGACTAAGGTTGAGATGACGGAAGAGATTCTGGAGGCTGAACTGGATCAGTACAAACGGCCCAAATTCAAGGTAGAAAATCTGTCAATATATCATGCCAGTTTCCATTTAATAAACTTTATTACAGGAAAAAATGTCTTTTGATCTTCTTCTTCTTCTAGGTGGCTTTGCTGTCTGGTCCTCCAGGTTTGGGTAAGACCACTCTGGCTCATGTCATTGCAAAGCATGCTGGGTACAATGTGGTGGAAATCAATGCCAGGTGAGACAAACTAAATCCATCCTGATTAAATAATAAACTAGGTTTCCTGTAGACCTCAGTGTGGTGACCTCCATGGTGCCGTTGATATTTCTGCAGCGATGATCGCAGTGCTGAGGTTTTCCAGAAACGCATCGACACGGCGACGCAGATGAAGTCAGTTTTAGGAGCCAACGAGAGACCGAACTGCCTCATTATTGATGAGATTGATGGGGCCCCTACAGTACGTTCTGAGCACAGTTATTTACATAATGTTTATTTTTTGGCTTCTCTAAAAAGTCCAGTTGTTGCGCCTTTGTTCCACAGAGTCATATTTTATTCCTGGACAACTACACTGTAAATCTAATGGTGGGTTCTCCTGCTGCTTAAAAAATGTGAATGGCTTCAATGATTAATTAGTTCAAAGTTGTCAAGTTAAATCAACTGAACCTGAGGAAACAAAAATAAATTTGAAATGTTAAGTTGAATCAACTAGTCATATAGACAGCTTTTAAGATTTTTGTTGAGTTACTTCTTCATTTAACGTTGAGAATTTGCAGTCGATTGAAGCCACGATCACTGCAAACAGAATCTGTGAAGCTGCCCTCAGTTTTAGTGAGATAAATGAAAAGTTCAACGGATAATTGTTTGGATTATTATTATTAAAAGAAAGAACCATAACTTCATATAACTTAAAGGCACACAACACGTTTCTATTTTCTCAAACTACAAAAAAACACGAGTCTCTGAGGAGTTTTAACTCTCTCCTAGGAAGTCTAGTTTCTTTTCCTGTAAATGTATTTTCCTGAGTCGATGTCTCAGTTGTTTCTTTATTCAACTTAAATTATAAGAACTCCTGTTTTTAAAGCAGTAATTTTACATTTAATTATTTTGAAATCAGCAAAATTCATGCATTTATATTAAGTAAACTAGACAAGATGAGTTGACGTTCTTTATGATGTTTTCCACAGTAGGAAGGAGTAAACACTGATTCATAGAACACACGTACTAGGAACGTATATTTCTGACTACTTCTGTAGCCTGAGTTTATCAGTTTTGAGATAGATAGATAGATAGATACTTCGCACATTTTACATACATAGATAGAGGAGTAATGTACAAAAGAGCATGAAATTGACGTGTACATTCTGCTGGTTGAAGAGCAGTGTTACGAACACAAGTTGTAAATTATGTGAATTTTGGTTACAAGCAGCAGACACTGGACATCTAGCAGGAATAACTAATAGGGCTACACAATGCGTTATTTCAGCAGCAGCATCTGCAGTGGTCACCTCACAGGAATGTTTGCTTGGTTCTCAGTCTTCATGACTGATTTACAAGAGAAATCTTGTCTGGCAGAACATCATTTGCTCCGTCTGTATTTAAGAGTTTCCTGACATGCAGCATCAGTTGTATGGAAATATCTCAGCTCCAGAAAGGATGATTTGCACCAAAAGTATGTACACTGGTGGGGCTTGTTAGCGCTACATGGGGCAACAGGACGATTTTGTTTGACTACATAAATAAATTGTGAATATTTACAATAAGGTGCAGTTAGTGGCATTTACAATAAAAAATAGAGGGTTTAAAGACCAGCTATGATTGCACTCTTTCTTAAAAATGTTTGTCTTCCTTGACGCTCTGCAGGCTGCCATCAACATATTGTTAGCAGTTCTGAACAGAAAAGATGGTGGGGAAGCTGGAACAGAGACCACGAAGAAAAAAAGAAGAAGGAGTCCATCCTGCTTCGACCGATCATCTGCATCTGTAACGACCTGTAAGAGACACGATGATTGAAGCAGCATCCAAGAAGGAAACTGTTGATTTTTTGTTGTGTGTTGTAAAATGCAAACGGTAAATATTCATTCATTCATTTGAGAGCACAGTCAATAAGATAGAAAGACAACAAAGCAGCAAAGTTAAAAACTATCACATTCAGAAATAGTGTAGTCTGTGATCATGGATTTAAACTGGTCAACAGATACAGCTGGACCAAACTTTAATGATTTCTACAACATGTTCCAACTATGTGCGGCTGAAAAGCTAAGCAGATAGACGAGCATTTTTACCACCTTCAGGTGTTAGCCAACCGCTTGAGCAAATTGAATAGTTATTTTGAGATGCATTTAACAAGGAAAGGATGTATTGTGGCGTTTTGCCAATCAGTGTTTTTGAATAAACAGAATCTGATGGTGAAGTGATGAACTCAATCTAGGAAGTAGAGGTGTTTCTGTAGATACGTCCATAATCTAGGACAGACAAGAACGCTGCTTCAGTTGTTTGCTTTCTGCAAAATACAGGAAAAGTGTTTCTGTAAAAAAGTAGCAAATTGAGAAATTGTTATTGAGAGGTTATTGTGCTCTGATTTTACTGCCCCTGAACTAAAATGAGTTTTACACCCCTAGTCTGAATGATGTCTTCTCTGTGCTCATTTGATAACTTTTCTTTGCTCTTTTCTTTCAGTTATGTTCCGGCTCTCAGACCTCTCCGGCAGCAGGCTTTCCTTCTTTCTTTTCCGCAGACACAACCTTCCCGCCTTGCACAGAGACTGGCAGAGGTCCGTACAAAAACAGTCACAGAAGTACACAAACGCTTCCGAACACGATCATAATTGAAACTCCCTCTGCAGATCTCACAGCGACAGGGCCTGAAAGCAGACACGGGAACTCTGATGTCGCTGTGTGAGAAGACGGACAACGACATCCGGTCCTGCATCAACACTCTGCAGGTGAGTGGCGGCACCATGAAGCAGTGACTAGATATGTTGTAATTGTAACGCAATACGTCTTCTTGGCTGTGCAGTTTCTACATGGACGAGGCCTCAAGCATCTGGACAGCAGGACGATTCAGTGCGTCTCTGTGGGGCAGAAAGACCAGAACAAAGGACTGTTTCATCTGTGGCAGGAGATCTTCCAGCTACCTCGTATAAAACGGTATCAGTGTGTCCCATCTGTGTCTGTCTTGCCTGTTAGGAATTTTCCTTGACGTTCAGCATGTTAACATGAGACCTTTAATTCCTCTTTAATTCGGAATTAAAGTTAATTCTGCTTTAAAATCTCCTTGTAAACACTTAATTCCGAATTAAAAAGTTAATTCCGAATAAACTACCTGATTTATTCTGATGCTAATTCTGAATAAACTAATTCCTGTGTACATTCTATTCATGCATACAGTTAATTCCGCTTTAGTTAATTCCCGTCATTCTGTGCATGCTTGGCTCCTGATGTAGCGACTTACATGTTCTGCGACCTTACTGGCACAACGGAAGTAGTACGCCATTGCCGAGTTGCTGTTTCAAAACGACAATAAAAAGCAAAGCGAAAAGCGTGCTTTTTAGTTGTTCCTCCATGTTGTTGGGGAAAAGAAATGCCGCAGCAAATGGAGTTTGTTTTCTTCCGATAAACAGGGACATGTCATGTTCACTCCCTGTCCAGTCAGGCTCCTTTATTACACCCAAACGTGCGGTCCATGTAAACCTTAGTTTGGAATTGATATTTCCATGTAAATGCGAAGTACAAAACTTGAAATCCAAATTAAAAAACTTCATGTAACTGTTGCCACTAAATGGCAAATGTTTTAGCTTTTTAAGAAGAAATATATCAAAGATCCTGAAAAGTGACCGGAGAGTTTCACGATGTTGTTGGCGTCGATGACTGCGTTTTCCTGAATTTTCTGTGGATCATGAAATTGCAAACTTAATCTATCGGGGTATCTGCAGCTTTGAAAAGTCCTAAAAAGCATGAGAATCAGTTTTATCTAAAAATAACCCCTTTTGAAGGTATTAAAAATGAAAAATATCAGTTCAGCAAAAACTGTCTTAAATCACTATTAACTCAGACCTTATGTAAGATATGTCACTCTTTAGTTGATTAATTGTTTAAGCTGCATGATTTTGGACGAAAAAGTAACATAGCAAAATTTTCTTTTTCTGTGATGTATTTTTTTGCAATGTGAAAAGCAACGGAATTTTAAACAGATTAAAAATGTATTCCTTGAGATTATTTTGTATGCGAGTGTATCTGCATTGAAAATAATAATCAAAGAAAAGCTGACATTCAGATCACTTAATGGACAGAGCTTTGCGGTGCTGATTTTGTGGTCAAACAAACTCTAGATAAGTTATTCACTCCCATTAATTACATGTTGAGTGACAGTCATTTCTGTTTTTCAGGAAACGCATCGGTGAAGGTTTTGAAGAGACACCAGGTTCAGGAGGTGGAGCTCAGAGGTTCCAGAACATTCTCCATCTGGCTTCATCTAGTGGAGAGTATGAAAAGGTTTCTCAGGTAATAAACTAAACTTTCTAATATGTTGCTTTCC
Source organism: Acanthochromis polyacanthus (assembly GCF_021347895.1). Lineage (NCBI taxonomy): Eukaryota > Metazoa > Chordata > Actinopteri > Pomacentridae > Acanthochromis > Acanthochromis polyacanthus. The sequence goes on from NC_067119.1 coordinate 40,800,083, forward strand.
TGCCTTTTTACTTTATTCTCTACAAAGAGGAAGCAATGGTGGAAGCTTTAGTAGAATCAGAAACAAATAAAATTCTGAAATGACAATAACAGTGCACGGCAAAAGTATCTGCAGAAATCTTCTGTTTTTGAAATTTTCACACTTAAATGTTCCAGATCATCAAACAAATATTTAGATTTGTTGCATAATACACAGAGAAAATCCACAAAATACAGTTTTTTAATGATGAGTTTTTGAAGATTTATTGAAAACATATATCACCCTGTGAAAAAGTAATTGCCCCCTAAACCTAATAACTGGTTGGTCTCTTGGCAGCAACAACTGTAGTTAAATGTTTCTTAACCACGCCTGACGTGTACGTCAGCGGGGTTACTGCATTCGCTTCGGTATGTGGCTGGCTGGCTGGCTGGGTAAGTATGTATGTATGTGGGTGGGTATGTCCGTTCAGATATCTCTGCAAGTGCTGAAGTAAGATAATCAAACTTGGCACTGAAGATCAGTCTAAGGTTCCTGCTCACTTGTGGAGTTACAGGTCAGCAGATCAAGTAGGAAGGGAGATACGTACGATGATCAAAATTGATACAGGGTATCATGCATGGGCGTGGTTCTGCCCCCTACTGGGGGCTCGTCTAGTTGCAGCTTGTGATCAGTATTTACATCATCATGGAGGAATTCTGGTCCACTCTTCTTTGTAGAATCATTTTAATTCAGTCACGTAATATGGTTTTCAGCATGAACTGTCCTTTTAAGGTCTTCTCACAGAATCTCTGTTAGATTCAAGTCCAGACTTTGACTCAGTCACTTCAGAACCTTCATTTAGTGCTTTTTGAGCCACTTAGAGGTGGACTTGTTTGTGTGCTTTTAATGTTTGTCTTGCTGCATAAACTATTAGTGTTGAGCTTTATGTCATGAAATGATGAATTTCCCTTTAGGGATTAATAAAGTTGTTGTATTGTATTGATGGTGGATATTCTCCAGGAGGGTTTTCTTATAGAGAGCAGAATTCATGGCTCCATCAGTGATGACAAGTCATCCAGGTCCTCAAACCATCACACTACCTCCACCATGTTTCACTGCTGGTATCGTATCCTTCTTGTGGAATGTAGTATTAGCTTTAGACCAGATGTAATGGACCCATGTCATCCAGAAAGTTCCATCTTTGACTCATCAGTCCCCAAGATGTTATCCTCAAAGTCTTGGAAGTCATCCAGATATTTTTTTGAAAATTTGGGACAAACATTTATGTTCTTTTTGGTCAGTAGTGGTTTCATCCTTGCAACTTTCCCATGGATCCATTTTCTCCCAGAGTCTTTCTAACTGAGGCCAGTGACGTCTGCAGATCTTTACATGTTTGTTTGGGTTTTTTTGTGACCTCCTCCATTAGATGTTGACACTTTTGGAGAAATGTTGGTCGTTGATCCACTCCTGGGAAGGTTCACCACTGTTCCATGTTTCTCCATTTGTGGATAATGTTTCTCACTGGAGTTCTCTGGAGTTCCAGAGCCTCAGCAATGGATTTGAAACCCTCCAGACTAATAAATGTCAATGACTTTGTTTCTCATCTGTTCTTGAATCTCTTTAGAATGTGGCATTATGTGCTGCTTTTTCAGACCCTTTATCTACTTCACAATGCCAGACTGGTTCTATTTAGTGATGTTGTTAGTGATAATTTATTTAGATTCAACAAGCCTGGCAGTAATCTGATGTGAGTGTGGAAGGAGAAACTGAAACCAACTGCTGAATGAATTTGGTCATTTGGTAGATTGGTAGCTAAATGGAGAAATACTTTTTCACATAGGAAAAGGTAGACTGGACAGTATTTTTCCTTCGGTAAATGAAATCAACATTCAAAAACTGCTTTTTGTTTTTTTCTTGATATGTCTTTGTCTTATTTTAAAATTCATTTGATGATCTGAAACATTTAACTGTGAAAAATATGCAAAAATAGAAGATATCTGTAGATTGCAAATACTTTTGCACAACAATGTATTCTGCACTCCTAGTCTGTGAAACATTACGTTCTCTCTTCTCCTCAGGGTCTGTATGATAATTATCTGTCCATGCGTGTGAGGGACCCCAACCTTCACAGTGTGTGCGAGGCTCTGGAGTGGATGTCGTTCTCTGACAGGCTGAACCAAGTGATTCTACATGGACAGAACTTCTCTCTGATGAGATACCTGCCGTTCCTCTCTGTCATGTTTCACTTCTTGTTTGCCCACACACATGTGCCCCGCATCAACTATCCCCACAGCCAGCATGAGGTACTCATCCACTGCATGCACTCGTGTGGCACATTGTGAAGCTTAAACAATTACTCAATACTGAATTTACCTCTGGAGATGAATAAAGTTGGTCGAATTCTTAAAGCTGCAGGTGTTGAATAGGCCCGAGCACACCCACACATGTTGGAACATGGCGGACGTCAAGTTTTGTTATATCACAAAGTTTTATCACAGTACATGCAAGTATAGAGCAGTTTTCAGAGTTACCATGCACTTTATAAGGAACAGACATGTCTTCAAAAAAGACAAAAAAAGCTGAAATTGGTGTTGAAAGGAGGATAAAAAATATTGAGCCCAGTGTGAAGAGGCTAAAACATACTGGGAGTCAATAGAAAGAGAATTAAACATACTGGGAACCAATATAAATAGACTGAAACATACTGGGAATCAATATAAAGAAGAGGAAATAAACGGAAGCCAGTATAAAGTGGATGAAAGAATAATGAATATGAATATTGCCAACTGGCTAACAACTGTACATCAAAGTGTAAAACAAATAACTTCCTGTTGCCACCAGGTAGCGCTATGACTGAATGTATTTTGGCATATGGATGTGATCAGTGCAGGACCGTGATGAGGCAGATTGGAGCATGCACAGAGGACTTAGACAGCACTTCCTGTTTCATGATGTTGCAGCAAAATGAGGGGGCTGCTGGGGCCAGGCCCTTTGACTGTTGTGGACAATTTTGGAAACTTTTGATCATTAAGGCCTGTTGTATAAAATCTGACGTCTCTTGGAGTTACACATCTTGAGTTTATAGCTCTTGAAAATGACCAAAATGACCAAAAAACAAACAAATAATTCAAGTTCCTGTTGGGTTTATTGTATGGCTTCAAGGCTTTTTTGTGCTCCATGATGTGCTGCGTATGCTGACCAAGTTTTATAGCTAAAGGTGAAATGTCCTGTGGGGGATAATTTTTACAAATGCTGCATCAGACACTACAGAGCCATTTTGCCACACATCCTATAAAATATATAATTTTTCACCATTTTAGATATTTAGGCATAAAACATGATGAGCATTGAGATATCACCGCTGATTCACTCATTGTGTCTTCTCCAGGCCTCCTCCCGTCTCCTCAGCTGCAGGAATGCTTTGTCCACCATGTTGGCCGACATCCCAGCGAGCATCAGAGCAAGGATCAGCCAGCTCAGCCTGACCCTCGATATTCTCACCCTGCTTCTCGACATCATCTGTCCCAAACTACGGCCTGTACGTCAAAGCATTTATAGCAAACTTCTGTCTGTTAATGTAGCATGCAGTGTATCCAGGATTTTCTATTATCTGTATTCATTACACCGACAACCAGTCAGGCTAATTGGTTAGCAGCTCCGTAATTCAACCAAGGTTTCTGATTGTAGCTATGAGCACCTTCAAAATAAAGGCTGCAGTCATGAGCAGTCGCCAAACAGGGACAGATCTAGACCTGTATATTTCTTACAAGAAATACTAACTATAAACCCAAACCACTATGAGGAACATAAAAACATAATACAGACTAAATGCCACAAAGCTGCTGCAAAGAAAACGCCAGATATGTGGATATTTAATGAACAGGGCTGTAAATACCTCTGTTCTTTTGTGTAGGAGCTGTTTAATGTAGATGTCCTATTCAGATTTGCAAAATTACAAACATAGTTCCTTTCTGCTACTCACATGAATACAATTTTTAAAAAATAATTAAGTAAATTGAACTATATTCATGGTGATGAGGACGATGAATTAAATATCACAGCACACAGTGTGTGTGCCAAATTTAGCCTTATTTTTGTGTTAAACAGTTTTGGGAGTAAGCTAAGAGGCTTTGCCGTTTTAATCTGTGTCTGTTTTAGCATTTTATCGCTCTACGAAGGCAAATAGAACTATTTAATGGCTTTGAAATCAACTGCAGTTCTTCCCCCTTCACCATCTGTGAGGACCCTTGTAGGATCTTCTAGGGATAGTGATGCTATTTTCCAAGATGGAGAACTGAAGACGAAAGTTAAAACTGAAGTTACCTTGATAGCCTTAAATCCTGCTTTGTAGCACAGAGCTGATAGAAAACACACATGAAACCCAGAAACAAAATGATGCTGGAGTTCATTCAATATCGATCTGAAACAGTTTGAACTAAAATACTAATATATTTTCATGAAAGGAGTTGTTTTTTTGCAGCTCCAGTTAACCTCGTTCACTGAAGCTGCTTGTTTTGATATTTAGTCCTGAGGTTAGATTTTCAGCTGAGATGGGCAAACATTTTTAAATTGGGAGTCTTCCACACTCATGAAAGCACATAAAGGCACATAAAGCTTGGCCTGCTGCAGAAAAGTAGTGCAGCAAGTTTGAGGAAATCGCATTCAAGCTGACGCTGGTTTTGCTGGGTGCGTTTTCAAAGCTAGAAGCTGGTATGGATGGGTGCTGTTGTTTGTAACTTCACAGTATACCTTGTATTTTTTTTCACCACAGCCTTTCAGGTTGTGACAATCCACATCGTGTGACACTATTTTTATCCTAAAGCGCTTCCAATGAAACTGCATTATTAACGCTGTTTGTTAATAACTTAATCGCCGTTCTTTTGCGCCACAGCTCTCCAGTTTTGCAACATTAACATATATAACACTGTTTTTCTTCCCCTATAGCTCTTCTGGTGTCACATCAACCCTTAGCACTGTTTTTTTTTTTTCTACAGTTCTACACACATGATCAAAGTTTGCTCCTGTGCAATCCAAAGAAAAATGAAAAAACTGTTTTCTCTTTACAAAATTAAATCTTATCTTAATACTGACCGATCATGATGTATATTGATGTATTTTATGTTCTAATGATGTGGAGCCATGGACTTGTACATGTCGTATGTGTGCGTATCCACATGTAAACTCAAACTTCTCTTTTTCATATTTCTGGAGAGCTTTGCAGTGCCTTTACTGAGGTCACAAAACAAATGTACAGTTAAAATATTCTCTAGATCTTGACAAGTTGTTGTGATCATAAAGTAAAATACTATATTCTTCATTTCTAAATACCTAAATGTTTTGCAGCTTGGTTGACACTCTGTGATCTGTAAGTTGTAATGTGTAAATGATAAACTGAGGCATAATATTGTTAAAATTTCACTTCTTTTTCTTGAGAAATTTCAGGTTGTTCATAATGTTTTGCAGAAAGATATTTCATTAGATGTGAACATTTTCAGAATGTGCTTTCTTGCACTAAACCAAAGGGAAGTATTTAGAGTTGTGGTTATTTAGAGGTAATTCTGTTATGATTTTACTGACCTAGCCCACTTGAGATCAGACTGGGCTGTATGTGACCCGTAAACTAGAATGAGTTGGACACTCCTGATCCAGTTAGGAGAAAACAACCTGGATAAGTGCCATAAAAGAAGTTCAAATCTGATAGGATTTTAGTGTCGTAGAATCTTTCAGAACCTTGGGCATCTGAGAGAGGTAGTTTCTGTGCTTCTTTCTGCCTTAACTGAATCCAGCTGCTGTAACACGTGAATTTCATTCATAAAATTTATCTTATCTCAGTAAACATCGGAGTGATTGTTGCTCAAATCGTGTGTTTTTCTTCCAGGTGAATCCACAACTGTTCAGCAGCAGAGAGAAAGAGCAGATGCACGAGCTGATCGACACCATGCTGGCCTACAACCTCTCGTACAGGCAGGACCGCACACCCGAGGGACAGTACACATATGTGCTGGAGCCGTGAGTACACAAACACACACCTGCACACACCCGCTGTGTTTGTGGGCCGTTGAAGGTCACTGCTCTTGTCCACGCTGTGGTTCTCTGCATGAAGGCTTTAGAGAATAATCCCCTGAACACCTGGTATGAATGTGTGATGGTCGTGGAGATGCAGTGGCGAGTAGCAAAGGGCACTGCTGGGATACAGGTGGACGACGACAGGACGGAGAGGTTAACGAGGAATGATTAGAGGATGGAATGACTGAAGAAGAAGCGGGTGGCCCTCTGAAATATCGAGGAATGTTAGAATAAATGAACAAAACACACCTTTTTGTTGAAATCCGGACTACATTGCTCACTAGTTATGAGGACTCCAGAGGCTGATGGAATGTGATAACACGGCTTTTATCTCAGCCATGCCGCTGCAGACCGAGGACGAGTCGAGCGACCAGGACGGTTCGTTTCTTTAGGTTCGCTGCGACAAAGTGCTGGTCACCAATGACTGGGGTCTGCCTCTAGTGCTCGCCCTGCTGCTGCTGCTGCTGCTGGTCTGCGTCTTCCTGTACCTGCCCTCTCTGGCTCACCACAGCACTAAGCCGTGATAACTCACGGATGGAGATGTGGATGTAAACGTTTAACATCACAGACAGCAGGATTGAAATGCTCTTTTTTTTTTTTTTTTTAAAGCTGTTTCTCATTCTGACATTTTTGTGGTTTTGAAGCTGTCAGCAAAGAAAAAGAAGCAGGAAAATTCATTCATAGTCTACTGCAGTTAAAAGACTTAAGACTGAAAACTGTTCCTGCTTCTGTCTGCTGTATTCATATTGCTCTGTGGATGAGGAGTGTGTAATTCTTGTATTTGCAGTGATATATGTACTATTCTGATGTGAATGTGGTTCAGATTCATATACGTAAAAGTTTAGTAAATGTAACTAGATTTCTGGGACATTTTTAAATAATACAGGACTTCTAGTAACATATATAAATGTGTTTTCAGTTTATTAGATTTTTTACTTGATACTAGCTGCAGGCTTTATACAAATCTACAATTTTGCAATTTAATTTAGCTTTTATCCAAAGCAATGTACATGTGAGAGTAGATACAACACAAGCAAGGATCTAGTCAGGAGAAAACAACCTGGATATATATATATATATATATATATAACATAATCAATTCTGTTAAAGTAGCCAAGAAGCTATTTCTTTATAGTTCTATTAATAACACAGCTGATATTATATAATGATTACCTTCAGTAAATAACTGACTGTACAGCTGTTTTTATGTTATTTATATTAGTCCATCGGGCATTGAGTGACAGTTTACTGATGTGTGTGTGTGTGTGTTGGATGGAGTTGGAGATCAGCTGTAAGAGGATTAAGGTATTAGAGAATGACAGATTCAGGGTTTCATTCCAGAAAACACAAACCACAGCACCAAAAGTAGAAGCTTTTGTTATTTTGCAGTCTAACAGGGTTTCCCTTCGTGTCAGCTGTATTGCATCACAAGTGTGTTTGTGGTACTTTCGTTGTTTGTATTTAGCTGTTTGCTGTGTGTGTTTGCAGGCGTGTGGAGGAGGTGGCGAGGTTTACCGGCCTTCCTCCGCGCCGCCAGCTGACCTATCAGGCCAAACAAACCATCAGCAGAGAGATGGAACAGGAGAAGATGAGGAGGGCCGAGCAACTGATGCTGCAGCGAAACCCTGCAGCGGTGAGATGCCAGAGCAGGTTTTACCCAGCAGACTGTGGGTTTATTACCAGGAACCAGGTTGCCATATGTGTTAATAATTACAATCTGCTGCATCTGTGATGTAGAAACAGGAAGAAAAGAAGAGTGCTGGTCCTAAACCTGCCAGGAATCATCAGCAGAGGTTGGAGAACATTGTCAAGCAGACCACAGTGGAGACCAGGGTGAGACACAAACACTTAAGTTTGGTAAAGTCAACTCTCATTTGTTTGCCTGGTTTGTTTTAGTGAGCTCAGTGTTGAATGCTGATGCAGAGCAAACAGCCTTTCTTTTTTATGTTTCCAATATTATCATTATTTTTCAAGATATACACATGTAAAAAAAAAGAAACGACAACAAAAAGAACAAAACACATCAACAAACGCCAAACTGCTCTTTCTATTTAAAAATGACATCGTTCTCTACAAATTTAACTAAGGGTCCCCAAACTTTTTTTCTTCTTGCAGGTTATTTTATCCAATCTGTAATATTTAGTGTGTAAATCTTTTTATAATTTTGAGCTATCACCTTTATAACATTTAAGAAGCTCCAAAAAATCTGGAAAACAAAAATTAGATGACACTTCATCTTTTACGATCCCAAATTTCATCAACCTCCCCATGATTCAAGATGTCTATCTGGCCGTCTGGAAATCTTAATTGGCCATAACTCCCATTTCTACTAACATTTGAAAGCTTTCTAAGCATTGGTAAAGTCATCCAGACAGTATTCTCACAATAGCATTGATCAAATAGATCTTATGTAGTAGAGACATATTTTTTTCAAAAATCCACTTTATTTGCAATTTTGAACAGATCCTAAATCTGAGAGGTCTGAAGCACAAAACTGAGATTTGTTTGCCAGAATCTGCTGCTTTCTCCATTCACCAGAAACTCCTGAACATCTCCTGAAAATGTAAAGACTCTAGGACGTATACTTCAAGAAATATGGACATCTGAAAGTTGCGTCTTGTTCAATTTCCAACTCGCGAGAGACTTATTGAAATTTTCTATTGGGAGAAAAACAATGAAAATGTTGGAATTTCATCTAAAAAAATGGGCAGATGTCAGTTTCAAATGTAAAAGATCATTCCTGAAAGGTTTCAGCAGATTCTGATTTGGTCGTCGCTGAGTAATGACCCAGGAAGGACTATGATGAGGAGAATACACTCAGTTATCAAAACCAAATGACACGACCTTTATTCTCAAAATGGCAACAGAAAGCTCATAGTCTGGGGATGTCTGTGAGTAACTGTGTAATATGTTCTGGTGTAAAACAGACAAGGTCAGACAATTAGAGGAAGGCTAAGCGTAGATACATTGTGGATGGACCGGTTTCACTCATCAGGACCTGAAAGGATCTCATTAATTCTGTAGAGATGTAACCGAATCAACTTGAAACTTAACCAAAGAGAGAAAAAAAAACTTAAGATTTGGGCTGCAAACCGTCTTTATGTCCACAAGTGATAAATACAAGTTGGCACCGGCCACTGAGAGGCTTCATGTGAGCGATAACTCGGCTACAGCAGCTGATTCAATAGTGAAGCTGTTGAATCAAACTTCCCACAGCTGTATGTGCTGCTTAACGCCTGCAGGTGGCACCAGAGAACAGCAGGCTGATTCCTCTGAACATCGGAGCCTCTCCAAATGAGCCGCAGTGTTTTATAGTTCAGTGACAGAGCCTCTAGAGGGCACAAATGAGGATAATGTGAAGCCACCGGTCCCTCATGGTGAAATGAGGCTAATGAGACGTGTGATTGTTCACTGATTTTGACCTTCTTATTGAGGACGTTGTTTTTAGAAACTTCCTGATTAACTCCGTCCTCCTCATCTGTCTGTGTTTGTGTCCTGCAGCCGGAGGTGGACTTCTTCGGTCGAGCTGTTGCCCCCAAACCTCAGAGACCTCAGCCGTCTTTAGAGACAGGTACTGTAGAGACCTTAATCCAAACCCTTGGAAACTGCAGGATGTTTAAATAAAACACCTCAAAATGATCATCTGAAGTGTGATATCTAACATTTCCAGTTTATCAGTAGCAGATCTGGACTGCTGCCTGCATTTTCCCAACCACTGTATCATCATATTTCTGCAGCTGACACACCATTACCTACAACCTTTGTTATATTTGAAAACCAGACTTAACTTAGTCATTGTACATCTACACTACAGGCTCAAGGTTTGGAAGCAACTTCAAATTTCTGTTCACAATGTCTCTCTTACAACCAGTATGAATCCTATGGATTCTGGGATGTATTTACTGCATGAACAGACTTTGCTTTCATTGGTTCACATTATTTTCCTCAATTCACCTTTAGGTATACCTTGAAGTTACCAGACAACTGTTGAATAAACATTAGCAAAGGAAATAAGGGCTTAGTTTTAGGGTTGAGAAGACTTTTAAGAGTCACAGCTTCAGTGCAAAAGTAAAAAACGAAGCACAGTTTGCATTATTCACTTTAGCTCTTTGGCCTGTCAGAGTTTGCACACAAAAATCCTGATAAATCTCATCTCGGTGCGTACATTACAATACAAAATATGTTAAAAATATTTACCAGCAGCAAAAATACTGTAAAAAATAAAACAATAAATGTGACCTGTGGAGTTAACAGTAGTGCAAAAAATGTTTGTAAATTATGAGAAAGAAAGCAATTGCACAAAAGACTTGGGCCGCATGTTTTCATTCAGCCAGTAGAATGAACAATTTTAATATCTTATTTGCATTTATTCTGCCTGAAGTACTGACCGTACAACAGTTTATTTTAGTCCTGCAGCTCCCAATGAAATCTCTATTCTGGTTTGGTCTACAGGATTATTGCAGTGACACAAAGGAAACAAACACGACTGTTGGGTTCACATGCATCAAACGCAGACACAGAAAATACAGATTTTACAACGGGAAAGCAGTGTCGCTTCTTCTCAGCATGTGGTTAACGTATTCAAGTTTTCACTTTTGCGACATGTTTCTGTGACTGCCACTAGCAGACACCCAGTGATTCTCATCTACTGCATGAACTTTGAGATTTTCTTACAGCGTGAAGGTGAAAACAGGATGTTTCTGTGAAAGTAAAACTGGTGTCACAGATTTGGCGCTCTGTGGTTGCGGCAATTAAAAGCGAATCCATTAAAAATCCCTAATCCTGCTGAAAATGGTGCATCCCGGAAATTGATCGACGGCAAAATCAGGGCGGAAATGTAGAGCCGTTTGTAGGTCAAAGCAGAAACGACTGAAACGGGAACAGCTCTCCATCCTCTTGATGATGAACCGGACTGCTGTTTGAGTGTGCCACTTCTCCATAGTGCACTAGTTTGAGGGATGCACTCAGAACTGGTTGTTATCTTGGTCTCTACATGCTCTGTATGTTTAGATTTTTTCCCTCTTGTAAAGTAGAAAGTATTTTCAGAATCATCAAAGATATACAAAAGCACAAGCTAGGTACAGTTACATGATTTGAAAGAAGAAAAAAAGAAATCACAAATGTAGAAAAATCAAGCTCCAGAGATTCACAAAACCTGTAATATTCCAACATACACAGAAGATGATAAAGAAAGAAGCAGGAAAAAGCGTATGGGACAGTGTAATGGTAGGACATTAAACAGGAGGCCCAGTAAACTGAGGAAGTATGCACATGTGGAAGTCATCCACACACGTCTTACATTTTAGATGACAACGTTGATTTATTAATCCCACAGTGGGGATCATTTTCATTGTTCCAGCAGCAGAGACAGTGCAAATGTTTAGGAGATGTAGTACAAACATAAAAAATAACCAAAATAAATCAGGATATACATAAATGCTAATTATAGAAAGAACATTTTTTCCAAAGATTATTAGCTATGCTGCACAGGTGTTATGTAAAAAAGGACCTGTGTAGGGTATGTTGTAGTATAAGGATAAAAAAAAATACTGCACAGGATATTTTAAAAGTCTAGAATATTCATGATGTCATTAGAACTAAATTTCTCATGCACAAGGTTTTCTTCTACGCTCGCACATTATTTGTACTTACACAACTCTACATTTTTCTTATTGTTTATTTTTGCTTTACTGCATCGTTCTGCTTTTTTATCCGTATTTACTTTGGTGGTAACTGTACTCTCTCTGCTCTAACAACTGAATTGAAGAAGAGATGTTCTTCTTTTATTCACTATGGTGCCGCAGCAGAACAGTTAAGTTTCATAGAAGTTCAGTTGATGACTAATAGTCATGGTTACAGTTGTGTCCACATGTCCACACAGGTTACAGGTTATTTGTGGCTTTGGTTAGGTATTAGAAGTTAAATGTGTGAAAGTGTAAACGCTGGGGAAGCAATAAAGAAATTGTGATTTTCAACGTGACATTTCTGTTTCCTCCAGCATCAGGTGATGAAGTAGTAATTCTAAGTATTCAGCCGCTTTTGCACTGAAGACATTTTAGCAGGAAGTGTGTCTGCTTCCACCTGCAACAGAAACTTGCAGGAGAAGCCGCAGCATTGTATATTTCTCCAATCAGAGCCGTCTGTACGTTTACAGCTTTATTACAAACTGGAATTTTCACAGAAAAGTCTTTTAATTTGACTAGATGGTTCTCTACTGGCTGCTTTCGTGTCTTTTTGTTCCCAAACTGACCTTTTGTAAACCTTAGCTGTGCTCGTCAAAATAACAGCAACTTTTACAAGTAGAGCTCCAACTAATGATGTTTAAAATTCTGATTAATTCTTATTAATCTTATTTCTATTATCTATTATCTTATTAATCTTAATTCTTATTAAATTCTTATTAATCTGTTAAAATGACGATCATTTCTGATGATGATTAGAACCGTTCACCTTTTCAATGTAGAACTCCATACTGAGTTTAACCGTCCACATTTAAACTTTACTGTTCTGTTTCACTCTGTGTGTCTTTCTTGGCTGCAGCAGGTGTTGATTCTCAGAGAAAAGCTCTAAAATACAAATAAACTGATCTGCTTTCTTTAGCGCTGATGCTGATTGTTACTTGGAACTGATGTACATTTGCAGCAAAAATGAAAATCCATGAAGCTTTGTTGAAATGGTTTTGTTTAATAATGATCTATTATGTTTAGATATAAGAACTTCTCCAAATGTATCCCTCAGTGTTGATTGGCTGTTACTTGTGGCTTAGGAGCAGTCAGATGGAGCTGTAGGCGGGGCTTTGCTTGATGGTAAAGAGAGATTTATGGGACTGCTTCAGACTCATTTTTATCAGGAATTGTTTTTTTTAAAAAAAACTAAAGAAAACCTATAATCAGGAAAAATATTGAATCTGATCATCAGCCAGATTGTTAATCAGTGGATCCTGACTCTAAAAACCCACAAACGAAAGGCAGAGTCGACTTTAGCAGCTGACAGATGTACATTTCCCTCAGGAGTTGGTAGAAAAACCAAAAACCTGAGCTAAGTGAGAGACTTACATTTAGCAGGTGGTCAGAAAATGACAATGTTGCTCCTTAACAGCTGGATTAGTAAATAAGTGAACTAAAAGATGTGCCACATCGACTGTAGAAGTGATGATTTGTTTACAACAATCTGTGGAATCTTAGAAAATAAGAGGAAAAGTCCAATAAATGTTCCCACAGCTCAAAAGAAGCCAACACAGATTTGTTTTTTCCTCATATAAGACAATAAAAAGCTACTTTACACTGGACCGCTAGTTGATTTTATCAATTTAAATTATTAGAGCTGAATTAGTTGACTTATTTCTTCTACAGCAGTTTTGATGATTGTTTGAAGCTAAAATGTCAGATTCTGTCGTCGCCGTATTTTTCAGACTTTTGTCTTGATAAACTGATTTCCTTTATTATTCGATCTGTTGGTCAAGCGAAACAGGAAGTCTGAAGAAATGGAACTGATTGTGATTTCTGATGTTTTTTAACCAGGTGAATCACTGAGAAGCAGATTAGTGAATTCTGAAAAGAATTGCTAGCAATTAGTGAACCTGTTTTCAGTTTTATGAGAGGAAATGATCGATCTTGTGACGTTACTTAAAGACTTTTGGCTCCTCTGTTCTCTCACCGAGGCCTGAATGAATCAAAGTAACAAAAGCCTGTTTCTTCTCTGCAGGAGAGAAGTGTGCAGTTCTTGCGATGGGAACGGCGGTGGGCAACAGCGATGTGTGGTTCCGCTTCAACGAGGGCATGTCCAACGCCGTCAGACGAAATGTCTACATCAGAGAGCTACTGTAACACTCACATGCACCGTATGCATGAAAGCATTTCGACACTCGGCTAAAGACGCCAGTTTATGAAAAGGACTGTTGAGGATGAAAAGGATCTCAGAGTGTTCTGGAAAGAAAACTAGTGACAGATGTGTCTAAAAACCACAGAACACTGCAGAAGAGGCCCTCAGACAGACGGAGTAAACGCTTTGCTCTGTTAACCTGCACTTGGGAAATGTTTGAAAAAGAATAACGTTTAATTGTTTTAATTTTCACGCTGCAGTGTCATTAGAAATAAAAACCATCTCATGGTGTCCATGTGTTTTTGAGCGTATCTGCCTCGTATTTGTTGTAAGGAAATCACCCACATCGATGCTGTTAAATTCAAAACAGTCTTTATTTGGATTGACAGTGTAAAGAGCCAATAAAAAGGGTGTTGTTGAACATTTGCTCGGCAGTCCGTCAAAACAAACCTCTAGAAAGCTACTCGGTGCTGTACAACTCACACACACACACGTTAGTCTCCGTGTAAAGTAACAGCATTCAGGAGTCTCCAAATAAATAAATAACAAACATGATCATAGCAATAAAGTGTGAGAGAGAGAGAGTATGAGAGAGTGCAGCGTGGCCGTGTAGGAGTGCATGATTCTTTAGTTTGGATGCATCCGTGATTGTGTGTGTGTATCTGTGTGTGTGTGTGTGTGGCTGTGTGTGATCATTAGAGGATCACACACTTGCCCTTCTCCACCCAGGGGTTAGCTCTCATCAGCTCAGGGTTCAGAAATGGATCTTCACAAACGCAACCCTCGATCCACTTCACCAACCTGCAAAAAAACAAAAAAAGCACACAGTCAGCATCGATGCGACACTCAGGACCTCACAGTGTGAGAGAGACACTCACTCGGTAACAGTGATGGAGGATTTCTCTCTGTTGATTGCCAGCTGATACTGAAGGCTCTCCACTTCTCTCCTCATCTGTGGGACGTCTAACTCCTCCATGATGCTACTGCTGTTAAAAAAAAAACAAAAAAACAAAACGTAGGTCATTTTAAAATCTTGTTTTATTGTTTGGTGCAAACCCAATTAAAAGTCACAATCTGTGATAAAAATGCCAATAAAAGGATGAAAGAACAAGTGTGGATGCTGCTAAATGCTTTATAAGAAGTGATACGTTCAATAGCCAGACTCTAACATCTATTCTGATCATTTATTTTTAGGTTTTTCATCTTTTACAGAGTTTACTGCTCAAACAGAAATGCCACTGTGATGCTCCAGTTCACACATTCTGACTAATTTGCATCTGCAGGTCAGAACAGAACACAATAACAGACACGCAATGGCAGCAAAATGCAGAACAGCCTGCTTCCAAACCCAATTTAAAGCCACAATCTGTGATCAAAAATGCAAATGAAAGGATAAGAACAGGTGAGGAAGCTGCTGTATGCTTTATAACAAGTGATGAGCTTAATAACAGGACTCTAATATACAGGCAGTCCCAAAAAAATGTATACACCTTTTAACAGCTGATAACTAACCTCACACCACTAGACTTCTTTCAATGGGGATACCTAAAAGACAAAGTCTATGCAATGAGACCTGCAACAGTCACTGAACTGAGAGCAACCATTGAACATGAATGCACCCAAATACCAAGGGAATTGTTTCATGATGTGTGCTATTCCATCCATTCATGTTGTCGGCAGTGTTTGGACCAGAACGGACATCAGTTTGAGAACAGGCGGTGACAAAACAATAGAATGATGTTTGTAAATTCTTTTACATGCTGAAAATTAAACAAATTATAATAAACACCTAGTTTACAATTATTTAAAGTGTGTATCCATGTTTTGGGACACCCTGTATATTAGGATCATTTATTTTTAATGTAAATGTCACTGTGATGCACCACTTTGCAACTTTTAGCTAATTTGCATCTACAGTCCCTCTGCAAGTCCAAACAACACAAGAACAGGCAGAGTGTACACTGCAGCAACAAAATGCAGGACAGCCTGATTCCAAAACCAATTTAAAGGCACAATCTGTGATAAAAATGCTAATAAAATGATGAAAGCATGCATGGAAGCTGCTAAATGCTTTATAACAAGTGATAAACTTAATAACAGGACTCTAATTTTACCTTTTTTTGTTTTTTTTCTGATTACTGTACAATGAGAGATGAGATTCAGTGGAGTCAAATTCCTTACTTGCATAAAAACTTGGCCAATAAAGCTGATTCCAGCATCTACTGAAGTCATTCATCTTCAAGATGTTTCATCCGAATCAAAATTCATCAACTGCTGCTGTTTTGCCGATTTCTTCAGCGTAAAAGCTAAACCGGTAATTCTGCTTGTACTCCAGGACGACAGGAGTAAATAAAGCATTTGTTGGACTGTTTTTAGCAGCAGACTAATGCAGATTTGATGTCCAGTTGAGTTGTGACAGTGATGTATGTGGGACTGAGTCACAGCAAACTGCAGAAAAGTGGATCATGATGAAGAAACTAATCGTTGACTGAAATAGATTTGAATCCACAATGGGAGGACACTGCACCAAGGATCACACTGTAGCAGCATGAAGGTACAGAAATAATGTTTGCTTTGATTATTTAGGTGTATTTATAGACAATATTATTAATACCAATTAATGGTTCACTATATTTCATTTTTTAATATCACACCAACACCACTTATACACAGAAAACATTTTGCAGATGAAGCATACAATATTATTTAGAAATACAGTTTACATCTTACAAATACACCCACGAAAATAAACAGAAAATAAAAGCAAATGGCAATTTCATAATATAGATTTTAATAAGTCAATAATTGACACTAGTTAATAAATGAGTGTTTTTTTGATGTTTTTTCTTTCATACTATTTCCCTGTTTTACACATTTGTGCTTTTATTGTGTAATATTGTAACTAATCCAGTGGCAGTAACTGGAAATTATTACAATAAAAATACAAATCTGGTAATTACTGACTTGTTAAAAATCATATTATATCATAAGATTGTGATTTGCTGCTCAAGGAAACCTATTTTTAAAGTCATATCTCTAAAGCATACAATATGTTTGATATGTAAAATGTCTTTATGAGTGTATTAATGGTGTTGACTTGGTATCAAAAAATGAAATATACTGAATAATACATGTATAATCTCATAAATAATCCAGTGACAGTAACTTTCTGTCGATACTCCAACACAGGAACAACATACAAAACACTCAACTGTCTCACCTCTCTACATGTGTAATTTTTTAAATAAAATTATGTACTAAAAGAGATGCAGTAAACAAAGAAAAAATCTGAATTTTATTTATCACAACATTTTTCACTGAAGAGTTTTTCTGTAGATATATATATTTAGTGTGAATTTTGTTGGCAAAGATAATTATCTAGTTAAAATCTGATATGACAGCATTACGACACTCAATACTTGATACATGTATAGTAGAGTAGTAAAAACACAAAGTGAAAGTACAAATACCTAAAAAGGTACATTAGTCTCAGAGTACTAAAGTGGAATTTCGAGGAATTTAACACTACACTTGTATTTTAGGTGTAATTTATTTACTCTCTTTACAAATCTGTTTCATCAGACAGGTGTGCAAGAGGACGGGTTAAAATGTCTAAAAAAAGTTTTCCATACAATCATTTGCCAAATAAGACACAGTAAACAAAGTTAAATATATATTTTACTTATAGCAATATTTTTTTCCCAAAAATTCTCTAGACATTCTTCAGGTAATATGTAATTATCAGGGAACATGGTGGAGTTATGTGAAGATCGGCGTACGATTGTTTGTCTGTTATTCCGTCTGTGTGTAACATTACTCAAACACATGAACAGATTTGGATGAAATTTTCAGGGAAGGTCAGAAATGACACCAAGTGATGAGATTGTGGCAGTGATGTGACTTATGGTCTGGATCCATGCATTTATTAATGATTTCTGTATCATTCCAAGAGAGCAGCACGGTGTCACTGTAACCATGACAACAAGTGAACACTACGTCAGCTGCCTGCTGACGATCACATGATTGTGATCCTACTACAAATGCACCACTGTGGACTTATCGTGACATATCCGCAGTTGATTAAATTGTGAGGGTGTTTCGGAGTCCCATCAATTCCTGCCACCCGCTACATATTTAGGTCACGTGATTCCGTATCCGTACATAACGTAAACATGCATAACACACACTTGAGCTCAACACAAGGTCATTCTGTTTGTGAGTATGTCTATATTAGATGGCCACATTCTGTGTTACCATGATTTCTAATCATCAATAACTAATAAACAAATGCTCCATTTCTGTATATATATATATATATATATATATATATATATATTTTTTTTTTTAAAAAAAGTCTTATTTCTGACAATGCCATATAGAGGAATGAACAGCCCGGCAGAGTACTGCGCTCTCTGAGTGCTTTTCTACTTAATATTGTTGGCCAAGATCAGTGTCTGTTAAAATCTGGTATAATGACAACATTATTACACTAAATGTGAACTGTCAGGTACGTGTAGTACAATAAAAACATTACGATAAAGTACAAATACCCCAAAAAGTAGATCAGTTGCACCATGTCAGAGTACTAAAGTGTAATTTTGAACTATTTAACTCCATACACTTCTATTTTAGGGGTAATTTATTTACTCTCTTTACAAATCTATTTCATCAGACGAGTGTGTTGGAGGACTATGAAAGTGACTAAAAATTATTTTTTTTTAGTAAAATTATTTACTAAAAGAGACACAGTAAACAAAGCTAAAGACGAATTTGATTTATAGAATTTTTTATTTTTAAAAGTTTCTCTAGATATTGTGATTTTATAGTTCTTAAAAAGTCTGAACTGTCGTGTAATGGAGTAAACACACAAAGCATAAATACTTTTAAAAAACTGCATTACTCTTTGTTTATGTGTCTTTGGTTGCCAGAATGGATGAAGTTGCACCGTTTCACAGTACTATAGTATAATTTTGAAGTATTTAACTTTCTACACTTGTATTTTAGGTGTAATTTATTTAAAGAATTGTTTATGCATCTATTTCATCAGACAGGCGTGTCAGAGGATAGATTAAAGTGTCTAAAAGGCATTTTTTAAAAATAAAATAATTTATTTAGAGAGACACGGTAAACAAAGTTAAATAGGTATTTGATTCAGACCAATGTACTTTTTTCAAAAATTCTCTCGTTATTGTGATCTTATAGTTAATTCTTAAACAGTGTGAACTGTCAGGTACACATAGTGGAATAAAAACACAAAGTTAACGTACAAATACCTACAAAAGAGTACTTTTCACTTTGTCTATGTGTCTTTTGTTGCCAGTAAGGTTGAAATTGCACCGTTTCAGAGCACTAAAGTGTCATTTGGAGGTATTTCATTGAGGAAAACGCTGTTTTTACATGCTACGAGCTCCACTGGCCTTTATTTCTACTTACTGTAAAATAACCGAGCCTCACCCTGAGCACAGACAGACTGAGGCCCAGATGAGAGTTCAGAACCCCCCCTCCCCCCCAATTATCATCATCATCATCATCATCTCTCATCCTCTTCATCTTTCTAATGGATCTAAGTAGGTCGCTGACGGTCTCTGTCTCCTCCAGCAGCATCCATCCAGCTGCTCCATGAGCCAGCAGGCCTCCATCGTTAAACCTCCAAAACGCGTAAATCTCACATCCATCACCCCCATTTCCGAATATTAAACCATCAGATCCCCTCCATTTTCCTTTAAATAATGACAAATCGAGTGCAGGAGCTACAACAGACCTTAAAATCGTTTCTAAGAGAAAACAGGCGCAGATGTGTCGTGATGGTAGGAAGGAGAATGGAAACGCGCAAAAAAAAAAAACGGAGCACCAAACAGCCGCTCTTACCGTCAGGACGAGCTGGTCGGTTCGGTGAGCAGCCTGGCGGATAGAGAGGCTTTTTTTAAAAAACGTTGGAAGCGGAGGGTCGGTGTTGTTTCTCCAGGCAGAGCAGTCCGGCGTCAGTGGGGGAGGAGGCTGCGTGTGTCGGCTGTCCGCGGCGCAGAGGCAACTCCCCTGCGCTGCGCTCCGGATGCGACTGGATGCGGGATGCGCAGGGCGGAGAAAAGGAGGAACAGGAGGAACAGGAGCACCGCCGCCTCGCTTTGACAGTCAAACGAGGTCTGGAGCCGAGGGCGCACCTGTATGGAAATGTGGACGCGCACCGAGGCTCGGCGGAGGCACGCAAATGAGGACGCGCTCCAAAGGGAAAGCAGGAGGAGAGTTAATTTCCTATTCAGATGAGCGCAGAGGAGGTTTTGGTTCCTGGGAGGCAACCAGGGAGAGGAGAGATTTTAAAGGAGCAGGAGTCGGTAGAAGAACTGTCACAGAAGATTTCAAAAACGGTTTATGCTGTGGAGCCTCGTTTCTGTTCAATATGTGAGGCCATTTTAAAGTCTAGTTTTACTGTTTGCTATTTTTAAACCCAATTTAAAGTCACAATCTCTGCTTAAAAAATGCAAATAAAAGGACAAAAACTAATGTGGAAGCTACTAAATGCTTTATAACAAGTGATAAGCTTCATATCAGGACTCTAATATCTATTAGGATCATTTATTTTTGATGTAAATGTCACTGTGATGCACCAGTTTACAACTTGTAGCTAATTTGCATCTGCAGTCCCTCTGCAAGTCCAAGCAACCCAGTAACAGGCAGTAGATGTACTGTAGGAACAAAATGTGGAACAGTGTAAACTGAGATTTAACGTAAATGTCTCTGTAGTTTACAGATTGTGATTAATTTGCATCTACAAGTCAGAACAACACAACAGACACACAATAGTAACAAAATGTAGAGCCACCTGCTTTCAAACCCAATATAAAGTCACAATCTGTGATAAAAAAAAATCCAGGTGGCAACTGTTTTTAGACCTGCAGTGTGCATTAAAAAAAGGAAACAAAATAGTGTTGTGACATTTACTAAGTCTCAGCTTCCTTCTACACCCACATCTCCCCACTGGCTGCAGTCGTTCTGCAGATTCTGAAGACAAGTAATAAAGAAGAGCACCTGAAAGTCTGAATATCTGTGAATCTCTTCAGTACGCTGCAGTTTCAAGGTGGAACTGCTCAGTCGTCACATTGACTACATGTTTTTTTAATGTCTTCCAGCATATAAACACCACATTAACAAGGTAAAAACAGCCAACAAAACCACTAAATATTACTGGATTATGTCTAAAATCTGCTTAGAACAAGTAGATTATGTCCAAACGCACCACTAAATCACCACCTGTAAGTACAAATCTGCTCTTCTTGCCTTGTTTTATACAATTTGGTGAAAACTTCCCCTAAAACTACATACAAATAATACCAAACATAGAGCATACAGAATGTAATACAAAAAAGCCCCACACTGCATGTTGGCAGGATTTGTGATTTGTTTGTTCCAAATGAAACTTCACAAGTCTGAATCGGAGAATTTTGTGAACACGCTGCAGTTTCAAGGTGAAAACGCTCAACCATGACACTGACTGAAAAATCGCCATGTTGAAATGCTGGTAAAAATAAAACAACTAACTAACCCCAAACAAGCAGATTTTTGCCCAAATGCACCATTAAATCTCCACCTCTAAGTGCAAATCTGATCTTCTTGCCTTGTTTAATACAATTTGGTGAAAATTGACCCAAAAACTACATAAAAATGTACAGTAGAATCACAACACAAAACACAGAATTCAACAATCAGTTACTGTTTATTCAGCAAATCCAACATGACAACATAAATTACGGATCCCATCAACTGGTAGTGGCCTCACTCTGGTGTGTTCTGTCGGCTCCAAGGCAGCAGAAATATATTTAAAAAATAAAAAGGTGTTGAGAAACCTGAAAGAGAGAAATGCAGATTAGTCTGGAGTAAAATGTGATGAAAAAAACACATCCAGTTTGGCCTCAGATTAATGTTAGAATCAGGAGCTGGAAGCTCTCATACGAGGTGTCAGAAATATTAGTCTGTCATCACACAACTCTGGACATACACTCAACAAAAATATAAACGCAACACTTTTGTTTGTGCACTAATCATGGTGTCTAATCAGCATCTTGATATGGTACACCTGTGAGGTGGGATGGATTATCTCAGCAAAGGAGAAGTGCTCACTATCACAGATTTAGACAGATTTGTGAACAATATTTGAGAGAAATGGTGATATTGTGTATGTGGAAAAAGTTTTAGATCTTTGAGTTCATCTCATAAAAAATGGGAGCAAAAACAAAAGTGTTGCGTTTCTATTTTTGTTGAGTGTATGAATCATACACCGACACAAACGTACCGTTAAAAAAAAACAGATCATCAGCAGGACAGCTGTTGTCTTGTAGAGCTGAAATCAACTTGGAAAAGAAGAAAATTCAGTCACAATGTGCAAAAAGAAGCAGCCATCATCACGTAAATAACATCTACAGCCTCAGAATAAAGTTAGAATCAGGAGCTGCAGTTCAGCTCTCATAGTAGGTGTCAGAAAAGTTTATTTAATTTGTCGTCACCGGCTGAAAATGTTCAAAATACAACATTTAGACTCACCTGTGGCTGGTTAATTCTAAATGACAGCAAATCCTCATCCAGCCAGTTCAAGTTTTCAGTCTCTTCATTGTTACCTGTAAAGTGAAGAGTGGGAAAACGATAAAGATTCTGAAAAGAGACACGCTGGGAGTGAAGAAAGCATTAATATTCTTATAATAGAGCCTCAGAATAAAGTTCGAATCAGGAGCTGAAGTTCAGCTCTCATAGTAGGTGTCAGAAAAGTTTACTTAGTTTGTCGTCATCAGCTGAAAATGTTCAAAGTACCAACATTCAGAGACTCACCTGCTCCTAAAACCAGCTGCAAATCTTCATCCAGCTGGTTCTATTTTTCTCCACATCACTCCCTGTAACATGGACAGTTTTAAAATAAAAGCAAGATAACTGTGGTGATCCTGAAGTGAAGAAAGCATTCATATTCTCATGATGGAGCCTCAGAATAACATTAGAATCAGGAGCTGCAGGTCAGCTCTCATAGTAGGTGTCAGAAAAGTTTATTTAGTTTGTCGTCACCGGCTGCAAATGTTCAAGTAACAACATTTAGAGACTCACCTGCTCTTAAAACCAGCTGGTCAATGAAAACCTTCATCTGAAACAGCAAATCCTCATCCACATGGCTCAAATTTTCTACTTTGCTCCTGTAACGTGGACAGTTTTTTAAAAAAAGTTAACTGATGGTCTTGCAGTGAATAAAGCATTAATATTCTTACAATAGAGCCTCAGAATAACGTTAGAATCAGGAGCTGAAGTTCAGCTCTCATAGTAGGTGTCAGAAAAGTTTATTTAGTTTGTCGTCATCGGCTGAAAGTGCTCCACGCCAACATACAGACTCACCAGCTGTCCCACACTCGCTTTGATCTCAGGATTATCACATCGTCCTTGGATTGAATTCAGCTCGTTCATTCTTCTGTCTCTACATCCAAATCAGCCTCAACTGTGAAGAGAATAGAGACAAACGGGATTTTTAACACGACAAAAATACGGTGCCCCTCTTATGATGCCAACTAAGATTTTAAAGTTGATTTCTAGTCGAAAACCAGGTGATATTCAAAATATTTCTCTTTTTACAACCAGCCTTTTTGCAGTTACATCTTTAATCATTTAGCTGATTTTTTTTTTTAGTAAAAAGGTCGAAAAAGATGCAATTGATGGAGTAAAGATGATCCACACAGCATCTGGTGAAATATAGAAGAAACATCATATTTATTGATTATATAGACAGCTCTGTGACATGATTTTTATGTTTTATGGACTAGAATGATTAAAATAGTTGACAGATTTGTTGCAGCCTCAACAAACAGCTAAATATTGGTTTATTATCATTAGCGGTTAGGTTTTGCAGAAAAGGAGGCCTGAGAAAATATGCTTTCATGGCCACAGTTTCAACAAGAAGGATCACGGGAACCTCTTTAAGGAAGATTTTAAAAGTTGTGAACCCTATGACTAAAAACAATCTCACAAGAATATTTTAAAGGAGACTGAAGTTGTTTTTTTTTGAGTTTTCCTGCTTCACGTTTAAATATAGCAGGGAATCTAACGTTACATTACCAATATTCATCTTATTATTATCAGAGTCGCTTTTAAAATCACAGTTATTCGTGATATTTTATCACCACATGTTAGTCTCCACAGAACTTCCACGTGTTTCGCAGCAGCGTGGAAAGTTACCCGCGCATGCTCACATTAGACTCACCGGTGTCACGGCTCAGCAGTTGGCTTCTTGGAAAGAGGTAAAATTCTTCATTTTTCTTGTTCCTGTGTTGTATTCTTGGAAAAAATATAATCTGCGGAATCCCACAGAGGTCTAAATCTCTCTTCATTCTGCCTGTAAAGAACCTGAACCTCCAGGAGAGACGATCAAACAGCGCTTCCGTCTGACGGTCCCTCCTCTTCCGGGATTAGCATGTTAGCCACCAAGCTAACTCCGTGTATTTTTGTGCAGAGCAGAACAATTGTGCTCGTTTTATTTCTTTAATTGATCTCAGATATTTTATTGACCATAATATCTGAATAACTACTAATTTAATAAAGATTAAACAACGATTAGTTTGTTAGCGCTAAAACCCATCTCCCATGAGTCTTAGAGGCACAAACTCTGTCAAAGCATCATGGGAGCTGTAGTTTCGAGATGTTAAGAGCTCTTCGCCGTTGCGAAGTAGTCAGTGACAGTAGTTACCAATTACACTTTTTTTTTTACACGTTCTTAAAATTATTAAAATAGAGTTTGAGCTGTTTTAATAGACATTTATCAGGATGATTATGGCAGAAAACTACACTGTTAATACCAGCACTATTATTTAAGTTTAGATTGCGGGTAAACAAAGCATGGTTGGTAATGTGACGTAAATTTGCTAAAAGAACACAGGCTTGCTGCCTTTTTTTGTAATTGAACATGACATGAAGAACCTCTGGAGGCATGTATAGTATTTTACCAGTGATTTCTAATGTTTCTATGTTGTTGCAGGGCTCAAACATACAGATATTGTGATGACAGTTTATATTTTTCGCCCCCAAAGTAGTTTATTTCTGCCACACAGACCTATAATTGAGGCTAAATTGAGTAAGGTTGGATTTTAGGCAGTCAAAATGTACTTGTTTGCAGTGTTGGAACTGAATTTAATGCATTTACTCAATGACCTTACAATCAGTTTTTCCATTTTGTGCTGTACTTCTACTCCACAAAACTCAGAAGTAACTATTAACTCGATTACATTTGTCTGACAGCTTAAATTACTTATTTTTCTGATTTTGTTTATATCTGTCTAGTCAAAAACCATGTGCCATGATTTTTTTCAGATAAACTGGAAGATTAGGTGTGAAAACATTCTTCCACTACTTATTAAGACGTCTAAACAATATAAAGGCCGTCATCTTGGATTAGCTGTAAAATGTGCCATTACAAAACTTTTCATGAGCTTATGAAAAACTGACTATTTATAGATTTGTGGTTCTCACAGGACATTACTGACATAATAATCTGAAAGAATTTTATTCATTGCTGTAGAATTAAACTAATCAACTGTATATTTAGTAGTTAAACTGAGCTTAACCATAAACATTACAGCAGTAAAATGCAACGTGCACAATAAAGCAGAGGTGATAATAATCAATGACATTGCTTACATACTTTTATTTAAATAAGGTTTTGAATGCAGGACTTTTACTGGCAGTGGAGTCATTTCGTAGTGTAGGTTTCTGCTTTTACTTTGGTTAAAAATCTGAATACTTTATCCACCACTGCTTATTAAATTGCTTTATTATGTTTTGTCTCTGTATATTAGTCTAAATGTTGTTTTGGAGCTTTGTATTGGATTCTGGTAACAAATAAAATTTTTTTGTAATTTAATTACATTTTTTGGGGATTAAATGGTGTAAATTTAGAGTATTTGGACTAAATCAGATCGCCAAAGCTGTCTTCATGAGGAAAACAGTACCAGAGAATTTGAAATGAGATGCTGACTTCTGTGGAATCAAAGTAAAGTTAAAAAAACAAAACAGTCATGAGGTTTAATTTATACATTTATTCTGATCACAGCTGTACAGGAATGCATCATCACAGCAGAAACACAACCTAAACCCAACCATGGCACAACAGCCGTCACAACACACCCAGAACTCAACCATAAATGCACAGACTCAACCAGCTCACCTCGATTCAATGTCTAGAATTATCATCATCATTATTATTATTATTATTCACATAGAACCATCTGTCTCTCAAATATATCTTTGTTTTCAAAGAGCATAAAAATACAAGTGGACTCTTCATTGGGATGAACACTGGCGGCTGATCCACTGTCTGGCTTACATGGGAACTGGGGACCCGAGGATGAGCGGAGCCAACTTATTACAGCTTACAGGGTGGAGAGGGGTTGTTTATGGGCTCGTACAAGGCTCTCAGTGACTACAGGAGGTTGCAGACAGGATTTTATAGGACTCACAACTCAACCTAGAAGCTACTTTTGACGTCACAGACACACAAGGAGGGGGTTTGTAAGGAACCAGGAAAAAAACATTAAACAATATGGAGTAGATAACCAAAAAATAAATAACCAAATATATGAAGAACACTACGAAGGCACAGAGAGATGCAGAGTCAACGAAACAGACACGGGGGGGAGATAAAAAAATGGGGGAGACGAGATGGAGGGAGGGCAGATTAGAGGCAGTTTCACTAAACCAACACTAGAGGGAGCTCTAACAGCTCAAATACCCAGGTATATTATAAACTCTATGTATGTATGTATACTGGATGTACTATATAAAGCATTGAAATATAGGATTATCTTTTAAAAACACTGTTCACTGCAGCAGGACAAGGGGATATACCGCATGAGTGTGCTTGTATATATGCGTGTGAATGTGTGCGAGTCAGTCAGTGTTTGTCGTGTGAATTTGTTTTCCAAGCAAACCTCCATACGTGGAGCTAAACACCAACAAAGCAGAACACCAGCAAGAGTAAAAACCAAACGTCATGTGCATTTGTGTGTGTGTGTGTGTTTGTGTGTGTGTTTGTGTCTCAGAATTCATGGACACACATCTACGTCGTCTTTCTGATCATTAGAATAAATACTGTACGAGTGGGAGGACATTGACGTGAGCATCAGCAGGGACTACACACACCCGTAACAACAACAACGGCAACGATAACAGCAACGGCAACAACAACAACGTGAACGGGGGCGGGGGGACAACACACAGGAAGTCAGGAAGTCCAGCGAACCACGATCCTCCACTCACACAGAAGAGAAAGAGAGGCTACGATTCGAGTGGAAAAATGCATCCTTTCAATGTTGCAGGAGAGCGAGACAGACTTAGAAAGGGGCCTGTCTTTCTGTGAGCTTTTTAAAAATTCTCTCCGGTATCTCATCAGTGTGTATCTTGTTTATCTATCTAGCTATCTATCTGCCTGTCAGACAGTTAATGTGCTTATGTTTCTTTCTTTCTTTCTTTTTTTTCAAGCAATGTGCTTATCTGTTTGTCTCCCTGTCTGACTGCATGTCTGTCATAGCCAGAGTCTGTAGAGATAAAAGGATGAGGAAAATGATTGTGCTTCTCGGTCCACACAGCCGCCTGAGGCTGCAGAGGTCAGAGGTTGTGTGGGAGCGGCCTCCTCGCGTCAGGAGGCGAACTAGAGCTACTGCACCCTCCTCAGTACTGTACAAGGCTACATGAGAAGCGCCCTGGACACTCAGTCTCTGAGCGTCAGCGTCGAGCCTTGGGAGAGTTTTCTTGACACACCTACACATGATGGGGGAAGAGGGAAAGGGCTGGTTTGGAAATGAGATGTGGGCGGGAGATCAGTCAAGCATCGCATCCAGTTGGTCTGCCAAGTCATCAAACATGCTGCCGATGTCATCCAAGATGGAGACTGTCGCTTTCTTGCTGGAAACGGAGCTGGAAGTTGAAGAGCAGAAAAAAAAGAGTTTAGCTGATAATAAGACAGAGATAGGACAGAAAATTCCTTATGCTACTGTAGCTCCCAAGAAATATAACAGTATAAAATCCATAGTTAAATATATGTAGAAAAATATTTCCTAAAAATATGTTCTAAATCTATCAACACAAGTACTAAAATGTGAGTTAGAATATAAACATATGTAGAAAAATATGTCTTAAAAATACACAGATAAGTTAAAAAAAGATACTAAAAATACAAAAATAAATAGAAAATTGTCTTAAAAATAAAATATAAGTAGAAAAATGTCCTTTGCCATCACAGTTCTTTTGAAACAAACAAGGAGTGGATCTGAGTGAGACGCTGCAGATGCCCATATAACAACAACTTGTTATGCACAAAGTAGCCTCACCCTAAAACATATTCTGCTTTCTTGTCTATTTTACATTAAATGGGACCATAGTTTACTAAATGAACATCTTTCTATATTAAAGAAAACTTGAAACTAGTGATTGAGACCATGAATTCATAAGGAAAATGTTTTGTGAGGTAACAATGCAAGTGGAAAGTTGGTTCATTTTCTCATAGACTTCCATACAAGGTGACCAGAGGTGTCGCCCCCCGCTGGAACTCTACGTCGGCTTTACTAGGTTAATCTTTCATCTTCAGTCTTTCGTATATGAAGGCTTTGGTACATTCTGCAGCAGGTTGCTGTCTTTGTTGTCTTTACAAAGCTCTATAGAGGACGTTTTCAGACTCCTTTCTCAATGTTGTCATTTCTTATATTATTATTTGTGACAGGCCGCTTTCCATCAAAGAGCCATGAAATGTACTTTTATTCAGTTTTTACTGGTAGCGATGCAGTCTGCTAATCTTAGATTCCCAAAGTAGAAAAATTCACAGCATATATTCGCGCAGAAGTTAATTATGAATTATTTGATCGTCACTGCATACTTGTCTTGCACTGTTGTCAGGTCAGTGTAAACTAAAGCCTTACACTAAAAACATTACAGCGACACTTCTTCTGACAACCAGCTGCAGGAAGTGAAACATATTTGTGTGTGCCATAAAGAGAAACACCTGTTGCTCTTCTGTCGTATTTCTGACAAAGTTGCTGCTGTGGCATTAAAAACACGCTGGCTGTTACTGTGGTAACCAAGGGTTTTGGGGTTTTTTTGCTAACTCAAACAGAACTGAAACTTTATGGATTACAGACTCCAGTTTGCAAGAAGTCATAAATATTCCAGCCATGTTTCTGTCTGTTTGTTGTGACGTAAAGGCTCTAAATACTACAGTACACAATGGCCTTAGAAACCGTTGCTATGATAGCCATGCCAGCCAGAGGCTCAAATCAGAGCTGTGACCGATTTTACAACCGTTTATCTCACAATTTCTTTTCATCCTCTACACTGCAGACTTCTCCCATCACACCACAAACTGCCATCTTCAGAAGTTCTCTGACGACTCTGCCATCGTCGGCCTCATCACGGACGGAGATGAAGAGGAGTACAGAGAACTTAACCGGGACTTTGTGGACTGGTGCCTGCTGAACTGCCTCCAGATCAATGCGGTGAAAACCAAGGAACTGGTGGTGGACTTTAGCAGGAACAGACACACTTCTCCTACACCAGTGAACATCCAGGGAATGGACATTGAGATTGTGGACTCCTACAGGTACCTGGGTGTTCACTTAAACAAGAAACTAGACTGGACTACTAACACCAGCGCACTTTACAAGAAAGGTCAGAGCAGACTCCACCTGCTCAGAAAACTGAGGTCCTTTGGGGTGCAGGGAGCACTTCTGAAGACCTTTTACGATTCTGTAGTGGCATCAGCCATCATGTAAGGAGTGGTCTGCTGGAGCAGCAGCATCATGGCTGCAGAGAGGAAGAGACTAAACAAACTGGTAAAGGAAGCCAGTTCTGTCCTGGGCTGCCCCCTTGATCCTGTGGAGGTGGTGGTAGAAAGGAGGATGATGACAAAGCTGTTGTCTATCATGGAGGACACCTCCCACCCCCTGCAGGAAACAGTAAGATCACTGGACAGCTCCTTCAGTGACAGACTGCTTCACCCGCGGTGTCTAAAGGAGAGATACCACAGGTCCTTCCTTCCTGCTGCAGTCAGACTTTACAATCAAGCCTACTCCCAGTAGTTCAGTTCACCCATTTACAAACTGTGCAATAAAAAATGTAAATAATGATGCTGTGCAATTTCATTCAAAAAAATTACTGTAAATACTGCTTTCTTTTCTTCTTCTGAAGAAAATATTTCTATTTCTATTTCTATATATGCACTGTGTGCATTGTGTGCTGCACTCTTTTTTATTCAAAATGTTCTATTTGCTGCTGTACACTGTAAATTTCCCCGCTGTGGGATTAATAAAGGTTTAATCTAATCTATCTATCTATCTATCTATCTATCTATCTATCTATCTATCTATCTATCTATCTATCTATCTATCTATCTATCTATCTATCTATCTATCTATAACACTGTTTGACCCAGATTTCAAAAGTGATTGAAGTAATTTATAATGCTAAACAGGTTTCTATGGAGCGTAAACTTCGACTTTAAACTCAGAGATTTAATGTTTTGTGGCAGTTAAACTGACTTCTCTCCTCGAGGGAACAGTCTAAGAAACTATCTATTTGCTTTTATTAATCGTCTGAGTCTTCTGAAGATGTGGTTGGTGGTTAATGCTCACTGATACCAGCTGTAGTTCCCTAACGGATTTTTAAAACCACAAATTCTTGTTTATACACTTCAGCTTTAAATGAGTAATGGTTTCATTTGGTGCTAACAAACTGTAAACTACACAATAAAACAGTCCTATTCTACAAACTGTTGGATATAGAAGTGTCACCTGGTAGTTAAAGGAACAGTTTGCCATTTTGGACTTTCGATTTTATGACGTATAAATGTGTAGTCACAACAACTATGTGTGTGTGTGTGTCAAGTTCAATTCAGCGCCAAAGAAATAAATCAAGCTCGAAAAAAATGCTGTTTGTTACACAAACAACATATGTAATAAACCGTAGTGTTGCATTAAGACCCTGCGATCGGCACGCAAAATAATCAGTAAAAATGTCAAATTTACAAATGCAACTAGAAGGCGAAATACAGTAACATTTGATGCAGGATTGGATGTTGACGCTCTTAGAGAAATGTTGGTCGTTGGTCCACTCCCAGGAAGGTTCTCCACTGTTCCATGTTTCTCCATTTGTGGATAATGTCTCTCACTGTGGTTCTCTGAAGTCTCAGAGCCTCAGCAATGGATTTGTAACCCTCCAGACTGATAAATGTCAATGACTTTGTTTCTCATCTGTTCTTGAATCTCTTTAGAACATGCCATCATGTGCTGCTTTTTCAGTCTCTTTAGCTACTTTTCAATGCCAGACAGGTTCTATTTAGTGATGTTTAGATTCAACAAGCCTGGCAGTAATCATATGTGAGTGTGGATGGTGAAACTGAACCCAAGTGATGAATGAATTTGGTCATTTGGTAGATTGGTAGCTAAGGGGGCAGTTACTTTTTCATGTAGGGAAAGATGGGCTAGACAGTATATTTCCTTGAATCGATGAAATCAACATTGGAAAAACTGCATTTTGTGTTTTCTTGGGTTATCTTTGTCTTACATTAAAATTAGTTTGATGATCTGAGAAATTTAAGTGTGACAAATTTGGAAAAATAGATTTCTGTAGGTGGCCAAGACTTTTTCACAGCCTTGTACATCATGAATACTCACTCATTTTGTGTGTCCTCCTCTTTGATTTTGTGTTCTACAGCCTGCAGAGCTGCAGCCAGAGAGGCGCTGGTCTCCTCCAGACGATGCTGAGATCCTCCCTCCTGCTCGGCCTCCTCGACTCCAGTCTCTCCCTCCTCTCTGGATGGTTTCTTTTCCAGCCCCTTCATACTCCCGTCCTCTGCTCGCTTCCTCTCCTCTTCTTCCTCCTCTTTGTGTCTCTTGTGCTCCCTCTCTTGCCTCCTCTCCTCTTCCTCCTCCGCCTCCCGTCCTCCCACCAGGTCGATGGAGAGGCCAGCGATGGACGAGCGTGGAGGTTTGACGGGGTGCGGTGAGGGGGTGGAGGGGCTCTGGGCCGGAGAAGGAGAGGTAAGGGGGAGTCCTGGAGAGAGAGAGGGGCCAGAGGGGGTGTCAGGGGCAGGAAGAGGGGCGGCAGGGAGTGGAGAGGAGGGTTTGGGTGCCGGGGTGGCAGCTGCTGGACTGGTAGCAGCAGGAGTCGGGCTCATGGTCGCTGAAGCTACTATTGCTTTGCCTGGTTTAGGTGCTGTTGGAGGCCCGCGGGGCTTCGGTGATACAGGAGGAGGAACCCTCTTTGGCTCTGGTTAAAAAGAACCACAGAGAATCCTGTCAGACTTCACATGACAATTAAATCAAATCAAAGAGAGCTATGATTATCATTCATTGTTAGAGAACCCTGGAATCATTCAAGGAATCATTTTTCGTAGGAAAGAATCTAATTGAGAGCCAAAACATGCTCAAAACTCATGAAAATTTGCACACACACATCAGAAATGTCGAGAAACTTTGTATTTCATGGGAGTGCGCCAAAATGGCACCATAGCGCCCCTGCAACATTTGTTATGTCCAGGACATTTAACCTACATCTACGAAACTTGGTAGCATCATGTAGCACGTCACAAAAAATGCCTCTTGAAGCCACACCCTAAACCCAACAGGAAGTCCACCATTTTCTTTTAACTGTGAGATTTTTTGTTTTTTTTGCTCTTTGTCAGGGCTTAAATCCTCACAACAGTAAACTCCAAGAGACCCCAAATTTGATCAGTATATACAACAGGCCTTAATGATGAAAAATTATCGAAATCTTCCGCAACCGTCAAAGGGCCATGCTGGCTCCCTGAATTTTGATGCTCTGCCATGAAAACAGGAAACAGGAAGTGTGAACTCCTCTGTACATGCTCCAATCTGCCTGAAACTTCACATGTTTGAGAGAGTCACAGTCCTGCCCTGATCACATCTATATGCTAATATCTACTCACAGTCATAGCGCCACTTTGTGGCAACAGGAAATTAGATGTTTTACGCTTTGATATGCTATTGTTAGCTGGCTGCCCATATTAACCTCAAATGTGGTGACGTCAAATTTGGTTGGCATATGTAGCATGCCAGGGCACACAAAAAGTCTCGAGCACATCAACTCGAAACCCATCAAGAAGTTGGCCATTTTGAATTAAGTGTCAAATTTTGGGCCATTTTGGCTCATTTTTGGACATTTTCAAGAGCCCACTCTTCGTAGGGGCTAAGTCCAATAAATTTGTGCTGTATATACAACAGGCATTAGTGATCAAAAGTTTTTAAAATCTTCTTCAACATTCTGAGGGTGTGGCTGTGGGAGCCCCGGAATTTTGATGTTTCGCCATGAAACAGAAAGTGCTGTCTAACTATTCTGTACATGCTCCAATCTGCCTGAAACTTTAAATGTTTGATCAGAGTCCGGCCCTGATGACATCCATAAGCCGAAATGCACTCTCAGTCATAGCACCACCTGGTGGACATGGATAAGGATGTGGGGACCCAATCAATGCTGCTTGCAGCTTATTTAGTTTTTGTGTACTTTTACCACTGCTAGTACCATACAAAGCCTTCAACTTTTCCTTTTTTTCACAGCACTTTCAGATTTATTCATTTTTACAACAATAATCATACAATTTCACAGAAAGTCTGTATATTGCAATGCTGAACAATCACACATTTCTTTTAATGATATACTTGATTCTCCTCACACCATCGGTTTATGTAATGGCCATCTGTAATCAACGGTCTGACTTTGTTTTCTGTAATCTTCCACCACCCACTTTTTTCCCACACATGAGAAGGAAGAGGAGATATGATCTATATGATGAGAGGAGTTTATGTTTATGTGTTTTAGTTAGCTTAGTTTGTCATAAGGATGTACTGTATATCCACCATCCATTAATCTGCTTGTTACACAAATTTCAACCCCCTATGTAAGGACATTTTGTGTCTTTGCCACTTCTGGGTGCGACAGTAAAAACAACACTGTGGCAGACAAATTCCTGCTGTCACACAATGTTATCCCATCTCATTTGATCTGCCAGTTGTAAACCATGTCTGTGCAAAATCATGCGGGGTGTCGGGTCAGTTTTGCTTTGGGAATTATTTCTCTTTTAAACTAATCTGCTGTGGAGCAGCAGCTATGTGTCAGATTTTATTGTCAGAATAGGCATGACATCATAACGCAGAGGCACAACAGCTATAAAAGTTATTAACCAGTAAAAGACGTTGGGTGCACTTGAATGAAAACCTGAGCTGCAACCAGTGTAAAAAGTTAGCCTGGTGATGTGAAAGTGCTGAAAGGCAACACACAGATGTTTTAAAGCTGGAGTGTCAAACATATGGCCCATAGGCAAAATTGGCCCATGAGAAGGTCCGACCTGGCCCGTGGGATGACTTTGCAAAGCGTAAAAAAGATGCCAAGTTTCAGAAGCAAACTAAGCAGTGATGTAAAATGCTATTTCAGATACTTTTGTACCCTGAAGACTATAGTTCTATGAAGATGAACACTTACCATGGAAATATGTAAAGATATTCAACATTGTGCAATATAATGTCAGTCAGCAGCTTCAATGGGAAAGAGCTTGGTTTGGTGGAGCTCATGCACCACCACAACTTTTGTGTGTTTTTACGTATGAATTTTATACATTTACAAGACGTTTTCCCACTCTAGTTTGTACAGTGTGGTGGTCAGGAAATTGTGGAAATTAATGTAAATTTAAAATTATTTCTAGACATGAACAAGTTGTTTTGATCTGAAAGGAAAATACTATATTGTTCAGTTTCAGATAGCTGTGACGAAATGTTTTGTGCCTTTTCAGATAAATTATGATCTGTAAGTTGGAATGCATCAACTGATGCACAATGTTGTTGAAACTGCTACCTATTTTTCTTATTACTCTGCTAAGGAAGGCGATGGGGTTATGTGACGATTGCCGTTGGTTTGTTTGTCTGTCTGTTTGTCTGTCTGTTTGCAACATTACTCAAAAATGGACAAATGGGCTTGGATGAAATTTTCAGGGAAGGTCAGAAATGACACAAGGAACAAGTGATTAGATTTTGGCAGTGATGTGGCTTATAGTCTGGACCCACGGATTTGTTAAAGATTTCTGTATCATTGCAAGATGGCGACAGTACGTCACTGTGACTATGACTACACGTAAAGACACTACGTCAGTTGCCTGCTGACAATCATATGATTGCGATCCTACTACAAATCAACCGCTATGGACCATGAATTTTTTAAAAATTTCATCTGTTGGGAATTACACAGCAACTGAGCAGCCGTGGCGGAGTACTGCACTATTTGAGTACTTTTCTAGTTATTATTATTTAGTAAATCTGAACATTTTCAGAAAGTACTTTATTTGTATAAAAGCAAATGGAAACTTTTGGAGTTGTGATTATTTATGCTATGCTGTGATTTTACTGGTCCGGCCCACTTGAATTCAAATTGGGCTACATGTGGGCCCTGAACTAGAATGACTTTGACACTCTTAGTTTAAAGTGATGTTGACTACTGCAGGGTCACATAGATGTTAATATAGACAAACAATTTTATTTGTCAAAAGGTTTTTTTTTTTTTATGTGTGTGAATCTCACCGGGGCTCTGTGCTGTCTCAGCATCATCAGGCCCTGGTATGGGGACCCTACGAGTTGGGGTCGGGGGGTCGGCTTGAGTCTTCCTCAGGGCGACGCTGGACGGTTTGGGTGAGACTGGCGGCTTCAGAGACTTCCTCGCTTCCATCCACTCACAGCTCTCTTCTGGTTTCGTCCTCTCGGAGACCTCAGACACCGGCCTCCGCCTCAGGACCACACCGCCGTTCTGCTGCGGCTCGCCTTCAGGTTTCCGGCTTCCGTCCATTTGACTTTTGGCAGAATCTGACTGATTATTGCTTTGAGTGACACGTTCGGCGTGCTCAGACACGCGAGGCCTCCTGCGTATGGTGTCTGTGCCAGTTGTCATGGTGACAACAGTGGTGACCATGGATGCAGGTGCCTCGGGTTCTGCTGCAGCAGGACGCGGCTTCCTCCGGAGCGTCGCCGTGCCATCAGTGATCTCTGATGCTGAGGTGACCACAGTGGAGCGAGGCCGGGGTTCTGGACGTTGCTGGACCGGTTGCCGAGGTAACTGGTCAGCTTGGTCGCCGGGGAGACTTTCGAGTCCACTGATGGTCCTGCGGCGATTTAGAACATCCTCCTCCTCAGATCCAAGACCTCCTGCACCTGCCTGGCGACGGAGCAGCGGTGGGCTCACCTGGAGATCACATTAATGTTACACATGAATACTGTTAAAATCTTAAATCTGTTTCTCACACACACCTGTAGGTAGTTGGTGCTGCCTCCCACACTTCTCTGCACTGGTTTAGCTCCACCCACGATGGACGTTTCCAGCATGGCTGCGAGGCTGCGAACGCTCCCAGAAGCTCCCTCTGACCTCTGCAGACCTGCTTCCTGAGCTCTTAAGGCTGCTCCCAGGCTGCCGCAGTCACTGGCTCGCCGCTCTCGATAGGTTGGCAGCCCGAGCAGCCCCTCCACCTGACCCTCCACCTCCCCGTCACCTCCAGTGATGGAGGAACAGGAGCGTTTGGGTGGAGTCGGGGGCCGACCTTTCCGACGGGGGCGGAGGGTGACAGAGGATTGGCTGCGGTTAACGGTGACATCATTAGAGGCGGTATTTGCGGAGCTGCTGCGGCACACGGTGGCGTATCTAGAGTCTGATTCTGAGCCAATTAGACTGTGAGTTCTGCGCCGCTCCTCCTCCTCACTGGGCAGTCGCAGGAATGGCACCGACGGATCTGCTGACATCTTGGTGGAGGGGCGTGGCCGAGCCCTGGGGGAGGCCTGCTGCATCCGGCCATGAGGCGGGGTCTGCGGTGGGGTCTGGGTTGGGGTGAGTGGAGGGGTCTGAGAATGTGTGAGCCCTGGGCGAGGTTTGGCCAGCGGACTGGGGGCTCCGTCCCTCTGCTTCCTCGCCTCCCTCCGGGGCTCTGAGGCGGTACTACTGCCGGGGCTGGAGGGAGGCGTAGAAGGACTTTGAGGAGGCTCAGACCCGCTTTCTCTTGTCTGTAGTTCCTTCAGTCTCTTCACCCCCAACATGATCTTCTTCTGATGGCCTGAAGGGAGGCAAGGGTGTGGAGGAGGAGAACATTGTAGAGTTAATGTAAATCACAAAGGGACTTAAGACATACACCGATCAGGCATAACATTATGACCACCTGCCTAATATTGTGTTGGTCCCCTTTATGTGGTCAAAAATGCTCTGAACCCTTGGGTCTGGACCAGAGGACCTCTCAGGATGTCCTATGGGGTCTGGACAAGGATGTTGGCAGTGGATCCTGTGGGTACTCTTAGTTGTGCAGTGGGAAATCACACTTTGTTCCACTGCATCCTGTTGATGCCTGATCTGAATGGGGTCTAGGAAGTTTGGAGTTCAAATCAACATCTTGGGTGATTGTCATGTTCCTCAAGATGTTCCTGATTGTTTGGTGTTTTTGCGATGTGATGGAGTGCATTTTCCTGTGGGGGTAGGCCAGTTGTTCTGGGACAACATTTATTTGGGTGTCTAAGTCTCATCAACACGGATGCCAAAATCCAAAGTTTTCCAGCAGAATATGACATAGTACCAACATGATCAATGCTATTCACTTCACCTGTCAGTGGTCATAATGTTGTGGCTGTATTTATGCTGTGACATTAGGAGTAGTGTAATCACAATAAAATCTGTTTATTTTGAGCATACTCTAGATTCAGTTTTAACATTGTACTTGTCTCATTTTGCTACGTAATAATAATGTAGCTGTGTCTTACCGAGCTTAGTAATGCCAATCTCTTGCAGATCTTCGAGGCTGATATCCGAGATGAAGTCAATGTTTTCGTACCCGTTCTGCACAAGAACCTGGTAGTACTGACTGAGACCCAGGTGAGACAGCCAGTCTCCCAGATTGGCCTAAAAGACAAACACAAAGACACAGAAACATGAGCACAGTGATTTGGAAAAATTAGCTTCCTAACCAACTAGTACCAGTCAAAAGTTTGGACACGCTTTCTCATTCAATAGTTTTTATTTATTTTAATTATTTTCTACATTGTAGATGATTACTGTAGACATCTAAAAGTATGAAAGAACATGAGTGGAATTACGTAGTAAACAAAAAAAACTGTGACGATATGTTTAATATTTTAGATTTTTCAAAGCAGCCCGTTTTTGCTTTGATTGCAGCTTGTTGAAGAGAAGATGCACTAGCTCTGACTTCAGTGCATCTACTGGCTGTAGTTCTAGAGGTTCACAGTCAGTTCACCTCATGTATAAGGATGTATGCATTCTTTGCAACTAACCTGCTCAGCTCTAGAAAAATAATCCAGCTCAAGGTAGAAAGAAATATCGTGCCAGATAATTTGACTGCAGATAAACTGAAGGCAAGCTTCATTTCTCTTTACTGAGTGGAGTGGTTCTTGCTATAATATGGATTACAACAGTAGTCAAACAGGGCTATCCACTGCATCTAAACCTACCTCTGCACAACACAGATGATGGTCTGAAACACATTAAGAAGGCAAGTAATTCCACAAATTGACTCTTGACAAGGAACACCTGTTCATTCAAAACTAGTCACCTTCATGAGACGACCTCATGAAGGTGACTGAGAAAGCCATCAAAGCACAAGGGGGCTTTCCTGTTATGTTGCAGGTCAGACTGACCCATTTATAAGTTTAAAAATCTCCCCAAAAAATGTTTAAAGTATTTTTCTGAATGAAACTTCTTCTGCTTGGCTTAATAAGTGTAATCAACATATAAAATGAAAACGGGGACAAATCCTCATGACTCATTTGTCTTGATTTTAACTCAGCAGGCCGATTTGACCCTGAACAGAAGAGATGTCTCGCGTTTATTTATCAACATCACTCCATGAAAAACAAAAAGGTAAAATATTTTTTAAATCAATGTCAAGTAAAACTATTGTATTTTAAATGTACATCATTCCAATTTACATTTAAAAAAATTTAACATGCATTTTTTTATGAAATACAAATTAATTATGCTCATTGAAACATGATCTGTGAGAGGTAAAGAACATCACTGCACTAAATATTGATGGGAATGGTTAGTAATGGAGTTAATAATAAGATATAAACAACGTTTATTTCAGATTTTTTGGTTTCCGACACTTTTGGACACTCAGACTGACCCATGAACATCATTGCTCTTCCTGTTCCAAATATAACAGGATTGTTAAAGAATCTAAAATATAAAACATATTCTTTAATTATTTGTTTACAGCATAATTCAATATGTGTTCATTCACAGTTTTGATGTCTTCAGTATTAATCTACAATGTAGAAATTAGTTCATATAAATTAAAACCATTGAATGTCTTCAAACTTTTGACTGGTACTGTAGACACCGATCAGCCACAACATTATGACCACTGCCAGGTGAAGTGAATAAAATCTATCATGTCATATCTTGTCATAATGCAACATTCTGCTGGGAAACCTTGAGTCCTGACATTCATATGGATGTTTGACATGTACCATCTACCTAAACACTGCAGGTTAAGCAACCCCCCCAGCCCCCCATGGCAACAGCAGTCCTTGATGCCAGTTACCACCCTCAGCAGGACAATGCACCCCAAACCCCGAAAAACTGCTCAGGAGTAGTCTGGGGAACACAACAGAGCTAAGGTGTTAACCCACATTCCACACTCCCCAGGTCCAAAACGTCTTGAGCATCTGTTGTCTGGATGTTCCAGGATAAGCCTGATCAAGGTAGGCCCCACTCTGCAACCCACAGGACCCACAGAATTCACCGCTGCCATTCCGGTGACAAAGGACATCTCCAGAGGTCCTGTGTCCATGCCCCACTGGGTCAGAGGAGTTTCAGCAGCATAAAGGGGACCGGCACAATATTAGGCAGGTGATCATAATGTTATGCCTGATCGGCATATGCTTGTGTGCGTGCAGCTGGTAAAACTCTCCACCTTCTTTCAGTTTGTATAATAGTGCACGTGAGAGTCTTACAGGCTTGTGATCCGGCAGCCAGTCTGTGGAGGGAAGCTTGCTGATCTCTGACGTTAACTTCTTCCGATGTCCAGGCTTCATGACCCCAATCGCTGTCAGGTCCTTCAACGCAAAGCACACTTAGTCACATCACGAATTCACAGCCGCTCCTGTCGGTGCTTTTTCTTTTAATGTAAACAATTTCATGTGCAAGTTTGACATTTATACATGAGCTGCATGTGATATGCCTTCAGGAGGCCTTCAGGAGGCATATCACGGATGAGCGTCCCCTGCCCTTAGGTGGGTTTACATCATACCACTGTGTCTGCTTCAGTACACAAACTATTACACACACACACACACACACACACACACACAATGGCAGTAAAACCACATTCAAGGACAAACACGGTGCTTACAGCGGCCATGTGTGAACACAGGTATGCAAATGAAGCAGACGGAGCATGAGAAGTGACTGTTGAGGCTCAGGACTCACACCGGGGGGTCAGGTGACAGAGACAGGAGGGTCATGATGACATCATCCAGGTCAGTGGGGAGCTGATTTGAGAGCTGTGCTGGGCGGAGCCTTGACAGACAGGGGGCGGGGCGTGAGGGGGTCAGGGGTCATGACCTTACCTCGGGGGTCATGCGGCTAATGGTGTCTAGATCATATCCCGCGGTGAGGAAGTGGGTGGTGTAGAACTGCAGCTGAAACTCACCCAGCCACGTCACTACTGCCTGCTTCTAGAACACAGAACACAGAACACTACTGCCCGCTTCTAGAACACAGAACGCCACCGCCGCCTGCTTCTAGAAGGGTCCACAGGCCTGTTCTAGAGCGCAGCAGAGCAGCCGACACAGGAGGGAACACTGTTCTGGAAAAACAGCGCGGGAGTCATCCCATCTCAAATCGTCAAATAATTAGAACAGTTTCTGCTCTCACACCTGAAGTTTTCACAGGATAAAAAAGGATATTTCTAAAGATAATTGTGATATTTACAGCTCGTTATGTCAAATATTTTCCAAGTTATTTTTTATCAAAAAAACTGCCCATTCACCCACTTTCAGTGTGCTTTTTCGCACGTTTGAACCACAATATCTCAGGAGCTATTAAAGATTAAAGCCTGAAACTGTCATCGTTATTTCACATCATGTCATTGATTCACAAGTTTTAATATTATACTTTTTTGTTTACTCTTGCACACTATTTGCCCTGCACATAAAACACTTCAACATTTGTAAATTCTTTACATGAAATATTTTGCATTTCATATTTTTCATATTATTATTTACTGCAAATATTTGCTTATTTGTCTGTTTTATGGTGGTGGGACCTGTACTCTTTCTGCTGTAGCAACTGAATTTCCCCTCAGGGATTAATAAAGTATTTCTATTATTCGATTTTGTTGTGCAAGTAGATCAAATAGTCTCTGAGTATGGGTGAGATGAAATTTATAACAAAATCAAACCCATCACGAAGTCCCATCTTTAGGCACAAAAAAATTGATCATGCACAAATCAATGAGTGATATTTTCTGAAACATATGTAGTTGAATATCACAATAATACAAATCAAATTTAGTTCCTTCCCACCATTGCCCAGTGCTTGCTCACAGGGAATCCAAAGGCAGCTTAGGATCGTTGGTTTCTCCGTTTTCTGTTTAAAATAAATGAAGTGCTATGAGTTTACAAATGTTGTAATTGGCACTATATAAATAAAATTTAATTAAATGAAAAAACACACAGAATACTTTTTAAAATGAAATATTTGGTCACGGAAATGAAAAAGTTTTTTTCAAACAAATTTTAATTGTCACATTTAAATGAGTGAAAAACAGCTAAAAGTGGGTCAACAGAGATTTTCTCTATCTTTGTAATTACCCGAGAAAGTATTTGATATTATCAATCTTTAAAAAAGTTTCAAGCAAATCAGAGATGGTCAAGCAGAAGGCTCCTGATGATTTGATGTGAAATGACCCCGTACAAACATCCAACGTAATCCCAAGTTTGAATCCTATTCAACAACAAAATCGACAATAAGGAACAGAAACCTACTCTAGAACTCGCTAAACAGAATGTAAACTTCCAATACTTCCTGAATTTGAAGAACTAATATACTGTCTACTAAAATACTAAAATATGCAGCAATCTCATCGTAGGATCGTCATAAATAATGCTATCAATGGACTTTTTTAGAATAAACATTACTCCCAAATACTGCCTGTAAATCGCACAGGTTTGTAGAAATAGCAAGACTTACCCCATAGCTAAATGAAAACGCATTCACTAGTGGTAGTCACATTTTGAGATATCTGCCACTGGGGTTAATTCCAGCATCCAAATACAAAGAAGGTAATTGGAAAGTGAAACACTACATCTCAAAAGCAATGTGTGTTTTTTCCAGAAATGGGAAGGACTACGTCACTTTGCAAATATTTTTGCTCAGATTCTTATCATAAGAGAATTCAAAAGAGACATTTTTGAGCTATTTTAATGGCAAACATATTTAGAAAGATTGGGAATGGACAGCCAACACGACAACTAAAGGTCAAACTGCATCACCACCTGATCCAATACTGGCTGTCCGAGCTATTTCACTGACCTTGCTTTCAGTAGTTCTCTGTAGAAATCTTTTTTCTTTAGTATTTTTCCAAACAGAGGAAACTATTCACAGCAAGGACTATAAATGTTTTTTCCAATCACCTGTAGTGTGCCTGTATTGATCTCAATGGGAAACACCTCAAAACTAGATCGAGCAGATACTACTGTAGACCACTAGAATGTTTATGATTTGGGTTAACAAACCTTATCAAGTTCAAATTAGATTATTTCTTAAACAACTGGTATACACTAGGGCTGTAGTGTCCAAGTCAACAGGTTTGCTAGTATGCTCTCATTGGTCAAAATGTCATTAGTCAATCAATCACTGGTGTTACTTAGATTAGAAAAACTCTACATCAACAGACATCCAGGATTATCCAATATGTTTGGCAGTGGGAGGCACAAACTATCTGATTCGTAATATGGAAATTTCCACACCAAATGGAGACGGCTAACTTATTTGACGTGTACTTTGCTCAAAGATAGCTGATGCCATATCAAAGAACTGCCATCTAAAAACAGTGCCACATTCCTAAATAGTTTTCGTAATGGGACCACAAGTATAGTTCTGTTTTCAGAAATCACATGAATATGGGTGTGGACATGCTGGTCTGCTATGTATTCTCAGTATGGGGTTATAATGATCAAATATGGTGCATGTAGCTTTTTTCTGCTTATATATAATTCATTTAGGTTTATAAGGCTTAGAGGTTTAGTTCTAATAATCCATATCGTTGGGTTGGTTGGGTGGAGGTGGCAGCAGTTAAGCAGGTTATCTAGACGTTCAACTTCCTAGCAATGCTTTCCAGTTCCTTATGGGGGATCCCGAATTGTTCCCAGTCCAGATGAGATATGTAATCTCTCCAGTTAGTTCTAAGATCTCCACCCAGGTGGACATTCCCAGAAAACCTAAAGAGGAAGCTGCCCAGGAGGCATCCTAATCAGATACCCCAACCACCACAGCTGATTTTTTCTTTACAACTAAGCCCAGTCACCCTACAGTGAAAATTAATTTTGTCTGCTTGTATCTGCAACTTCGGTCTTTCAGTTGCTACCCAGAGCTCATAACCATAGCTGATGGTGGATCAGCTGGTAAATCAAAAGCTTCAGCTCCCTCTGAACCAATCTGTCTGTCTATGTCATGCTCCGTATTTTCTGCCTCTTGTAAAAAGATCTCAAGATACTCAAACTCTTTCAACCCAGAGGGGACAAAGAACTATGGCCTTCAACATAATACTACTCACCCAGACTTCAGCTGTAAACCACCCTAATAGTAAATGGTCTGCACTTATAAGGCATTTTTCTACCTTAGTGGTACTCAAAGTTGTTTACAATGTGTTTTGTCGTTCATCATTCACACTGCCATTGGAAGCAACTTTGGGTTGCAATTAATAGACAACCCGCTCTGCCACCTCAGCAACAGATCATCCACAAAAAGCAAATACAGTGAAAAAGTATTTGCCTTCTGACCAAAATCTTCTATTGTTGCGAATTTGTCACACTTAAATGTTTCAGATCTTCAAACATATTTTAATATAAGGCAAAGATAACAAGAAAAAACAAAAAATGCAGTTTTTAGATGATGATTTTGATTTTTGAAGGAAACATGCTGTCCAGTCCATCTTGCCTAGTGTGAAAAAGTAATTTGCTACCAAATCTACGAAATAGTTGTGAATCTTACCAGGACTGGACCAACGACCAACAT
The DNA here is from genome assembly GCF_021347895.1 of Acanthochromis polyacanthus. NCBI lineage: Eukaryota > Metazoa > Chordata > Actinopteri > Pomacentridae > Acanthochromis > Acanthochromis polyacanthus. The sequence continues at coordinate 40,844,219 of NC_067119.1, forward strand.
TTGTCCAAGAGCGTCAATATCTAATCCAGGAGGTCACAAAAGAACCCAGACAAACATCTAAAGATCTGCAGACCTTACTGGCCTCAGTTAAGGTTCGTCTACATGATTCCACAGTAAGGAAGACTCTGGGAGAAAATGGATCCATGGGAAAGTTGCAAGGATCAAACCACTACTGACCAAAAAGAACATAAAGGCTTGTCTGGTATTTACAAAAAAAATATCTGGATGAGCTCCAAGACTTCTGGGATAACATCCTGTGGACTGATGAGTCAAAGGTGGAACAAATCTGGACCTGGACGACTTGTCATCACTGAGGGAGCCATGAATTCTGCTCTCTATCAGAAAATCCTCCCAGAGAATATCTACCATCAATCAGTTCATGACATAAAGCTCAACACAAACGGTTTATGTAGGATGAAAATATTAAAAAGCACAAAAACAAGTCCACCTCTGAGTGGCTCAAAAAGAACTAAATGAAGTTTCTGGAGTGGCCGAGTCAAAGTCTGGACTTGAATCTAACTGAGATTCTGTGACAAGACCTTAAAAGGACAGATCATGCTGTAAAACCATCTAATGTGACTGAATTAAAAATATTCTGCAAAGAAGAGTGGACCAGAATTCCTCCATGATGTAAAAGACTGATCACAAGCTGGAACAAACATTTAACTTCAGTTGTTGCTACCAAGAGACCAACTAGTTATTAGGTTCAGGGGGCAATTACTTTTTCACAGGGGTGATGCACATTTTCAATAAAACATCATTTAAAAACTGCAATTTGTGTTTTGTGGGTTATCTCTTTCTAATATTTGACAAATATAACTATTAGTTTGATGATCTGGAACATTTCAGTTTAACAATTATGCAAAAACCCTCCTCACACTGGCTGAGCCTTTAGATCCCGTTCATGAATAGCACAAACATAACCAGCAACAGGGTGAGTTGTTATTTTTAGTAGACCAGTCTTTGGTTTGGTTACAGCCCTGGTGTATGATTGATAGTTTGTGAATGACTTTAGTGTCAATGTCAGCAACAACGCTACAACACTCCTGCTTTGGCTTCTCTGACGGCGTGCCACTGTCGCCTGGCAACCGGTAAATGTTTGATCCCAGAATTTGGCATCTGCTTGGCTCTAGAGCGCACAGAGGGAGTTTAACCCTGAGCTCCACAGAACACACAACGTCTGTGGGCGTCTCGGTGTGGTGTGAGGGCAGGGGGAGGGTGGACGGACAGAAGGCAAGACGACAACTGACTCCTCGATGTGTCTGTCACTCTGCCTGTCTCCATGGTGACACATTCACATGCCCAATGGCGGGGTGTCATCTGTTCAGGTGCAACAAAAAACCAAACCCAGCAGATACCTTACTGATGCCTCTTTTCCATCCAAAAAACCCAGAGATTTGAGGAGAAACAAAAGCAAAAACAGAAAAAGGGAAGTGAACCAATCTGCCATCCAAAAACTCACTTTCCCGTCATCCTCTTCTGCCTTCCGCTCAAACGACCGCTGTTCATGAACTGTGCAGCTAGAAGAGCCTTGAGGTTAAGAAAAAAACAAAAGCAAGACAAGGGAAAGGAGGGAGAGGGATAAAGAACAGAATACTGTTGTTAATCCCACCTACGAGCCAGTTATTTATAACACCTTGGCAGTGCTTCAATTGTTGTTTCTTAATAATTTCTTAACTGTTTATTTGAAGTAATTTCTGACTGTTTAAGAACTGAGCAGCTTCATATGAACTCTTCTTCCATCAAAATCAATTCTCTATTCTGGCAAATTATTGTGAAACTAGAGAACCTGAACTTAAAATGCTACTGTGTCCCCTAATTGTTTGTTTCTTTGCCAGGACCTGGTTTTATCTGGACATCAAAAGCGTTCTTTGAGATAGAGAAGCAGTGGAGATATTATAGTCGGGCTTAAATTGCCCACGTAGTGCTCCATAAAAATTTTGCTAACAGCTTTCATGCTTGGCCGGCTTTGAGGTGCTGTTTTAGCGCTACACTTCCCACATATCACTTAAACCAGGAGACTGATGGAAGATTAAATATGCTAATGTACCACACGGCTCTTCCAATGTGAGATTAGCCAATCAGCTACAACTATGAGCATAAATGCCTTTCAAATGTCCTGTATGTGCATATGAATAGAACAAACATGTTTTACAGACAAAGGAGAATAACAACAGTGAATTCGCAGCAATGCAGCGTTAAACCTGTAAGAACCTTCTCATCCTATAAAATTATTACACAGTTTTCAACATAAGTGACAGTAAAATTTTGGAGTTTAGGGTTAAATAATGCTCATTTCAACATCAAGCGGAAAGTATTGTGCTCTATGTTGACTTGAAGGTAATTTTGATTATCCTAATTTACTTTTCATTTCTGCTTTATTTAAGTTGCACTAAAGCATTTGGACTTTTTCAACCTCTCCGGTGGCTTACAGCTGCTCAGACTAACACAGTTCACTGCTGCCTGTTTAATAACTGCTTTTTATTCTGCTGACTACAAGCAAACCTGTCTCGCTGCAGCTAAAACACAAAACACACAGATTTCTGAGAAGCAAAACGGATTCATCACACTACGGCCCGACGCTGGTGGTTTGAAGCAGAATTTTAGAGTAGCTTTTTATAAATAAAGCACAACTTTAAATGCTATTATTCAAGGTCCAGGGCAGGAAGTGCTGCTTGTGTCTGATGTGAGCAGACAGGTGGTCTTTAGAAGGCCAGGTTGACTGAAAGTGAAGTGAAGAAGAAATGATTCATAAAAGCAAACCCTGCAGGCCCTCGGGCAGTTGTTCTACTGAACACCGCCTTGATCATTTTTAATTGTCATCACTTTAAAAAGGCTGTTTTTTTTAAAAAACAACAGATCACACATTTTCTCACGAGCAGGAGGAGACACACTTTAGAATCTGTTAAAACCACCGCAGCAGCAAAACAAACTTTTAACCCAAATTGAAACTGACACAAATGATCACTTTAAGTAAAGATATTGTTTAATGCCGTCGTTGGGTGAGTTCGTGTGCTTACTTGCTGACTGCTCGACAGACTGCGACTGCTCCAAGAGATGCTCCTTGGCTTTTACCGACTGAGACAGCACGGTGGCCAGGAGCTAAAGCACAAAAACACACACAAATATGTATGTATACACACACACACACACCCGCACATGAAGTAACATTTACTCAAGCATAATCACTGAAATCCCAGAGGTGCCTCGTGACTCAGCTCAGTGCACATATAACACACACTCTGGCTTTGCAACCCTCTTCCTCCTGTATTTCATGCTATTTTCCGGTGCAGCTGAGACACGAGGGTAAATATTCGCTAAATGCCTGGCGTGGGAACACCATCCAATTCGGCAATTAGTGGAACAATTTTAAGGAACTACCCTAAAAAAATACACTAATTATATGCTGAGATGGAATTAAATTTAGAATAAGCTGACGTATAAGAGAGTAGACCTGCAGGGTGCATGAAATCACCGATTATAAATAAAAACACACGAGGCAACGGAGGGCAAAAACAACATTACACAGGCAACAAAAAGCACTATGGACAAAATCTCTTACTACAGAGGTGAAGTCCGACTGCATGTGATACTGATCCTCTATTTCCTATGTCTCGTATGTATGCATACACTCAAATACGGCTTTAAGTGTGTCAGGATTATCTCAAGTGAGTGCAATATCATTTAAATCTCAGGTGATTCAAAATTGTGCTACACTACTTTGCTGGAGGGGCTGTGTTGCTCTACCTTTCTCTTTAAAATACCCCAAAGATTTTTTTATTTGACTAAAGATATATAGTCATCCAGGTCATAGCTTTCATTTATTTCTTCTGTGCACTTTGGGTCATTATCATATTCTTTGTCTGCCAATCTTTTACAGACTGGAAGTCTTCTCATCAACCAATATTTTGGTTTATCCACAGACATTCATACAGCTGTCTTTTAAAATCGTCTAACCACCACATTTTGCACTAGATATCATCCCACCTCAGTGCTTCATTGTCAGGACTATGCTATCACTTTAGTCCTGACAATGAGCCGCCTATGTGCTTTACTGTCAGGACTAAAGTGAAGCATAGTCCTAAAAGTGAACCTCGTCTGTGCTTCATTGTCAGGACTACAGTGAAAGTGTAGTCCTGACAGTAAAACACGGAGGTGGGACCATGCTTTCCCTGTGGTAGCCCCAACCAGGTTCATGTCAATTTGCCGGACCTCGTCTGCGTCAAACAACTCTGTCCTGACCATCATCTGACCAAAGAATGCGAATATTCATCTGGCTTTCTTTTTAAAACGCTCTTTAGCAAAGTTTCATCTTGTAGTTTTGCTAGGAAGGTTTTTTTTCTTGTTGGTTGGTCATAGAGGTTGATTGTCTGGTCTGTCATAGAAATTCTGATTTCCATTCATTACTCTAAAGCATTTGACTGTTTTTCAAAACTATACTGTTCAAGTTGTGCAAATAATTTGACATTTGTCTGTGATATTAAACAGAGGTGCACTCATTTCTGTTGTATATTGCAAATACAACAATTTAAGCTTATAAAACAACAATTTGATTCATGCAGTCAAGGATCACATGCTCTTATAACTTGTCCACAATGTATTTGTTAGTAACAATGTTTATTGGCAGATTTTCATGAGCATTTCATTATTCTATTATGACCATCTATTCATACACTTGTGCTAAAATTGACATTTCACTCTCCATGATGGATAAACTCTAACTTATTTGAGACAAATGACTGAAGGTGAGGTTCAAAAAAATGACAAAGTAGCATTTAGATGTTTGACTCGAACTTAGCTACTGCAGCTATCCAGACATTTAAGGATGATGCTGCCATTTAGAGGTGTAATACGGTATGTGATTGATAAAAACAAAATAAACCAGAGGCCACTGTCTTTATGCAACTGTTGAAAAGAGAAATGCTGATCTCTCCAGCAATTTAAAAAAGAAACTGAGCAGGAAACTGAATTGTGGTTAACTTGGTAACTAGAGATGTGTTTGTTTCCTGAGGGTGTTTTCCTGTTTCCCAGAAACGACGTGTTGTTTTGCAAAAATCTAGTAGCAGCGTGAAACGTGCAAATACAAATACATGCAAGACGTCTCATACCTTGACCCCCTCTGCCTGTGCATGCAGGCCTGGAGCGTTAAGGCCGTGAGTGTTGACTCCAGGTGTGGGTGCAGGGTGTGGGCTGGGTGCAGGCGTGGTCAGGACATGTGTGTTCCCAGAGCCCTGCAGGCTGCTGGACGACCGAACGCTGCCGAGGCTGCCAACGCTGCCACTGCGCTCGCCACCTCCACGCAGAAACACACACATTGCAGGAAGCAGCATTATTTCTACAATTCTACAATTTCTTTTAGCAGATGCTTTTATCTAAAGCGACGTACATCTGAGAGTAGATACAACACAAGCAAGGATCTAGTCAGGAGAAAACAACCTGGATAAGAACCTTAAAAGAAGTTCAAGTGGAATAATAGGACTGTAGTGTCTACAGGCAGTGTGGACGTAATAGGATTTTATTGTTTTGCAGTCTTTGAAGTGCAATGGTGCTCAGTGAAGAACTCTGTTTTTAGTCTTTTCTTAAAGGCCAAGAGGGACTCTGCAGATTGAACAGAGTTTGATAACTCGTTCCACCACCGAGGAACCACAGAAGAACAATCCAGCTATTGACCGGCCCTATTGTGGTGGCGGTATCAGGAGCCTTTGACTGGACAAGCCTAGTGAGCGGGAGGGAGTGTAGACCTGAAGGAGAGAGCTCAGGAAGGACTGAGCTGTTTTCATTGTAGTTGTGAATGCAAGTTTTGAATTTTATGTGGGCAGCAACTGGAAGTCAGTGAAGCGGTCTGAACAGCGAGGTGACGTGCTGTTTTTGGTTGAAAACCAGACGTGCTGCTGCATTCTGGATCATCTGCAGAGGTTTGACCATACATGCGGGGAGGCCTGCCAGTAAGAAGCTGCAGTAGTCGATTATAAAGGGCACAGCTGTCTAATACAGAGTGTCACATGATTCCCTAAAAAAGGCACACTTTGTGTTTACCTGCCAGTGGTTTGCGCAGCACCCAGATGTCTTCACTGGTGCTGCTCTGCTGTCCTAAAGTGGGAGAACCTTGTGGACTCAACTCTGCAGTCCGTGAACCTGTCACACACACATACACACACACACACACATACAGAATTTTAAGGACACCGTTTTGGTTTCAATGTCTTTGAAGAAAGTTCTTACCACCAAATATAACAACAAAACTAACCAACAGCTACAGAAATATTGTGTGTGTGCTAATGTGTGTCATATATAAATGTGTTCAGATCGTAAATGTACACCGTCATAAACACAGACTCACACGCAAAGATGCATTCATTCTTCTACTCATGCATAAACATGTTACTCATAGCAAATGCAGCACCTCTAAGTGCAAATAATTGTGAGACTTGTCGAACCTCAAAGACCCTTTGGTCAACAATAGCATTACACAACCAGCCAATGTGTCGAACAGTTTTATACAACTTTGAGAAATGCCTGTCAGTTTTTTGTTTCAGAGTACGTACAGCATGTGAAGTTTCAAAAACGTTGGCTTTAACTTGAATATTGTAGTTAAAGGGTCAATTCACTCAAATGACAAGAACTAAAGTGAAGAAGGAACTATTCGCACATCTGTTCTGTTAGAGGAAAGATCACATCCAACAGGTACCATTTAATGGGATCCCACACATTGTCTAACATACAATCATAAATTTATTAATGCACCATAAAGTTAGTTGAGCCACCCTTGTTTCTAGAAAACCATGAAATAAATTGGTCATGTAAGCAAATATTTTTGAAGAGGTATCCGTAATACTCTCCCAGTGAAGAGAAGGAGCACATGGAGTAAGAGGTGAGCACATTTTAGTTAAACAGTTTGTTGCTGTTTAAAGCAAATTTTTCACATTTATGGTTTTATGAGTGTTATGTCTGAACAATTATTGAGATGTCTGACGCTATGTCACACGTGTTAGTGCATTATAAGCTGCAATGTGAGGCTAAACTGTTAGCATGGAGTTGGCTCTCAGCAGCTTGGATGATGCACCTGTGTTAAAATGGCTGCAGCGGGATTAGTTGAGCCAGAAGGCCGGGGTTAGATTAATTATTGGTAAATAATTACACTACTGTAAATCTAAAGCTATATGTTATATAATAGCCCAGTTTTGTAAAAATTACAGTAAAATTAGCTCATTTTGAACAGGATTTTGTTCCAAAGTTTGCCATTCATGGGCCTTACTGGTGGAAATTGGCCTTTAAAGCTGTACATTTTATCTTTAAATATAACTTTTAAGAGGTCATTTGGTGTTGAATTTCTGTTGTTTTGATATAGCATTATATGAGGTATTACAATTTATCCTTTGCTGGGGACAGATTAAGACAAGAAAACATTTTTTTTTTTGGAAAGCCATATCTTAAAACAGTTTAGAACTGTAAGCATTAACAGTTTAAAACTGGCTCATCATACCCCACTCTACCCTAAATGAACCGCGTTCACCACTATCACCTGTGAATTAAGTCTACCTATATATATATGTATATGCTGCATTTTTCCAATAAGGGGGCAACTGATTGTATATAGACATAGGGATATACTGTATATTTATAAAATACTTGTTTTTTTAATAATGTTCCGCATTTTGGACGAGGATAATACTGAAAAAAACACCGGTATGTCTGGACCCAGATTGCTTTTGAAGGTTTTCTTTCCCAGCTTACCCACTGTATGTAAATTCATTGTGGCAATATTAATGTACTCCATTTTGATCACCACTGATTCTCATGTCTCTACATATTATATTATGTAAATAATTGTTTTTAGTGTTTCATACCTCCCAGATGGATGTGGAGTTTGTTCTTTGGTGGTGGATTCAGAACCACTCACTATTTAAGTTTATTTATTTAACTATTTACAATAAATAAAGTCAGACAGTGTACATGATCCCAGATTTTGGTAGCTTCTTAAAGGAAAAACCTTAAAAACTGCAAGACAGATGTATCTAGGAATTGTTTTCACTTTTTTTTTCACCGTCTGGGTGAATCGACCCTTTAACGAAGCACTACATTAAGCAGACACGTGTTGTCTTGTCAAAAATCATAGAAAAGGATTCTTATCTGTGATTTATGCTACAGTATGTACCTGTCTGACTTTGCGGCTCCTGAGAAGTGGAGAGAGGAGGAGCAGGAGGAGGAGAAGTGGACAGAGGAGGAGTAGACAGAGAAGGAGGAGAGATGGGAAGAGGAACGTACCCAAATGAGGAGAACCGAGGGAGGGACTGTGTGTTGGGGTGGAGGGAAGGAGGGGGAGGCAGATGCAAGGGGAGGACTTTGGAGGGGGGGAATGAGTGTCCGTTGACCGAGGCAATGGGGCAGGGGTTGGGCCTGCGGAGGAGGAGGGTGTGGCACTGCTGGGACGGGGAGTGACCTGGACACAAGCCAGGGTCGGGGGAGGTGCAAAACAACAACATAACAACAACAACAACAACAACTGATCAGTCAACTTGAAACAAAACAAATCTAATCAAAAGAAATCTTTTTTTAAAAAAATGCATAAAATAATAAAAAATCAAAACATGAGAAAAAGAAATACATCCATATATGTCCACACAGGGAATATATCTGAGTAAATTAAAATATAGCATCACTACAGCAACAACAAAGCAAACAAACGATGAGAACGGAAGCATCACCATCTAGCGGGGCGGAGGGCTGAACTACGAAGCCAGATTAGCGGGTTAGCAGGTATGCTGAGTTCAAAATCTTTCAGTATCATGAAGGTACTTGGTTAGATCTCCATGGTAACTGATGCTGTGGAACTAATCTGGTCCAGGTTCTGGTCAGAGTTTCTGATTTAAATCGGCTGTTAAAAGCATCTCCCTCTAATCAAATCCTTTCCTAATGATTATTTATGAGGGATACAGATTCTCAGCTGATGGAAAATGAGAAGAATGAGAAGAACTTTATTGTCATTGCACACTTTCATATACAATGAAATTAGTTTGAGCTGCTTTGCCAATAGCAACTCAGGCTGCTGCACCTAAAGCGCGCTGCCTGTGAAAATGCGAAAATGTTATATTTGCAAACATGTTAATCTGTACACTACTAAAACCACTGAATGAAGCTGTTCAGTTACAGTATCACACACTGTACGTATCACGTTGCCAAGGTAACCCGACATGTTTTTACTTGGTGATGCAGAATTCGTACAAATATAAAACACTGATTATTAGTATTTATTACATAGAATATTCAGTCAGTAACATTAGTTTCACTTTAATTTCCCAACAAATTAAAGGGATTTCCTGCATTATGGGTCAGTGTCAGACCTAAATGGCAGCTTTTTATCGTCATACCTATATATTTCTCATTGTTCTCCATTAAAACAACCTGTTGACTGAAGCAGCTGAACACAATCATTTCATTTTGTGCAAAAGAAGAGTCACATGATGAGTTAAAACTCCTCCTTTAGTGTGAACGCGCACAGAGTTTGAAGAAGAAAGTCTGAGTTAACAAAGAAAGTTTAAAACCATCTTCATACCTGTTCACTCTGACTGAGGTTTTAGTTTTTGTCAAGTCAATTTGCACAAAGAAAGAACGGCTATGCTGAACTTGCTTTGTAGTTTAGCCCTCAGGATAGTTGGACGAGTGCGTTATTCAGGGAGGAAGGAGCAGGAACATCGAGGAGGTTCAGAGAATGGACAGCTGGTAGAGATTTGATTAATGGAGATGATTGACAGGTTGGGAGAAACAGATGGGCTGCCCAAAGGGGCCGACGATGCTGCAGCTAACTACGAGTAATGATCGACTACAGCTACAAGAACAGCTGCTGAGGTCAAAGCTCACGCACCCACACACACACACACACACACACACACACACACACACACACACACACACACACACACACACGGAGCTGTGACGTGGGTGGTCACCTGCCCTCTTGATGACTTCCACCATGTTGGAAGGGAAGTAGCCCACACGATCGTTTCCAGTTCGGTTGTCGTGAATGCAGCCTTTCCATCGGCCGTCAGAGTGCTGCTCCAAAACCTGCACACACATTATATCTCAGTGATATGTAATGGTCATATATAATGTATTATATGATATACACTCACCGGCTACTTTTTTCAATTTACACCTGTTCAGTTGCTTGGTAACACAAACAGCTAATTGGCCAATCACATGGCCGCAACTGAATGCATTTATTCATGTGGACGTGGTCAAGACAACTTGCTGAAGTTCAAACCGAGCATCAGAATGGGGAAGAAAGGGGATTTAAGTGACTTCGGACTTGGCATGGTTTTTGGTGCCAGACTAGCTGGTCTGAGTATTTCACAAACTGCTGATCTACTGGAATTTTCACACACAACGATCTTGAAAAAGAGAAAATATCCAGTGAGCGACACTTGTGTGGGCCAAAATATCTTCTTGATGTCAGAGGTCATAGGAAAATGGGCAGACTGGTTGGAGATGATAGAAAGGCAACAGTAACTAAAATAATCACTGGTTACAACCAAGGAATGTAGAATACTATCTCCGAAAGCACAACACGTCCAACTTTGACGAAAATGGGCTACAGCAGCAGAAGACCACAACGGGTGCCACTCCTGTCAGCTAAGAACAGGAAACTGAGGCTACAATTCACCAAAATTGGACAATAGAAGACTGGAAAAATGTCGCCTGGTCTGATGAGTCTCTATTTCAGTTGCAACATGAAGTTACCATGAAAGCATGGATCCATCCTGCCTTGAATCAACAGTTCAGGCTGCTGCTGGTGGTGTAATGGTGTTTGGGATATTTTCTTGGTACACTTTGTACCAATTGAGCATGGATTAAATGCCACAGCCGACTTGAGTATTGTTGCTAACTGTGTCTATCCCTGTACTGTATAACTACAGTGGACTATCTTCTGATGTCTACTTCTAGCAGGATAATGCACCATGTCACAAAGCTCAAATCATCTCAAGCTGGTTTCTTGAATATGACAATGAGTTCACTGTTCTCCAATGGCCTCCACAGTCACCAGATCTCAATCCAGTAGAACCTTTGGGGTGTGGTGGAACAGGAGATTGGCATCATGGATGTGCAGCCACCGTGTGATGCTATTATGTGAATATGGACTAAAATCTCTGTAGAATGTTTCCAACACCTTGTTGAAAGTATGCCACAAAGAATTAAGGCAGTTCTCAAGTCAAAAGGAGTCCAGGCTTTTACTAGCAAGGTGTACCTAATAAAGTGGCCAGTGAGTGTATATCTTCGCAAACCTCTCCAGTTTTAACATGAAGAATGGGCCAGTCTCTCCAATGCAACATAGCACACATTAGTGTGGAGTACGCCTCATAGATTGGCAGCCATCTTGCAAGCAAGGGGAGGTCATACACGCTATGAACTGTTTAGGTGTGCTATGTGAACTTTTGCAATACATTTATTATTAAATGGTTGGAATTTAGTATCACTTCGAAGACCTTTTTCACAACTCTGATGCAGTCAGAGTGTTATTTATTTGTTTTACAGGTATCATTTGGATTTGCTGTTCGATATTTCTGATGAAATAGTGATAAACACATTATTTCATATGGAAACACAACTGGTTCTCTATTATGCAAGAAATTGTTGTCTTTTATGCAAACAATTTGCAACCACGGCTAAAACTTTCCACAAAATTGCTCGTAACCAACATTTTGACCAATAGCGTAGACCCTACTGACAGCTACCCAACAATACCAGCACAAGCTAAACGTAAATTCATCACAAGATTCATTTAAAATCTCTCTCAGTCTTGTAGAACCAGCTAATCCCCAGTAATTCATGAGCAAATGTTTGATTAAAGCAGTGAAAATCTGCACTTTGGTCTGATGAATAAATAAAAATCACTGAATAAGAAGGTGTGTCCAAACTTTTGACTGGTGCTTCTATGAAGATCCTAATTAACTGTACTGCACAATTCCATCGGTGTTGGGACTGTAGTCAGGTGATTGTACCGTGATAATGTCTCCAGCTTTGATGTTGAGGCTGGTGAGGTCGTAGTTGTTGCAGTAGTCCTTCAGCGCTCGAACTTGCATCGCAGCCGAAGCATCTACAAGACAGAAGTACAGACAGTGCAGACGAGAAGATGGAGGGGAAGGCAGATCTGATCTTAAAGTTCCTCTCTGGTCATTGATCAAACCTTTAAATCTCATCTCTGTGTGTTACAGTTACATATTTATAAATTATTTTTGAGTTAAATGGTTTCAATGTAACCCTGCATTGCTGCTTCCCTTAAAATGTGACGATCTCTAAAGTCCTACGACTCTGCTCAGCACGATGGCAAGTTGTAATACTGGTGTAATTCAGTCATGCAACTTGGAAGCAGATTCTGAAGAGGACTAATGGTACAAAAAGACTCACCCTAAAGGACTAATTTCTTAGGCTTGTTAAATATAAAACCCTGGAATCTGCGTTTTTGAGACTGTCATCAGTATACTGTAGTTTCAAGAAAACCCTCAGGAATATGTTGATTTCTTATTTTGCTCTTGATGTGCATAAATACACCATATAGACACGCTGAAAAAATAAAAATATTGATGTGAAGTGACCCAAATCAAAGCAAACCAGAGGTAAATTCATATTCTAGACACAAAAGCACTATTGCTGGACGCTTCAGCTTCCAAATAGTGATGTGCCATCATCTTGAATGTGTTTGTGGTCTTTGCAATCACCTCAGTCTGAAAAAATCACCATTGAAAACTGTCATTTTAGAATGCATGCGAACAGAAACTACACCAATCAGGCATAACATTCTGATCACTGACAGGCGAAGTAAAAACACTGATTATCTCTCTATCATGGCTCCTGTTAGTAGGTTGGATATATTAGTCAGCAAGTCAACATTTTATCCTCAAAGTTGATGTTGGAAGCAGGAAAAACGGGCAAGTGTAAGAATTTGCATAGTTTGACAAGGGCCAGATTGTGATGTCTAGACGACTTGGTCAGAGCATCTCCAAAACTGCAGCTCCTGTGGTGTGTTCCCAGTCTGTAGTGGTCAGTATCTATCAAAAGTGGTGCAAGGAAGGAAGAGTGGTGAACCAGCAACAAGGTCATGGGCGCCCAAGCCTCACTGATACACGAGGGGAGGATGGTTGGCCCTTGTGGTCCAATCCAACAGACATTATTCAGATTGCTGAAGAAGTTAAGCTGGTTCTGACAGAAAGGTGTCACAATACACAGACTATCACAGTGTGTTGCGTATGGGGTTACATAACTGCAGACCAGTCAGGGTGCTCATGCTGACCCCTGTGCACCACCCAAAGACCAACAATGACCACGTGAGCATTAGAACTGGATCACAAAGCAATGGAAGAAGGTGGCCTGATCTGATGAATCACGTTTTCTCTGACATCACGTGGATGGCCGGGTGTGTTGCCTACCTGAGGAACACACGGAACCAAGATGCACTATGGGAAGAAGACAAGCTGGCGGAGGCAGTGTGATGCTTTGGGCAAAGGTTCTGCTGAGAAACCTTGGGTCCTACCATCCATGTGGATGTTATTTTGATGTATAGCACCTACTTAAGCATTGTTGCAGACCATGTATGCCTTTTCATAGAAATGGTATTCCCTGATGGCTGTGGCCTCTTTCAGCAGGATAATGCACCGTGTCACAAGTAAAAATGGTTCAGGAGTAGTTTGAGGAGTGCAACAACCCTTTTAAAGTCTGGATTTGGCATCCAAATTCCCTAGATCTCAATCCAATTGAGCATCTGTAGGACGCGCTGGACAAACAAATCCGATCCATGGAGGCTCCACCTCACAACTTAAAGGATCTGCTGCTTACATCTTGATGCCAGATGCCAGCACGCCTTCAGGGGTCTAATGGATGCCTTGATGGGTCAGGGCTGTTTAGGCAGCAAAAGTGAATCAATACAATGTTAGGCAGGTGGTCATAATGTTATGCCTGATTGGTGTAGTTATAGGAGTCCTTAAAGTGAAGACACATGCTGTTAATGATGCATTCACCTCCTAAATATAAACATGTGACTAGGTTTTAATTAATGCAAGTTTAAACTGTGTGATTTCCCATAACTATGAGGATTCAAAAACGTGTTTGCAGGTGTGTGTTATACCTCTCAGCAGCTGTTTGATCTCCCGACTAGCCTGTGTGGTGGTGAACTGGTTTACGATGTCCAGGGCAGTTTGACTCAGAGTGTTTCTCACTCCAGCACTGATGCCACTCTGCACAGGAGAAAAACTACTGAAGCTGCAATGTCAAATTACATCTCACAGAGTTTGTAAAAAGGATGCGGCTTTGTGCGCCTGCCTGCTGCTAATATTTGTTGTCTGTGCTCAGCAATAACATCAAAAGTGAAATGCAGCAGGATCAGAGAGAATGCTGATGGCAGGGTTAAGCATGTGTATCGTCTGAAGGTGACAAAAGGCCTAAAAAAACCTACAACAGCGGTTTTGAATATGGGCAAGAGACTAGACGGTACAGTTTTACGTAACAGGCCGACGTATCCCACAGGTTTCCTCATGCAGCTCGGTGTGAATGACAAATGCTGAGGCGTAAAGTTGCTCAACTGAGAGGAGCGAGGCGGCATTAACAGCAGCTGCTTATGTAAACACATTAAACAGACGGACAGATCGACTTACATCCAGCAGCAGACGAACTACCTCCGTCTTCCCACAGAGGGCAGCCTGATGTAGCGCCGTGCCAGACTCGGACTGTCTGTTGATGTCTATGCCGGCCTGAATCAGCAACCTGCAAACAGGAACAGCACTAACCTTACAAAAATACAGATGTGGAACTGTATCATCTGTCGATGCCCAAATATCCAAATATTTATGGACCTGACTGTATAAATACATATTGATGCATATGTACATATACATCTGAGAAAAATTGAGCCATTGGTCGAATTATCTCCAATAAATATCAAGTTTGACTCCTGTTGCTAATTGTTCTCCTAATTTCTCACCTATATTACCTGTTGAATTTTAACATATCAGACAAAATCGAAGTTGAAATAAGCCTAAAATAAGAATCACAATTTCATCTCCCGAGCTACAGAGGAGCAAACTCTGAGCAGTAAGATTTTCCTCTGGGCTGCTACAGTGTAGGAGTAGAGTAGTGGCAAAAGAGGAAGAAAACAAACCACACAAGTAAGGACCACAACGACGTCTAACCAGAATCAAGTGACATTTGGTGGTTTGTTTACATGCTGCATAATGTGCTGCACTGAGCAGCTAATTAGAGATCTGACGTTCGGCATTCACTTTTCTCTGATAGATGTTTGTTCGGTCGGTCATTTGACAAGCTGAAGGACAAGCGTGCTTCTGTGTTTACATTAGATAAGAAGCAGACTAGTAGTTTGTGTTGTTCACAGCGTGTTGTGCAGAAGGCTCAGTCTGAACGTCTTCTCTGCCTGTGATGCAGTATTTACTGATTTATCAGAGATTTGGCTGGTAGCATCGAGATAAAACCTTCATCTATGGCTAAACTAATGCAAAAACAGCTAAATGCAACATAGATATTACCAAAACAAATCTAAAAGGATAGTACATAATGTGGGAAGACTTTGAAATTTCTTAATTTAACTAAATTTAGAACTGCGCAAATAATGTTCAAAGCAAACAACAACTTCCTCCCTGATAACTGTTCTGAAGTAAACTTGCAAATTAGGAGTTAAGAAGAGATTGTTCAATTTAAAAAGCCATTTGCTCGTAGCACCACGAAGAACAGAAGTTTATCAATATGTGGGATACATATTTTTTTTAAACATTGCTTGAAAAATAATATGATGTGGAAAAGTAAATGTGTTCTGGAGTTTCTAAAGAGGTATAAAAGTAAAAGTAGGAGGTTTGAATATAAGGTAAACAGGAAATAGTAGATATGAGATGTACAGACATGCAAGTTAAACTTCATCCTTTTCAGACAGTATTTTTGGTTTTGGATGTTTTGTTTTGTGTATTTATTTTCTCTTTTGCCTTTACTACACTGTGGTACATTTGAAATAAATTGAATGAAGGAATGAAATGACCATTACAAGGACAGAAGCGAGTCATTTCTGTTTGATGAGCCACAGATGAGAATGAAATCAAACGGCAGATGAGACACTGAGAGCTAAAAGACAACAAGGCCTCCAGAAAAACAAACAACACAGAAACCGACAGCGTTCCCACTCTGCTGCCGACTGTGGAGGCAAAGTTTTGAACTTCAGAATGCACTGGTGATTAGGTCAGCTGGCAAGATGTCATTGAGCAATTAGCAAAATGGCCTCTCCAGGCTGCTAATTTCTGAGTTTACCAAAAGGCGTGAAAACAAACACTTTGAATGATTCATGTTAGCTGGAGAGCTGCAACACCGGTCTGTTCTGAGCAACTTCACAAATTTACACAAGGAAGGTGGAGAGTGAAACGTGAAACCACAATAGATCTGAAATGAAACAATCAAGATGTGCTTTAAGTTCAGACTTTCAGCTTTAATTTGAGGGTATTTACATCTAAATCAGGTGAACGTTGGAGGAATTACAACACATTTTAGATGTACCCTCCACCTTTTTAATCTTTCTACCAACTGACAACTGTTCTCCTCCTTTCTCTTCTATATTTCCTGTATATGAGAATCATATCAGACAAAATCCAAACTAAAACCAGGCTGAAATGAGAATCACAATTTCATCTTCTGAGCTGTAGAAGAGCAAACTAGGACCAGTAACATTTCCTCTGGGACTTTCTATGATTTACTGTCATCTGATGAATTTATGTCCAATTTTCAGTCATTTTTGTTTATTTGCAGCTGCTAAATGTTCAGCAGTTGTGGTTCAGAATTGTGCATCAGTAGTTGGTCTCTAGCTTCAGTATAAAAGCTGTAAAATTGATTTTGTGCATCAAGTTACAAATTTGTTTGTAATGTATACTGTATTATGTGTTATATTTATGATTTGTACATTTTTGTCTACAAAGGAGTGCATTGGTACAAGCATTTCACTTCATAGACTGCTGTGATTCACTAAATATTACAGTAAAGGAGCAGTTAAGTCATGGATTTGATAAACTCACTGTTAAACACTTTAAGGTAAAAATGTTCTTTCGCATGAAGTGATTTTCATCTTTAGCTTCTTGTTGCTATTATCACTTACAGTCTCAGAACTTGCTAAGAATTTGTCTTCTTTTTTCAAACAACAATCAAACAGTTTTTTTCCTTTGTTTTCTTTTCACTTTCCCCTGCATTAACTTCACATATTATCCATTTTATACTTCTGGTTCTAATGGCTTTAAAATGGATTTGTGCATCAAGTTGTCTCCTAAGATACAGATGAACAAACTCTGACTTTCCTGTGGGAGTGATCCATAGTGCCACAACAGGCATGTTTAGGGGAGTTACTATCATTATTTAAGGTGAAATTAGAGGATGCAGGCAGGTAGACGGATGAAGTTGGTATGAAAACAAACAAACACTGAGGGAAACAGCCTGAAAGGAAAACTCATTCGGACCGTATGACGTCTATGTGTCCGTTCTTGGCAGCCAGATGCAGCGGCGACACTCCGTTGGGGTCGGAGGGTTTCGGTTCCAACATGGCTGCACACATGTTACTGCTGAGCAGGAGCTGGACCACCTAAACACAGACAGACACACAATAGAAGAACTGTTCCAAAAGTCTGCAACAAACCAGGTAAACAAGCTGCTCGATATATGTGCAACCTTGTGCAAAATTAGACCTCAGTTGTTGCACAAATTTCTGTCTTCTGGTTGCCATCGAGTTAAATGTGTTAGCCTCATTACTGCGGTGTTTTAGAGCATTAGATATGATTTTAGACTGTGTTTGGGTTGTTTTACAGTGCAGCTGTTTGTTGGATGAATCAACGTAAGATATAGCCTAGCCGCGCTAGACCCAGGTCTGAAGACGCAAGGGTCTAGGAACTCTCGACAGGGAGGGACGCGGGCTAAAAGGTTGTCTTTCAAATCACTCTGCAGCAATTGGGTAGGTATACAACCAATCAGCGCAACGAATAGGCTGACGTAGTTCCTAGAGCGCCGGAAATCAGAGGATGCGGTAGTTCGGTGAAGCCTTATTTATACAGTCAATGGGTGAAGCTCAAGTATATTACAGACATGTTAACAGAAAGATTATTCAGAGTCGGTGCTAATGGAGCTCAATGACTGTTGTCGTTTTTGTTGTCGACCCTGACAGAGAATTAAATTCGTTGCCGTGGGTTGTCTAGCGCGGCTGGGCTAGTTGTTTCCGGTTGTTTCTGTCAGAATCGTCGCGCCTCTGTCATCACTTAGTTACGCCCGCCTTCTGACTCTACACTTCATGGTGATTCGTCGGCCAGTTTTAGGAGCATCCAACCTCAAGTCTTACTGAGGGTAACTAGACCCACCCTGGCAGAGAATTAAATTCGTTGCCTTGGGTTGTCTAGTGCGGCTAGGCTACGTAAGATACAGTTTGTAGTAGACATTTTGATCATGGATTTATGAAGGGATATTCATTCTAAGACATATCTTGAGTTATCTGACTTATTCAACTCTGTCTTGCCTTTTTAGTCAGGCTTTTGAATGATTGATGGATTTTAATCATTTATTACAATTCTTATAACTTTATTTATTATTTGATTTCTCTTTTATTTGCCTATTTACATATTTTTGTCTATTTTAAACACAATTTATTACTGTTGTTAAAATGTTATTATTGATTCCTCTATGTATTCGCCTCTTTTACATATCTTTGTCTATTTTATATATGTTCTATTGCTTTATTTTATAATTTCCTGATCACAGCTTGAAACACACTGCATGCTGCATGCTGGTCAAGTTGCGGTCCGTTTCAAGCTGCAATCCGGTGCACCTCCCCAGAGCGGGCCGCAGCTCATTTGCATAAAGTAGACTCGATTTCTACTTTATGAAAATTCAGTATTTTCTATTCATCAAAAAAATCTGTGCAATACCACTGATATGTGCAATAAATACTGTTA
Source organism: Acanthochromis polyacanthus (assembly GCF_021347895.1). Taxonomy (NCBI): domain Eukaryota; kingdom Metazoa; phylum Chordata; class Actinopteri; family Pomacentridae; genus Acanthochromis; species Acanthochromis polyacanthus. The sequence continues at coordinate 40,863,184 of NC_067119.1, forward strand.
TAGTAGTTATTTTTAGATTACTGGCATTTTTTATGGTACATTCCTTAAATATTTGTGCTGTCTTTTCTGCTGTGACAAATCAAATTTCCCCACTGTCGAACTAATAACAGGCGATCTTATCATATCTTATGCAACATCTCTGTCAGTTAGCATGTTTGTTTGAGTTTCCAATCAAATGTACTCACACTGACTCGTCCAAATTCACAAGCAAGGTCTAGCGGAGTTTTCCCGGCTGAGTCTGAGATGCAGGGGTTGGACTGGTGTTGCAGCAACATCTCTGACTGTGACACACAAACGCACATTTTACAGGCACATCCGAGCTTGAAACGGCCACACATCAATGCACGCATCATCAGATACACACACTTCACAAGAACACACACTGGGCTCAGTTAAAACCCCCCACAGTTCACACACAAACACACACAAACGCACACACTTACCCCATCGTAGTGCCCATGCTGAGCTGACAGGTGGAGCGGGATCTGTCCTTCGTCTGACTGTCCGTTGACTGACGATCCAGCCTTCAGCAGCATTTTCATCGGTTCAGTTTTCCCCTGCCATGCAGCATAATGCAGAGGACGCATTCCTGAACAAGACACAGGAAACACACACACAAAGACAAAAACACAAAAGATAACATCACAATAAAGCAACAAGCACACAGACACAAAGACAAAACCAGAAAAAATGTTTATTTATTACTACGCTAAGGAACGCAGTGGAGTTATGTGACAATCCTTCCGTCGCTTGTCCTTCCGTCTGTTTGTCTGTGCGAAACATTACTCAAAAACAGACTAATGGATTTGGATGAAATTTTCAGGGAAGGTCAGAAATGACACAAGGACCACCTGATAACATTTTGACAGTGATGTGGCTTATAGTCTGGATCTATGAATTTGTTAAAGATTTCTGTATCACTGCGAGATAGCCACGGCGTGAACACCACGAACAAGTGAAGCTGCCTGCTGATGATCACATGACTGTAATCCTCCTACAAATCCACCGCTGCAGACTTATCGGGACTTATCCACCACAAATCATACAATGACTGAGCAGCCTTGGTGGAGTATTGCGCTCTCTGAGTGGTTTTCTTGTTTGTTTATTGGTTAACTGCATTTTCTATATTTTTGCAATTGTACACTACAGGCCAAAAGTTTGGAACTGAGATCAAATTTGTACAAAAAAGATCATAGTTTCAAGAAAATAAAAATGATTATTGTATTCTGATGAGTCACTCATCAGAATACATTTTTACTATAATGATCACGTATTTGTATCTATCCTCTTGATTCTTTACTCAGCTGTTTCTTTCCAGCCATTTTTGTGGTAGTTAGAGAGATATGGACACAGCTGAGATTTATTAGGATTTTTGTGTGCAAACTCTTAAAAGCTAAAGAGACAAAGTGAATAATGCAAACTGAGATTTGTTTTATTTACTTTTGCACTAAAGTTGTGACTCTTGTAAATCTTCTCAAACCTAAAACTAAACCTGTCTTTTCTTCAGACAATATTTATTCAACAATTGTCTGGTAACTTCAATGTACACCTAAAGGTAAATTGAGGAAAACAGTGCATATCAAGGAAAATAAAGTCTGATCATGGAGTAAATGCATCCCAAAATCCATAGAATTCATACTGGTGTGAAAGACACTGTGAATAGAAACGGGAAGCTGCGGTCAATGTTTGGCATGTAGTGTACATAATGGTTATTTTTTGACAACTGCATGCCTTCTTTTTGAAATGTGGACGAGACTCTATTTTCGCTCCACTGTTGTAAAAGTGCATTTTTGGGCAATGACAATAAAGATTTATCTTATTAATCTTACTATCTTATCTAGAAAATAAAGTCACATGAAAGCGTGCAAATATGTTTTTTTCATTTTACACACAGATCAGCAGATCCAGAAAACAAAAGTACTTCTGATTTCCTGAAACTCAAATATCAACTAATCTACTCTGGTGTGCTTATCATGTGAGAGGAAATATACAGTAAATTCATGCATTAATGCTTAAACACGGAAGTGAGACAGCAACTACTAAGATAATTGACTTAGATTAACTAATTAAAATGTATTTTTTTCGTCAAATGTAAGATGTATTTTTTTTACAAAAATTTTATTTTTGGGACCATTTCATTTGGATGGACAAAACTAGTGATTTGTGGACTTTACCACCAATTCTGCAAACTTGTATGTTTTTGTCAGCTTCAGACAATCTGTTGACTAAATAACTCATGGATAAACTATAAAAACAGTCTATGGATTGACAATGGAGCTAACTGCTAGTTAGCCTGAATGTGAATGCAGTTTCTGCAAACCTTACAGTAAAATCTGTCTTACAGCAGCTTCAGGCTCAGGCTCTCGGTACGCCTCCTGGAAATACGTTCTCATTGTGGCTGACATTTCTGACCTTTTGTAACCCCTAAAGTATTGTTTGTGCAAGCACCGAAATCATGGGCTGTCTGAGACAAACAGCTTCCAGACAAAAGGCGAGAAACAAAAAAACCCCATCAGTTTCCTGACGTGACCGAGAAAGGATTTTGAGGGAAACTGGACAACCTAGCCCAGAAATACAAGGTGAGCACAGGGCAAAAATAAATTAATAATAAATCAACATAGAGTCATTAGCAGTGCCTCAAACCACCAGAAGACATTAAGCGACACTTTGCAGCAGGGACTATAAGGAGCAGTGTTTCTAATGGCAGCAACCCAACAGCCCCAGTCTTGATACCAGAGATGAGCCACATCGTACGGCTGAATAAAGACGCCCTCCAGGCTTGGCTGGCATGAGGGAGTCCTGACTCAAAGGAGAGGTGCTGGCAGGATGTGGATTCAGAGCAGCTGCAGGACTTACAGAAGCTTCAATATATGAGGAGATGTAATTTACCGTAACGCAGCCTCAAAGATCTTACAGAAAGTGTCGAGGAAGAGCGACAGTGAGCTTAAGAAATGCTTCATGTAACGGACACAGCCTCAATTCAGTGGGTTCTATAGCAAGAAACTGTGACTGACAGGTCCTGTAAGAAAAGTTTGATCATGGAAGAACTTTTCTTTCATTTAGGGTTAGTGGTCAGACAAAGTTGTATTTCTCTGATCATTCATGTTTTCATTAAAGAATGGGACATATATTACTAATTCTGCCTGGGTATGTATACTTGTGAGCCCAACTGTATAAAGTGCAAATAAGATAATGCTGATGAAGTCAGACTAATGTAGAATCAATCAACATAGATTACAGGTTTAAGTTCTGTACTAACAACAATAATGAATATAAATGTGATAGTCCTAACTGAGTGCTGCTTTTGGAAATACCCTGAAGTGAGTTCCCAGAATTTTCCTGGCAGTTTCTGAAAACATAGCTGCTTGTTCTTTATCCTGTTTTTGATGGTTTTTGGAGCCCAGACGCCCTTGTCTGCAGGATGTCCAGGCCACTGAACCTAAGATGGCATTTAGCACATTGTTTTTAGTTTTTTTTAACTCAGAGGAAACAGTTCTTTCCAACACAACGTGGGCTTTTTACATTTGGTTTAGGAATGAACCTTAAACCTGCAATGCTGATGATATTTAGCCACGTACCAGTACAAGCTGTTGTTAGACTGTACAAAAAGCACTGCCATACATCTCAGACACATTCCAAATGATAAATATTCGAGACTTTTATAATACCCTGTACAATATTATTTATTATTTGTTAAATACATACTAGAACATACTTCTCTCTGTGCACTATGTTTGAGATTTACCCTTAAATGACAGACAATGTCCTGTTCTTTCTATAGATATGTCATTTAATAATACTAATGGCATGTTTTTTAGATTTACATTTTTTCCTACAGAAAAGTAGCCTAGCTGGGCTAGACAACCCACGGCAACGAATTTAATTCTCTGCCAGGGTGGGTCTAGTTACCCTCCATAAGGCTCGAGGCTGGATTCTCCTAAAACTGGCCGGACCAATCACCATGAAGTGTAGAGTCAGAAGGCGGGCGTAACGAAGTGACGACAGAGGTGTGACGATTCTGACAGAAACAACCAGCGCGCAATAAACAGTTATCTTTCGACTCGGCTTTGGCCACAGCCCTTAAAGATTTGAAGCTAAAATTCAACTTGAAAGATAAACAAAGGACGGCACTGAAGTGTTTCATTGAGAAGAAAAACGTATTTGGACTTATGCCGACGGGATATGGCAAATCCTTTATATACCAGTTGGCTCCGTGGCTCCGCTGGTTGGGAAGCTATTGGGACTTAATAACAATCCGCCGGTGCTCTCGGAACTACGTCAGCCTATTCGTTGCGTTGATTGGTTGTATACCTAGCCAATTGCTGCAGAGGGATTTGATAGACAACCTTTTAGCCTGCCTCCCTCCCTGTCGAGCTTCCCTAGACCCTTGTGCCGTCAGAAACATGGGTGTAGCATGGCTAGGCTAACAGAAAAGGATTTTTGTTACCAATTTTATCTGTTTGCCTTTTGTTGCTGTAGTCAAAACAACGTACATGACAGCCATGAAACTGAATCAAAACATGTAAAAATATGGATGATACAGCTGTAATATTCAGTTTAGTGCGTTGTGTATGTAGAAGCTTCCAGTCTTCACAATAATTTGAGGTTTCCCGGCGTCGCCATGACACCTGCTGAGGAGTTGTTGTCACCTGGTGTAGATGCCTGCCAGGTGTGTGTCTCTATTTAGAGACATGGTATGCATGACTGATTGAGAGATTAAAATAGATTTTTATTTTAATTTTAGTATTTTATCGAGCATGTTTGATATTGTTTTATTTTATTTTATCTCATATATATTTATTCTTATTTTTAATTTTCCATCTCTATCTGTTTTATTATTAGTTTTTAAATTTCTTTTTTATTATTGTTATTTATCTACCTTATTTTATCTTATTTTAATGTATTTTATCTCATATATATTTATTATTCTTAATATTTTTAATTTTCCATCTCTATCTGTTTTATTAATAGTTTTAATTTCTTTTTACCTCCGCCAGGAGGTTATGTAATCACCGGAGTTTGTTTGTCTGTCTGTCCGTCTGTGTGTGTGTGTGTGTGTGTCTGTTTGTCTGCTAACAGCATAACTCAAAAAGTCATGGACGGATTTTCACCAAATTTTTACAGGATGTCCGGAAGAGCACGAGTAAGAATCGATTAGATTTTGGAGGTGATCCGAATCACCGTCTGGATCCAGGAATTTTTTGAAGGTTGAAGGACAATTGAGAGATGGCCACCAGGTGGCCAGGCAGCCAAGGCGGCCAGGCGGCCAGGCGGTCAGGCGGCCTTGGACAGACAGACAAATGGGATGGCGGCGGTATGCGCTCTCCGAGTGCTTTTCTAGTTTATTATTGTTATTATTGAATTTCCCTTCGGGATCAATAGTCATTCTATTCTATTCTATGTTATTTATCTGCCTTATTTCTATCTTATTTGAATTTATTTTCTTATTTATTTATTTTACCTCATATATTTTCTTTCTAATCTTCCATCTCTAACTATCTCTATTTTAATAATAATTTACTTCATTTTTTTAAATATGGATGATGACATCTGTAATATTGTCTTTCTTTTCAGTGGAAGCTTCATGTGTTCACAATAATAATTTGAGGTTTCCCCGGCGTCGCCATGACACCCGCTGAGGAGTTGGTGTCACCTGGTGTAGATGCCTGCCAGGTGTGTGCCTCTATTTAGAGACATACTGTGCATAACTGACTGAGAGAGCAGAGGCACTGTGCCCACATCCTTTAGGGATTATAACTCCCATCTGCCCTGAGATTTCTTCTTCTTCTTGTACTCAAATTTGCCAATGTGGGATGGAGATATTCTGCTGCTCTGCTTCCAGTTGGCTCTCAGTCCTGCAGCCGTGAAGCACTTCTCCTCTGTTTTCTGTTGTTTACTGCACAAACAAATCTGCCACTTCTCATAAATACACTACACGGAGAAAAAAAACGATATTGCATCTCCGACGAGCTCACCTTTTCTATTACGTAAGCTGGGATTATTTGTCACGCAGGGACACTCGGAAATGTTCTGTTTGTTGTTGTTGATGTGTTTTTTTTGTGCGGTTAAACAGTGACACACAGTGTGAATATCTGTGTGCATTCTTTTTTTTTTACCTTTATGGTCTTTGATATCCACAGCCGCCTGGGCCTCTAGCAGCAGTGAGATCAGCTCCTTGTTCCCGCTCAGAGCAGCGTGGTGCAGCGGCGACAGCCTTCACACAGACAGACACACAGATTATGTATAAAAATACACATATTCATATACGTAGTGCAAAACCTGAACATAACTTTGCTGAATTAATCTTCGGCGTGCAGCTGCTCCGCCCCACAGCTCTGTGTGAGCGACGGGAGGGGGGAAATGACCTACTTCCATTAATAAGCAATCTCTCTACCCCGGAGTTGAGCGTGCACATGGGGCATCTGTGTGGGTGTGTGTGTGTGTGTGTGTGTGTGTGTGTGTGTGTGTGTGTGTGTGTGTCTAATGGATCCCTGGCGAACACAAGAGTCGGGCCCTGGAGTCAAATCAGCGACTCATCAGTCATTACACAAGGAGCTGAGTCCAATTATCTGATTCCAATCAACATAATAAAAAGATCTTCGCTATCTGATGGAGCCAAATGGAACGCAGTCGTAAACCAAGCATGTGCACACAAAAAGCTCAACCGATCGCAGAGGCTAAATATAGACCAAAATCCATAGTTGAACATTCGGAGTTGATAAGAGGGAACATTTCTGAGCAAATGAAGAGCTGAGAAAATGTTGGCGTTGCTTTAAGGTGATAATTAGAGTCTTTAGATTTGAGCTCTTCGGTTGGCTATACGTTTCCAAGAGATTTGAGCGGGAATTAATGTGCGTTGTAACTAATAAAAGAGAGTCCACCCCCCACCCCCCCACCCCCCTTTTCGCTTACCGCTGTTAATTAGATGAACAAAACTTGGATCGACTACAGATTAAAGCCTCTGGTGTTCGTTGGAATTCGATGTTTTGCTCAAGTTTCGTGGATGTCTCAGGGCTCAAATCTGAGTTTTCTGGTTGAAGGACAACCTCTTACATCACTTTTTTTTTTACTTGTCACCCCTTAAAATGAGGCAAGTTGTACCCGTAGACAGACAAACTCAAAACAAATCTTCCTCAGTGACAGTTTAAAACATTTTTAGAGCCTCTTTAGTTTGTATGAATTCGGGAGCTGTGTTTAATTAGTCTATGAGGCAAAGTGTTCTTGGAGATGAAAAGAAAAACAGTATCCAAAACATTCTTTTGGGACTCTTAGGCAAAGCAAGGGTTGAAGTTGTAGAATGAACTTCTACATAGTCAAGCAAATTGACTGCTACCAAACCAATGAACCAAACTAAATTCATGACAAGTTTCCTCCCTCAGAGTACCTAACAGCTTTTCTGTATTGTTTCTATATTCAGCATTTCACCTGGAAAACAACAACAAAACAAGATAAATACAGTAGAAATCTGATTATTTTCTTTTATTCTTATGCCTCTAAATATCTTGCAAGTCTAATGTAATGTCTGTTCAAAAATTCAGCTGTGTTTCTACCAACAATTTTAAGTTCTAAAGGTTTTTTGAGGTTCTAAAAATGAAGGAATGGGTTAATATGAAAGAGAAAGTAAAGGTAAGAAGGACAAAGAAAGCAGAAGTCTCTCACCCGTCTGCATCCTGGATGTTGACGTTCACTCGCTTCGCTGCTCCGAGAAGCTCTGGAAAGGGAAAAGATTTCATTTCAGTCCCATGTTTTCTGTTTTCTGTCTTCTGTCATGTACATATTGTAATATTTCATTCACTTAGTGCTGAAGCTGCTCTTCTACAACTTCTCTAACCCTCAGTTTCTTCACCACAACAAAAAAAGAAGTGACAAGCCAATAAAGACAAAGAAAAGTCACTCAAGAGGAATATTTTGTGATAAATACATTAAAATTTAAGGCCTGCTAGCATGCAAAATTACAGATAATATGATATGCAAGTGGCAAGCTGGAGCCAGCAGGCTGAGAAACTGTAAAGGATTCCTGTAAAACCACAACTTGTCACTTTCACACTTTGTTTTTCATACAGATTGAGCAAATAACATGTTTTGAAGTTCTGCCGGTGCTTAGCTTCCTCGCCTCCTGGCTCTCGCTCCACATTTAGACAAACATGAGAGAGGTCTTGATCTTTCCATCCAACTCTTGGAATAAAGGCGGATGAGCTTATCTGCCAAGACAAAGAACTATTCCTGCAAGTCTGAGCTCTTTTATTTGAGTGATAGCAGGTCCAAGTGTGAACATTTTTAGAATTTAAGACTGCAATCAGGTTTGAACACATCATCATATGATTGCGATTCTACTACAAATCCACCAGTGCAGACTTATTGGAACTTATCCGTTGGAAATCATACAAGGAACAACTGATTAAACTGTGGGGGTGTTTCTGAGTCCCATCAATTCCCTCTGCCCGCTACATATTTAGGTCACATGATTCAATATCCGTACATAACATACACATGCGTAACACACGCCTGTGCTCAGCACAAGGTCATTTTGTTTGTGGGTACATCTCTATTAAATGGCCACATTCTACGGTGCCGTGATTTCGGCCATAAATTTTTTCAAGATTTCAGCCATCGGAAATGATCCAGCGACTGATCAACCTTGGCAGAGTACTGCGCTCTCTGCTTGATTTCTTGATTATCAAATAATTAATGTTTTGGTTTGCTCAAGTTTAAAAATGAGTTCACATCCTTACATCTCTTTTGTACAATCAGCAGCCAAAACCGAAAGAGTTTCACTTTCACTTTTGTGTTATTTTTACTTAAAATGTGGTTATAAAAATGGTAATAAAAACATCATATCAAAAGATAAATTAAATAAAAAGATATTTTATCTCTGTCACATATGAGTGACTCTGTGTGTGGTTGTATGTATTTCTACTGCGTTTGTGTGTAAATGCACATCTATACTTGTGATTATGGGATTGATTTTGTGAATGCACATGTGTGAGAGATGACATTGATCTTGAATGGAAGCATCTGAAAACACCCGGCAGCAGAAAAGGAAACCCAACAAACACTCAGAAAAGGACGCAGAAAAAGCCGCTTGCTTGTCTCTCTGCCTCCACTACTTTTCTTTTTTTTGTGGTCTGGTCAAACCCTCATAATCCACAGGCCATAATCTGTAGCTGTTCTGTAATCTGGGGAAAAGCTTCTCCCTCTCTCTGCAGCTCTATCTGCACTTCATCCCTTCATCCTGCTCTCACACTCTAATTTTCCCTGTAATTTGCTAAAGAGCGCGTGCTGATTGGGAGTTCTGCTGTTTCTGTTTACACTCTGCAGCTGACATCGGTTTCCTGCATGCATCTGTGTGTGCTTGTTGGTGTGCACGTGTAGGTTGCCTCCCACCCGGATCTATCTTGGATTAAAAACAAGAACCATCCCTCCCCACCACGCCACAGCTGATGAATCAATGAGTATAGATATCTGTGTCACCGTCAGATGAAACCCCACTCAGAGACTTATGACAGGGAAACACCCACAGTTATTCCACCAACTTTTTTATGAATTGATTATCCCTCTTTTGCCACAAGAGGATGAAATATTTCATCGAAATCTGAGCTGCAGCAGACTAAGAAGCTCAAACAATTCAGTCATTCTTTACTTGTCAGACACTTGAAGCTCACTTATTTCATTCGTAACCTTCCGCCTAATTGCATCAGTTACTTGAATTTGCCATATTAGATTTTGCAGCAATGTTCTTTTCTTCCCTGACATGAACTGCTTGTTTGAGAGCATTACCATAATGCCTCTCTGATGGTGTCCTTGGACCGGGGTTCATATTTTTTATGGTAATTTTAGGCACAACGCTGCAAACTGAGCCTCGGTTACCACGGTAACCCTGGACGTGCCATTCTCGTAGGCTGTCAGTCACTCGGCGGGGATTGCTATGATATTATTTAGCTCCGTCGCGCTGTAGTTCTGTAGAATTTAGTTGACGCAAAGTCTCATCATTCATTGATTTTAATTTGAAAAGCCCTCAATCCTAATGTAACAAAACTGCAGTTTCTGTGTGGAGAAGACAAAGCCTCAAATGTAACTGAAACAGAATTTCCAAACCTCAGGAGAGGTGAAGTGGAGGGTTTCTCTGGGGTCCTCATTACCAGAGATGTTCTGAAGTCCTGTTTCCATCACCTCTGACTTCACCTGTCATCACGCATTTGGAGTTTCGATGTAACACATAGCCTAAAACAAATGCCAGCACTCATGTGTCTTTTCTCCTGTATTCACACAACCGCACACATATGTTAAAGTGACTCGACTCTGGGTGACGATATGCTAACAGCCCAGCAAAGGTATTCAAATTTCATCCCGATTTCAAAAATATTGCCACAGAGAAGCACTGTAAAGAAGTTTTACACATTTTAGACATTTAGTCAATTTTCCCTTGGACAATATATATGAGACGCATCTGATTGATTCTAAATTTGTTCTGTAGCATGACAATGACCCAACATGCAGCCAGAGTTATACAGATTTATCTCCTGCAACAAGAACAAAAAGGCGTCCTACAACAGATGGTGTTGCCCCACAGATCTCAACATCATGGAGTTATTCTGAGATTACATGCAGAGAAAGAAGATGCTTAGACTGAATCCACACAAGAACTGTGGAAAGTTCTCCAAGCTGCTGGAACAACCAGCCAAGTACAGCGCTGTGAAGACGTATTTGCCCCCCTACAGAAATGTTCTATTATTGCATCTTTGTCACACGTAAATGTTTCAGACAAACTAATTAAAATGAAAATAAAACAAATTTTAATATAAGACAAAGATAACCCAAGAAAAACGCTGATTTCATATACTGAAGCAAAAACACTGCCCAGCCTATCTTGCCCTATGTGAAGAAGTAATCGCTATAGCTACCTAGATTGGCAGTTCACCACATTAATTTACCGTTGGGTTCAGTTTCACCATCCACACTCACATATGATTACTGCCAGGCTTGTTGAATCTAAACATCATTAAATAGAACCTGTCTGACATTGTGAAGTAGCTAAAGGGACTCAAAAAGCAGCACATGATGTTCTAAAGAGATTCAAGAACAGATGAGAAACAAAGTCATTGACATTTATCAGTCTGGAAGGTTACAAAGCCATTGCTGAAACTCTGAGACTTCAGAGAACCACAGTGAGAGACATTATCCACAAATGGAGAAACATGGAACAGTGGAGAACCTTCCCAGGAGTGGACCAACGACCAACATTTCTGCAAGAGCATTGGCATCTAATCTCCCGTGGATTCAATGACCACAAAGAACATAAAGGTTCGTCTGGTATTTACGTAAAATATCTGGATGAGCTCCAAGACTTCTGGGATAACATCTTGTGGACTGATGAGTCAAAGATGAAACTTTCTGGAAGGCATAGGTTCAATATGTCTTGTGTAAAGGTAATACTGCAATCCACAAGAAGAACATGATACCAGCAGTGAAACATGGTGGAGGTAGTGTGATGGTCGGAGGACCTGGAATACTGCTCTCTATCAGAAAGTCATTCTGGAGAATATCAACCATCAGTTCATGACCTAAATCTCAACACAAATGGTTTATGTAGCAAACAATGACCCAAAGCACACAAACAAGTCCACCTCTGAGTGGCTCAAAAAGAACTAAATGAAGGTTCTGGAGTGGCCGAGTCAAAGTCTGGACTTGAATCTAGTTGAGATTCTGTGACAAGACCTTAAAACAGGAGTGTCAAACTCCATTCCTGGAGGGCCACTATCCTGCATGTTTTAGATGTTTCCCTCTTCCAACACACCTCATTCAAATGATCAGGCTTCTGCAGAGCTTGATGATAAGCTGATCATCAGGTGTGTTGGAAGAGGGAAACATCTAAAACATAGAGGATAGTGGACCTCCAGGAACTGAGTTTGACACCTCTGCCTTAAAAGGACAGTTCATGCTGGAAAACCATCTAATGTGACTGAATTAAAATGATTCTACAATGAAAAGTGCACCAAAATTCCTGCAGTCAAAGAACTGCAGTTCCTAATGTTAATGCGGTAACACATACAAGCTTTTGGACATATTTTTTCACTTCTGTTGATGGCATAAAGCTTTTAGTTACACACTAAAAATGGCTGTCAGTTGATAATCAGACTGTAACAGGCAGTTTACGTCAATCTAACCCCGATGCAAAACTGGATTAACAACAGCCATTTTACCCAGATAATTAACGACTACTGACATGTAAACAGTGGATTAGAACAGTTCCCTTCAATACTTTATTTTAGTTTGAGTGAATAACCCACATTGGTATAAAAAATGCTTTTCATAACAGACCCTTTTTCCTCTACTGAGGCTGGAGTCAAGGTGGAGGTTGTTTGTTTGTTTTTTTGTTTGTCTTTCAGCAAGTTAACAAAAGAATTACTAAGGTGAAGTCAGTGATTCCAAAGGAAGAAATCATTAAATCTGAGACCAGATGTGGATCATTTTCTTTTGAGAGATGAGTAATTGATGGAGGTCTGTGCTCTACAAGTACCCTACTAGTCTTAAGTGTTGGTTCATCCATGCTAGTTTAATTGTGCTTTGTTAGTGTTGTATTGACTATAACTAGGTCCGTTTTGATTCACTGATTTTTACTTATAGTCTGTGAACAGAACAAGCTTTTGACAGTTAAAAAATCTAGTTCGCCAACTTACAAAATGGAGCTACCAGCTTCTGAAGATTAATTGTCTGTCAAACTCAGTGCAAATACATTTTAAATCAGAAAATGAAAAAAGTGCCACTTCAAGTGCCAAAGACGACTCTGCACTTTTCTGTACATAATGGAAGCAGAGAGTGGCTCATTTTGGCTTCACAGTGTTAAACTACAATTCCTAACAGCTACATCTGTCTCTACCTTTCTGCACGCCAAACACTTAAAATATTTAGTCAGAGAAAAACATGGTGACAGGTTTATTTCCTGTAATAGATTTTTAAAAAACTGAATATCCAACAGAAAACTCAAAATGACAACATGTTGATACACTCATCACCTACAGTACACTTCTATTTATGTAGCTATAAGAAAGAAAACACAGTGAAAGATGCATTTAGTTCAAATTTATAGGACTTCACTGTTGATTATTCTGGAAATTATTCCATCCATCAGTCAATCAATCATTTTGGCTACCTGTACGATAGTCAAAAATGCTGACTAGATGACTTCCAGGGCACAAGTTGACAGATGCACGCTACAGATTTGTTTCTTTCTAACAGAAAAAAAACCCAAACTACATATTGTGTCTACGTATTATAGCTGTTGCTGCTCAGTAATCAGTCACAAACACATTTCATTGACATTCATTAGTCTGGACAGCCTGTCCTCAAACCAAAAACGACCACATAGGTCATCTGTACATGCCCATATTACGACCGAGTGTTACGTTTTGACTATGTGACTTCTGGCAGTTGAGTAAATATCGACACTCCGGTGTCGCAGGTGAAACGTCACCATGAACAAACTTTTATCTAACACTATCCCTATCCCTTTCCTTCACCCTAACCCTAACCATAACCCTAAACCCGTGCTGGGAAAGTGAGGAGAAAGCAGTTTTGCGAGGGAAAAGCCGTTTCTCGAATTAAATCCCGTAATGCGTTCCTTTTCCCCGTAGGGGCGCTAACGTAAATATGCTCTCATGGGTCGTATTCCGGTGCACATTACATACGACCGACGTGGTCGTATGAATTTGAGCTTGTTGTCTGGAGGGTTACAAAGCCATTGCTGAGGCTCTGGGACTCCAGTGAGAGACATTATCCACAAATGGAAAAACATGGAACAGTGGTGAACCTTCAGGAGTGGACCAACGACTCCAAGAGCGTCCACATCTAATCCAGGAGATCACAAAAGAACCCAGACGAACACTTAAGATCTGCAGACCTCACTGGCCTCAGTTAAGGTCCGTCTACATGAGGGCCTTCGCCATCGCTGCCCCCACTCTCTGGAACTCACTCTCCCTCGCCCTCTGTGACTACACCAACCTCTCCACATTGAAATCCCTTTTAAAGACTCACCTTTTTAGAGATGCTTTTATTGAGTAATACTGTATTTTATTTTAATATTTTAATTTTGTCGATTTTAAATTACTGTTTTTGGACTTTTAACTGTCTTCACTTTTAACTCTTGCTTTATTTTACTGCATTTTATGTACAACCTCATTGAGTTACTTGTAAAGCGCTTTATAAATAAAATTTATTATTATTATTATCATCAAAGGTTCGTCTGGTATTCACAACAAATATCTGGATTAGCCCCAAAACATTTTGGATAAAATCCTGTGGACTGATGAATCAAAGGTGGAACTTTCTGGAAGAAATGGGTCCGTTAAATTAGGTATAAAGCTAATACTGCAGTCCACAAGAAGAACATGATAGCAGCAGTGAAACATGGTGGAGGTAGTGTGATGGTTGGAGGACCTGGATGACTTGTCATCACTGATGGAGCCATGAATTCTGCTCTCTATCAGAAAATCCTCCTGGAGAATATCCACCATCAGTTCATGACCTAAAGTTCAACACAAATGGTTTATGCAGCAAAACAAAGACCCAAAGCACACAAACAAGTCCACCTCTGAGTGGCTCAAAAAGAACTAAATGAAGGGTCTGGCGTGGCCGAGTCAAAGTCTTCAATCAAATTAAGATTCTGTGGCAATACCTATAATAGGTGTCTCTACTAAGTCATCCATCACAATCACATTTCAAGCTGTTGCTTTTTCTGGAACATTTTCTAAAAGTGAGGGTTAAGAGATCAACACCTTCTCTTGGTCCTCGAGTCAGAAATGTTAATGAAAAGAAATAGTCCCACTCTTGCTGGTTAACTGCTGCTCTATTACAGCACTACAGGTGATACCTTGATGAAATAGGAACATGAGACCTTTATACTTTCTTACCATTACTGACTTCTGTGAGCTGTGCCAAAAAAAAAAAGTTCCTTGATCACTGATAGCAGCCATTTCAGTGGATTGCCAGAACATAAAAAAGACACAATTATGATAAGGGTGTTCTCATATCTCTAAGATAAAGAGCTTTATTTCAACTGAGCCAAAGATAAGAAAACCATTACCAAATGGTTTAAGAAGTATGTCTTACTTTGTGTGAGCAGCCATTGGTTTTTAATGTCTTATGTTTTAAAGTGAGACTCAATATCTTAAATCTGAAGTGATTCAGACTCTAAAGAATCAATTTTGGAGTCCAGTGATCACACCAGGATTACAGAATTTAATGGATGATTGCAGTGATATTTCTTATTTTTCACACTGTCTAAAAACATAACAACAACCAACAATGATTTGATCCTAGAAACAATTACTGTCTGTATAACCAAAGCCTGATATCCTGTATTGTATTCCTCTGTGCCACACGACTCAATTCTTGTCAGGCCAATGATAGAAAAAATGACCTCTCAAAGTTATTTGGAGATGATCCCACAAACACTTTTCTGGTTCCTGAAAATACTGACTAGATCACCAAATGTGCACTAACCTGCCAATAAATCCAGTCCTCAACAGGTGCACCAGCTCCTCTTATCTGAGTTGTGTTTGGTGAAAACTACGGTGCTTAGCTGTTTTAGGATATTACTGATACTTTTTTTATTTTTAAAATGAAGCTATAAATACAGTTTTCATATGTCTTTAGTGCAAACAAATGGTTTCAAACAGAGAGCACAGACAAGCTCAAAGTCAGAAAGTAGTGAAAGACATCCTAAAGCAATGTTGGTTCTGGTCTTGTCATGGGATTTGCTGACAATAAGGAGAATAGAATAACACCAGTGTTCTACTTAAAGCCTATCCCTAGAGTTAGTTATCAATAATATAAAAATAAGCACATGAAGGAACACATTCATGGCATTAACAAAGCAAGTCGAAGCTGTTGAAAGTTGATTATTCATTTTACAGATTCAATTAGGGTGATTATGGGTTGGCCAAGGAGGAACATGAGGTCCTGCTGACACTTCAAGGAGAAAAATCCTTTCAGGCAGAGCTGCTTTTACTACTGTTATTATTAAATGGAAAAATTACAGTCTGCTACTTTATAGTGAGTGGGAGAAGTTTGGACACAACCAGAGATCCTAAGAAGTTATCGTGCAAGGCCAAGAACTATTCAAGCCCATCAGCAAATTTGAGTTTCTACTACAGAAGTTCTGAGTTGGGATTGGTATTAGGGGAGATCCAGGCCTATTTTAATGGATTAGTATCTGCAATATAAAAATGTAATCCTGTCTTTACTGTGCTCTGCTGTGTTTAGTCCATCTCAGCCTGCTACAGTTACAAAAGCACTGCTATCCTGAGAGGCAAAATTATAGTCTGTGAATGTGAAAAATTATTTGATTTCACCAGTAATTGAGTCTGTTCTGCTGGCAAAAATTAAAATATTCTCTTTTTTCTCATTGGCAAAGATGAGTGTAAAAAGTATTCAAGCTAACAGCCTCTGATTTTGAGCCAGCACTGATTACCACTTTCGCTGGAAAAATGACAAACATCGGCAGCAGTAGGTCCCATCAGCTTTTGCTATAACATTATTTCTGAGAGTAACTTGATGACAGGCGAAAATAAAACTTGCCTTTTGTCAGGTGTGTGAGCCCTACAGAAAAAAAGTTCTTCTCTGTAGCAGATGGCTCCACATCAGTTTCAGAGGCCACATTCTCCACTTTAATGTTCCTCAATGCAATATCGGTAATTTAAGCTCATTATCTTTACTGTGGAGTTTCTCTGGGTGCTCAGTGTTCCTCCTGCAGCCTAAAGACACAGTTTAGGTAAAGTGGTGATTCCAAATTAGCTGCATGTTTGAATGTGAAAGTGAACGTTTTTTTGTCTGTCTGTACGCCCCACAACCCAATAAACAATAACATACCATAGCTGATGGATGGATGGATGGATGGATGGATGGATGGATGGATGGATGGATGGACAGATGGATGAATGGATAATTGGATGGATGGATCTAGATAGTTTTGAATCCAGTCAAATGTAGGTCACAGCTGTAACTTCAGTTGGTCAGATAGATGTTTAATCAACCTAAATTCTGAAATTGAGAAGGCTCAAACTCAGAGATAGTAAACATTATAAGACTATCACTATCCAGACAAGGGTCTCAAGAACCAACTCTCTGGGACAGTGTCAAGGCCATGTTTCTGAAAAGGTGATAGATGCTTCTTTTTCTGTGGTTCTGTGCGATAGATGCTGGAGGTGCTGGAAATACAGGACAATAGCAACAATATGAAAAATATTATCAACAAGTCCACAAACAGGTCTGCCATATCATGGGTCATGTATGGGGATATTGCCGTTTGATTGATGATCAGGGTGGAGATATGGACACTTAAAAGCCAGTACGCAAAGTATGTGTGTCGGCTTCGGTCTACAGTATATGCTGTCTGATATGTACCAATTTGAAAATATTTTTTCTCAAAATGTGATGCAGAAAAAGATGCTTGAGATCATTTTGTAAAATGTCCATCAGTAACCATCTCATTTGTTTAGCACATGTAGCAGAGAACATACCTACTAGTTTATAAAATACATGACTGAACAATAATCAACAATGATCCCACTCCTTTCCCCTTTTCAATATGACTCTAATATTTGCATTCATACTGTTTGTAGAAAGAATATCAGCTGATTTATCTATGTCAGAATATTTTACTCCATAAAACTTATGCTGCGATTGGCCCCAAATATCTAGCATCAGTCGGGCTCTAGTTGTAGCCATTTTCAACACACAACGCTCACAAAGGCTAATGTGAGCTTTGAAGGCTAACTTCTGTGCATGAAACGTTATTTTATTTATTTAATCAAGAATCACGAAATTTTAATGGCATTGATACCGACTGCCAAATTTTTGGTATTGTGACATCCCAGGCTAGCTATTTTTTTTTGTTTTTATTCCTTATGCTAAGCTAAGCTAACCCACTGCTTCCTCCAGGCACATATACACTACCAGTCAAAAGTTTAGACACACCTTCTCAAATATATATATATATATATATATATATATATATATATATATATATATATACACACGTGGACAAAATTGTTGGTACCCCTCAGTTAAAGAAGGAAAAACCCACAATTCTCACTGAAATCACTTGAAACTCACAAAAGTAACAATAAATAAAAATTTATTGAAAATTAAATAATCAAAAACAGCCATTACTTTTGAATTGTTGATTAACATAATTATTTAAAAAAACAAACTAATGAAACAGGCCTGGACAAAAATGATGGTACCTCTATAAAAGATTGAAAACTATTTGACCAGAGTGACATGATTAACTCAGGTGTGTCATTTAATTGACATCACAGGTGTTTCCAAACTCATAATCAGTCAGTCTGCCTATTTAAAGGGAGACAAGTAGTCACCCTGCTGTTTGGTGAAAAGGTGTGTACCACACTGAACATGGACAACAGAAAGCGAAGGAGAGAATTGTCCCAGGACATCCGAAAAAAAAATTATAGACAAACATCTTAAAGGTAAAGGCTATAAGACCATCTCTAAACAGCTTGAAGTTCCTGTGACAACAGTGGCTCATATTATTCAGAAGTTCAAGACCCACGGGATAGTAGCCAACCTCCCTGGACGTGGCCGCAAGAGGAAAATTGATGACAAATCGAAGAGACGGATCGTTCGAATTGTATCCAAAGAGCCCAGAGCAACCTCCAAAGAAATTAAAGGTGAACTCCAAGGCCAAGGTACATCAGTGTCAGATCGCACCATTCGTCGTTGTTTGAGCCAAAGTGGACTTCATGGGAGACGACCAAGGAGGACACCACTGCTGAAAAAAACTCATAAAAAAGCCAGACTGGAATTTGCAAAAATGCATGTTGACAAGCACAAAGCTTCTGGGAGAATGTCCTTTGGACAGATGAGACCAAACTGGAGCTTTTTGGTAAGGCACATCAACTCTATGTTCATAGACTCAAAAACCAAGCATACGAAGAAAAGAACACTGTCCCTACGGTGAAACATGGAGGAGGCTCAGTAATGTTTTGGGGCTGCTTTGCTGCATCTGGCACAGGGTGTCTTGAAAGTGTGCAAGGTACGATGAAATCTGAAGACTATCAAGGCATTCTGGAGAGAAATGTGCTGCCTAGTGTCAGAAAGCTTGGTCTCAGTCGCAGGTCATGGGTCTTCCAACAGGACAACGATCCAAAACACACAGCCAAAAACACCCAAGAATCGCTGAGAGAAAAGCGTTGGACTATTCTAAAGTGGCCTTCTATGAGCCCAGATCTGAATCCCATTGAACATATGTGGAAGGAGCTGAAACATGCCATTTGGAGAAGACACCCATCAAACCTGAGACAACTGGAGCTGTTTGCTCATGAGGAGTGGGCCAAAATACCTGTTGACAGCTGCAGAACGCTCATTGACAAATACAGAAATCGTTTAATTGCAGTGATTGCCTCAAAAGGTTGTGCAACAAAATATTAAGTTATGGGTACCATCATTTTTGTCCAGCCCTATTTCATTAGTTTGTTTTTTTTAAATAATTATGTTAATCAACAATTCAAAAGTAATGGCTGATTTTGATTATTTAATTTTCAATCAATTTTTATTTATTGTTACTTTTGTGAGTTTCAAGTGATTTCAGTGAGAATTGTGGGTTTTTCCTTCTTTAACTGAGGGGTACCAACAATTTTGTCCACGTGTGTATATATATATATATATATATATATATATACATGTATATATATATATATATATATACACATACATACATACATACATACATGGAATAGAGATCTTTATAATGCTTTAGCTAGAGGGAGAGAGTAAATTTTTACTTTATTTAACTAAAAAATAAAGGGTTCAGCTGCCAAAATCGACCAAAACGGGCTGAGTAGTGAAGCGGTCATCCATGGCAGTAATGCATTGCAAATTATTTCTTAAAAACTAACGCATCACATTGTTTATTTATTTCCTGTAGAAATTCTTAAACTGTTTATTACATTACTTTTGTGTTACATTGCCTGAAAAGAAGGCTTAATTTCCCTCCAGGGATGAATAAAGTCATCTAAGTCTAGGTTTACTGCCTCCAAATTTAAAGAAAATCAATAACTGTTACTGTAACTGAATTAAGAATCAGAATCTGCCATATTTCCAAGCAGATTTTTACATATGAGGAATAAGAACTGACTTATTAGCAGAACAATTTCATAGAAGGATAAAAGATTGAAAAAGCAGATCTAATATGAAGAAAGTCGAAAAAAGTGTTGCAAATCCAAGGTTTTCAAAAAAAACTTGCTATGTGCAGGAACATGGAAAATATTTCAGAACTGTGGGGCGTTGCAACGTTTAAAATAAACTTCTTACTGATTTACCCCCAACACCGGTGCTGTTCCCCCTTCAATATCACTAATCTCCCACATCAATTTGTGACATTTTCACAGAGCAAACAACAACCACAGTAACTCGCTCTCTAACCTGCACACACTGCTGCCCCAGACTTCATTAGCATACTATTAATAATACAAACACAGTCGAGCACATGACTAACACCCGATGTGTCGAATGCGTTTCCGTGCATGCTCGCCTGTAATCGTGTGTGTGTGTCCTCGTGTGTGTGTGTGTGTGTGTGTGTGTGTGTGTGTGTGTGTGTGTGTGTGTGTGCAAGCGCTCTGGGAAAGCAACAATCTTCCAGCAGAGAAACCTGGCTTCCTGTTTAATTATTCAAACATAAACCTGGATTCACACAGACACACACACACACCCTTTAACCTCCATCCAACCTGCCTCTTCACCTCCCTGCATCCATCATATCTCAGCTCCTCACCCCTTCTGTCCACGCTAAATCCTCCTCACCCTCCCCATTTTTTTTCTCCTCTTTGTCAGTGTGCAGTGGACTGAGGACTCAGAGCTGATCTGTTCTGGCGTTTGAGGAGAAGCATTTTTCTTTTCCACAGCACTGCTGGAATGTTCAGGGACAAACATGTAGACAACGGGAGAAGAGAAGAAGAAAATGGGAGATGGTGTGAAAAGAGAGGAAATGGATGGAGGCAGGGTGAGGAAAAAAGGAGAGCAGATGAGAATGAATGAAGATGTAAAAAAGGAAAGAAGGGAAAACAGAGTGGAAAAGCCAGGAGAGAAGGGAAGAAGCAGTGTGACATGACATAAAATAGGAGAAAACAGAAAACGAGAAAACAAGAGAAGCAGAGCAGAGAGGCCCAGACAGAGCAGGAATCAGATAGCAGAGAAGAATCCAGAGAAGAAGAATCGAAAAGGGCCTCGTGGTGAAATAGGAAAGGAGGAGAGCGGCTTCAAGGCTGTAATTGAAATCTAATTATCACCTCAAGTCCCAGCTGACTCCATGTTAGGCATCCGTGCACTAGCATGCACATTCGAGCACACACACATGTGCGTGAATGCAGATGTCTGCACGTGTAGGCTTCACTTAGAGTCATCACATTATTACCACTAACATCTGGCGTCTTCACACACCAATAATCCCCCCTGTCCTGAGAGCAGAGTAGGACCTTCGTGCACTTTCTGCCTTCCACACACACACACAAACACACACACACACACACACACACACACACACACACACAGGCATGCACACACTAGTAATACCTGGACCACATCATCTCTGGTGCACACACACATTTTGTGCCTCCATGCAGACACACACACATAAATGGTCAATTGAGGGAAATGTGGATGACAACCATCATTCCTGATTTCTAATTACATCCTGATGAGTGTTCTCACACATGTGCAACGTCATCACTATCACACTCAACGTCACTGCACAAACACACGGAAAAAAAATCACACACATGCATGCAGAGGAGTGCGCGCGCGCGCGCACACACACACACACACACACACACACATACACACACACACACACACACACACACACACACACACACACACACACCACCCGTCATTACCAGGTCAGGCTAAATCTGATGTGATGCCATTTAACCTAAATAGTGCACTGTGTGTGTGCGTGTGTGTGTGTGTGTGTGTGTGTGACAGACAGGAGGATGGACGGATGATACTGACTGGCTTTCCCCGGCCGTGGTCTCTGTAGAAGCCGCTGAGCTGTCAGCAAGTCCTCGGTCTTGACGGCCTGGAGCAGCTCCTGGTCCTTCCCCATGTCACCTCCGTCCCGCTCGGTCCGCTTGGTCCCGCTCTCTTCCTCTGAGCGCCCCTCTCTCCTCCGTTAATCCGTCGCTACATCCTGCCGCCGCTCCCGGCCTCCCGCTGGAGCTGAGGCTCGGAGGGATGGATGTCGCTGCCCGGGACTGGGATGCTCGGATTCGGCCAGAGGGGTCCAGCGCAGGTCCCTCTCTGCCTCCGCCTCCACGCGGTAACGTCCGTCCCGCACCGAGCACCGACCGACCGACCGACCGCGGACCTCGCGCTCTGTCAGAACACTCGCGACAGATTCCACAGATTCTATCCGCGTGACGACTTCACCGGGTCTGCGTGCGTGCGTGTGTGCCGTGCGTGGAGCTCGAACGCCCTCCTGCACGGTGGGTCAAGTCCGCGCCACCGAAAATCTCACGAGCCCTCCAATCTGCAGCGTGCTGATGATGTTGAACGTGTGACCGCCGCCGCCGCTGCGCTGGACCAGCTCGCGCCAGATCAAGTGCGCGCGTGCACACACACGCACAGAGAGAGAAAGAGAGAGAGTCACATATGGCATTTAACCAGAGCTGCACGTTCACGCGCCTCTCCAGTTGTTGTCGTTAGGGCGCGCGCGTGGGAGTCACGAGAGGTCGTTTGACATTGATGGTGATGATGATGATGATGCTGTGCGGCCGCGTGCGAGAAAGGGGTGCACTCAAGGCGCGGGACAGCGGGAGTCCGGGCTCGCGCGAGCGCACGGGACACCAGATGTAGATAAATAAACAGAAATAATGACGCAGAATAAGTTAAACTGAAATTAGTGATTTTTCAGTTAGAATTATTGATTAATATTATTATTATTATTGTTGTTGTTGTTATTATTGTTATTATTATGATATACATGTTTCATCGTTCAATGATTCCATGTTAAATTCATTCATTCATTCATTTATTCATTCAAACCTTTTTTAGTCTGGAAGGGGCATTGAGGTTTCCCTCATTTCCAATGCCGTCTAGATTACACAATAAAAACAAGTACCAAATAATCGCTGGTAAATAAAATAAGACAAAAATAAATACATAAATAAAGCACTTGTTGTTATGAAAGTGCTCTACTGATAAAATTACCTGCCTTCCGTCCGGAAGTGTGTCACTGTGCAGACGGTTTAACATCGACATGTTTAAGGTTAATGAGACAGAGATAATTGGTGTGTGTGTGTGTCTGTGTGCGTGTGTGTGTCCCTTGTGCAGCTCTAATTTAGACTAAAGGGGCCATCGACAGTCACATTTAGGACACCAAGTGGAACAGATGACGAAACTCCTGATTAAACAAACGTAGGGTGGTCACTGCGCATGCTCGAACTTTCCATTGTGTACCGGCAAAATGATTTAAGGTCACCGATTAAAGCCTATGAACGTCACATATTCAGAAGTCCTGTTTTTTTAAGTTAAAATAATACGTTCATGTTGTGTAAGGCCACATGTTGCTTCCTGTAGAATTAAAGTACCTCCTTGCACACTGCAGCGCCACACACCAGCTCACTGACAACTCTTCTGAAACACTGTAAAACTACTTGGGTGGCAATAATGGAGTAATTCAGCCACAAAACCAAATAAATATGTTTTTGTTTCAGTAGACTGCATTTTTCGTTTGTTTGTTTTTGCATTTTTGCTAATGATGTGTCTTCAAGCATTAAAAAAAAGAAACAAAAAACATTTGGGCATATTTACAATGTAAGAACATTCAAACACCAAAGTTCTAAATTTTGATTTTTTTTTATGAGACAGTGTCTTTTTTTATTAAAGTTTTTATTAACTTTTCAATGTATTGCAAATGAAATAATAATGCTAGAAAGAACAAAGCAAAAAGAATACTAGGATACACTGCACAGGCCAGATAGACAATTACAAACATAGGATAAAAGATACATAAACAGACAGGTCATCTGATCAGAGAGAAAAATAAACAACCAAAGAAACAAACACTGTGTGTTGTGATTGGAATAATACGTTATTGTGATATAGTTATACAGGAGATCCTGAAACTGTTGGGGTTAGCAGTCCCAGGAGGTGGTCCCATCTTCTATCTTGCACTTTAATCTATGCTGCATAGATGTGTATTGATATCCTTGCCTGCAGTTATCACTTTGTCCCCTTGCTTTATAGCTGAAATTGTATTTGAAAAGTCCTTTTCTTTCACCTGTCGAGCTAATAGTTTTCCTGTTTTCTCTCCGACCCTCATAAAAGTCAGTTTTTAATCTAAACAAGACATAAGTAACTGACATAACTTTATTATTGTATATTCCGTGTAGTTTAAATTTAAGCATGCAAAGTTTCTGATACTGAGAATCTGAACAATTTTCAGAGAGTTTATTTTCTTTCAACTTAATTTCACTCTCCAATTCACTAATGTTTTACTGGCTCTCTCGCTTCTTCTTGGAGGCATAAGCTATAAATTTTCCCCCAACATAAGCTTTAGAAGCCTCCCAGACAGTTTTGATTTCCTTAGTGCTGCCTATATTTATTTCAAAGAATGATTTTAAATCCTCACCAATTAAAGTTTTAAATGACTTGTCCTGTAAAAGAGCTGTATTCATCCTCCAACTGCACCATTTACCCAGTTCAGTTTCCATCTTCAAAGACAATTCTACTGCTGCATGATCAGCTAGTGCAATACTTTAAATATCACAGCTAGTTACATTAGTTATCAGGGCACTTGCAATCAGGAACAGGTCTATTCTAGAGTGAGATTTGTGACAGTGGGAGTAGAAGGTATATTCCTGTTTGTTGGGATTGGTGAGCCTCCATATGTCTGTGAAATTCAACTCCTCTTTTAACATCTGAATTGCTTCTCGGTCCTTGGAGTCCCTCTGAGCCTGCTCCTGTCCAGAATGGGCTCTAAAACATCGTTATAATCTCCTCCTAATATAATATGACCATCCATATCATGAGAAAGTGTCTTAAAATCAACAGCTCTGCTGAAACATTGTAAAACTACTCAACACTATATAGTGACAATAATGGAGTAAATCAGCCACGCAGCCAAAGAAACATGAATCTGTGTTTTTGAGACTGTGAGACTGTAGTTTTTTGTTTGTTTGTTGTTGTTTTGTTTGTTTTTACTTGTTCATTTCAATGCCGGGTACCACTGAAGGTATATTACCGAAAGAATACAAAGAACATGACAAAAAAAATGCAGCTGATTCCAGAATACTTTGTCCTATTTGACATGCTTCAGTTTAATTGTATTTCCAGGGTATATGAGAGGCCATTTCATGTCATAAGCAGCACTGCGGCGGCTGTGGCTCAGGTGGTAGAGCGGGTCGTCCAATGATCGAATGGTTGGCGGTTCGATTCCCGCTCTCGCCTAGTCATGTGCTGCATGCCGAAGTTTCCTTGGGCAAGATTCTGAACCCCGAATTGCCTACCAGTGACTGTTCCACTGGTGTGTGAATGTATTCTGACTGATGTTGCAGGTTGATTAGCAACCTGCACATTAGTGTGTGAATGTGTGTGTGTCTGGGTGAATGGGAGCAATTGTTGTAAAAGCGCTTTGAGTACTCTGATGAGTAGAAAAGCGCTATATAAGAGCAAGTCCATTTACCATTTACCACTGCACATGCAAAGGCATGGAGTGGTTTCCTGTTTACATTCAAGCTGTAGCACAACTCACAAGTAGTCAGCTCTCCCATAACGCCTCAAACAAAAGCACTAGCAGGGGCGGGACCCCTCCGGGGGCCGGGCTGGGTGCCAGTGGCGGCGGGCCCCCTCCAGGGGTAGGGCTGGAACCGGAGCCGGTGGCCCCTCTGGGGGCAGAGCTGGAACCGGAGCCGGTGGCTCCTCCGGGGGCAGAGCTGGAACGGGAGCCGGTGGCCCCTCCGGGGCAGAGCTGGAGCCGGGGGCCTCTCCGGGGGCAGAGCGGGAGCCAGGGCCGAGGATCCCTCAGGGGGTAGGATGGAGGACAGGACTGGGTTCAGGATTGGGGACAGGACTGGGGAGATCACCACTGCAGGGGGACCCATTGGGGTGGCCACTGCAAGGGCGCCACTTGGTGTTGGGGTAGCGTTTACTCTTTTCAGGACCAGGGAGGAGGCGCTAAGCAACCCCAGGGCTCGGGAGGTGTTAAGCTTTCTTAGGGCTCGAAGGGAGGCACCGAGCCTCTTCAGGGCTCGAAGGAAGGTGCTAAGCCTCTTCAGGGCTCGAAGGGAGGCACTAAGACTCTTTAGGACCCGAGGGGAGGTGCTAAGCCTCTTCAGGGCTCGCAGGGAGGCGCTAAGCCTCGACAGGGCTCGAAGAGACACGCTAAGTCCCTTCAGGGCTCGAAGGGAGGCACTAAGCCCCTTCAAGGACTCAGGGGAGGCGATACGCCTCTTCAAGGCCGCCGAGGAGGCGTTAAGCTTCTTCACGGCCGCCAAGGAGGCGTTACACCATTTCAAGGATTCTGGGGAGGCATTATGCCTTAACAGGGACTCGGGGGGAACGTGACACTGTCTCAAGGCTGCCGAGGGGGCTATATACCTCTTCAAAGCTGTAGGAGAGGTGGGAAACCTCTTCAAGGCTACATGAGAAGCTCTTGGCTTCTTTAAAGCTACAGGAGAAGCTCTTGGCTTCTTTAACACTGTAGGAGAGGCGGGAAACCTCTTTAAGGCTGCAGAAGAGGCTTTTAGCTTCCTCAAGGCTGCAGGAGAAGCTTTTATCTTCCTCAAGGCTGCAGGGGAAGTGTTTTTTTTTATTTTATGACTTGAGTTTTATTAGTTTTTCAAAATTCAACAAGACGGAACAAATACATATAAAATCAGATCCAGACCGTGACATGTGGCTTAAAGTGGACCAAAACGGGTAACAACATACCCCAATTAACTGAACATAACAGCATCCACAATACAAGACAAACTGAAATTCCAAATATGCCCCCCCCAAAAAAATGTATATATATATATATATATATATATATATATATATATACATACACATACAAGTACGTGCAGATATATCCATGTATATATATATATATATATATATATATGCAAACAAAAAAATAACTAAATAATTTATTAAAAAATAAATATAAAAATAAAAACAAAGAAACGACACTCACTATAACGATAGATGCCAAGCTAAATCATACATAAAATAATAACACCATATACATTCAAACACCTGTAGTATTTCTTTGAGCTGGAGACGTCATTGAGTGAATATACGCTAAATAGGGGCCCCATTTGTGGTTGTAATAATCTACTCTATTCAGTAGTCTGAAAGATAACCTCTCTAAATGTCACGGCCGAGTGGGGTATGTCTCTCAGATTGAAGCTTTTAAAATAGAATTAAATTGGATAGTTTGGATTACAACGATTAAAACTGACAACGCCACCTAGTAAGGGACTAGGACCCGTTTTAAAAGAGGTTCTTAACCCAGAGGTGAGCAGTGCATAACAGAGGATAAAACCATTTTTTCATTCCAATAAATTTATTCATCTAAAAGAATAACATTTAAGAATAAACAATAAAAATACCAATAAAAAGTTATCAAGCTAAAAATTCTTAAAATCAAGTCACTACGGAATGGGTGACCACCAGACTCGTCATGCGGGGCCTTCTCTTTGACAGGGGTTGAGGGGGGAGCTTCTCCAGTCCTCAGGGGCCACGGTGCTGCGCCTCGCGATCACGCAGGCTCTGGAGCCTGGGAGAAAGAGAGGATCTGCCAGTGGGGGAAGTAATAACAGGACCCACGCGTCTCCCTCCCGTGTGTAGCGACTCACCGGGTCTGGGCGGTGATATCCAAGCCGCCCAGTATGCCGCAAACACGCGTTGAGCACCGCCGTGCGTTCCAGACCTGGCCCCACTTTACGGCTGCCGTGCGTCTCTCTCTCACTCTTCGGTCGTCCTGTCTCTGTGCCGGTGCTGTGCGCCCTTGTTTCAGCCTAGTAGTCCGCCCTGGTGCTCATCATACACCGCCGCTTCTGCCCGGTTATCTGTCGTGCTGCCCCTTGCACGCTGCCGTTCCCCACTGCTTCTGCCGCCGCCGCACTGCCTGTCTGTGGCTCGCCACGGCGGCTTGCACCGCCGCGCGCCCTGCGGCTCGCCGCGCTGCCTGTTCCTCTGCTCTGTCTGCTTCCTGCCGGCTCTCGCCGTGCTGCCTCCCTGTTTGCCGTTGATCATCTCTTTTGTTTGCTGCCACTGCCCCAGATGCTGTCCTGCGTAATCAACTGATTGGCAGCAGGTGCGCTCAGTCAATGTCCACAGTCTGTTCCTGGTACACAGCTGCAGGTAGTGGGGGTGACCTGAACTCAATTAAAAAACAAAAAGAATATACAAAGAAAAACACCACCGCAAAACATGCAATTTGGCAAACTAACAGAAATCAAGCAATAATTTCACAGCAAAATATAAAGAAACCACACACCAGATAACCATGCAAATAAAGGTAATCACAATAAATAAAAGGCCATATTCCCACATAAAGATGCTAGTTGGCCAAGAGAGTTATTCCAGTGTGTTAAAGATGGGGCTGAGGGAGACTTCCACTCAGTGACCAATAATTTTCTACCCAGCATAATCACTGTTTGGACCCACTGTGAGAGAGATGATGGCAAAGCACTCGTAGTTGATGGGTCCCCAAGAATGTAAAGTTTGCTACAGAATGGGACATCTTTGCCAACAATCTCTACCACCACCTTATGTACTGATAACCAGAAGTCCTGAACTTTTGGACAGCCCCGCAACATGTGAATCAAAGTACCGGTGTCATCTTGACATTTCCAACAATTATGATTATCTACTAATCCTACTTTGTGCAGCCTATGGGGTGTCCAGTATATTCTATGCAGAATTTTAAATTGAATTAATCGAATCCTCAGCTCCCTGGATATTCTCTTCCCATTTCTAAGGATCCCATCCCACTCATCCTCCGTAAAAGTAAGATTCAAATCTTTCTCCCATGACATCTTTAGAGGCATCAGGTTGGTGTCAGACTCAGTCAATAACATCTTACAAAAAGTGGAGGCTGCATGACCTCGCACAAGAGCTTTTTTGAGCATTTCTAAGAAGCCACAAGTTGGGGGGGGCTGAGGCAGCTGATCCAAAGGTCTTCACTAATAAATGTCGCAGCTGCAGATACCTCCAAAAGTCCTGCCTGGGCAGTTTGAATTCCCCTACTAAAGTTTTCAAATGACTTCAAAGTACCATTATCATACAGATCTCCTAATACTAACACACCTTTCATAAACCAAGACTTCCAAAGGAATGGGATTTTGTCTATACAAAGTTTTGGATTGTGCCACAGACCTGAAGACTGATTAAGATGTGGGTTGAATTTAAAAATCTGGGATATTCTTTTCCACGCTCTCTGAAGATGAGATAAGATGGGATGCAACCTATTTTGAGGAACAAGGTTAGTAGAGAGACAAGAGAGTGGTGTGAATGGGGCAGAGACCTCACTCTCAAGAGGAAGCCAGGGAGGTGCTCTCTCAGGAGGGAGAAACCAGTGTGCCAAATGCCTGAGAGAAAATGCATAATGATAATACAGCAGATTTGGTACTCCCAGTCCTCCACCATCTACTGGCTTCTGTAGCTTTCTTAAATTAAGTCTGGGTTTTTTATTGCTCCATATAAATTCTTTGCACAATTGATCAAACTTTTTAAAATATGATGGTTGAATATGTACCGGGAGAGCTTGCAGTAGGCAGTTAAATTTGGGGGTGCAAATCATTTTGATTACATTTACTTTACCCCACATGGAGAGACACAGTTGATTCCAGCGTTCCACATCCACCCTCATCTTCTCAAGCAAAGGATCAAAATTAATTTTTATCAGCTCAGATAGTTGTGATGGGAATGTGATACCAAGATATTTTACACCTTTTTTAGCTCAGGAGAACATATCGGTGGGGAAAAGAGTTTTGGGGCAATAAGCAGTTAGTGGAAGGGCCTCACATTTTGTCCAATTGATTTTACAGCCAGAGAGATCTGAAAATGTATTGATTATGGATTATGGAGAACAAGGCAGGAAGGGAGTTCTGGGGATCAGTTACAAACAAAAGAATATCGTCCACATAAAGCATTAACTATGACAGCTATGACCAATAGAGGGACCTGGGAATTTAGCTTCTCTTCGGACAGCCACTGCAAGTGGTTCAAGGGCTATCGCAAATAGAAGGGGGGACAGTGGCTCTCCTTGTCTAGTACGCCTCCCCAAGTCAGATGATGGGCCAATGATGCCATTAGTCAAAACAGAAGCTTTTGGGCATGTATATATAAGCTGTATCCAATCAATAAATTTACTACTAAAGCCAAAACATTTTAAAGTTAAAAACAAGTATGGCCATTCGAGCCTGTCGAATGCCCTTTCGGCATCCAATGAAATAGCAGCAATTGGAGTCTGACTGTCTTGTATTGCCCACATAATGTCCAAAAATCTTCTGATATTATCTGCTGAGCAGCGGGACCGTATAAAGCCAACCTGATCGGAATGGATTAAATGAGTCATTACTCGATCTAATCGATTTGCAAAAATTTCTGATATTTTACTGTCGTACGACGTTAAACTAATGGGACAATAATTGCGGCAATCTGAGGCAATCCGAAAGCGTAGGTGGGAGCATTTGTTTCTGGAACGATTCATTATATACCTCCAAGAGCATAGGAGCCAATTCTTCAGGGAAGGATTTATAAAACTCTGCTGTAAACCCATCACGACCAGGGGCCCTACTTGAGGGAAGATGTTTAAAGACGGGTTTTAATTCTTCTACTGTAATCGGTGAGTCTAAGTGTTCAAGTTAGTCCTGGGTTACTTTAGGAAGGCTTAAACTCAGCAAAAACATTGTGATACTATCTTCTGATGCCTGTGATTCCGAGCTATATAATTGCTTATAAAAATCACTGAATATTGCATTAATTTTTGGGGGTTCTGAATGAAGCTGTCCATTAACGTCCTTAATAGCAGATATTGAGCTCATGGCTTCTCGTTGCTTAATATATCTGGCCAGTAACCTACCCGCCTTGTCCCCCTCCTCAAAGTACTTTTGTCTGGCTCGAAACAGACTGAATTCAGCTTTCTGTGATGCTATTGTGTTATATTCATATTTCAGTTGTGTCAAATTTGTCAAATGGATTGAAGAAGAATAATTTTTAAACACTAACTCAGCAATTTCAATTCTTTTCTCCAAATCAGCAAGTAGTTTAATATTTTCCCTCTTTTTAAAGGAGGCTTGTTGAATAATATGACCTCTCAGAAAAGCCTTCATCGCCTCCCACGCCACACCAGCTGAAGGGGCAGAAGCAATATTAGTATCCTTATAGAAGTCAATTTGTGATAGGAGAGAATCTCTGAATGTGTTATCCATTAAAAGACTAGAGTTTAACCTCCATCTTGGGCTCCTGGAAATAACATTGAACGCAGTTAAGGAGAGATAAATAGGGCTATGGTCTGATAATATTATGTTACCAATGCTGCTGGTAACAACATCAGGCATTAGAGATTGAGAAATCAGAAATAAATCTATTCGTGAGAAAGATCCATGAGGGGCCGAATAAAATGTATAGTCCCTACCAAGGGGATTTTGTATATGCCACACATCAACCAAAGCACAAGCTTCAGAAATTGCTCTGAGGGAGTAATTGCCCTTTGTGGAGCAAAATAAATTTGTGCTTCGGTCTAATGTCCCATCCATCACCTCATTAAAGTCCCCCCGCCCCCCAATAAAACAGGGTAGTCCCCCAGGTCAGCCAGCTTTTTTTCTACCTGTCCAAAGAAGGACAGATCATGAATGTTTGGAGCATAAAGATTAGCAAGAATAATATTTGTGCCTTGAATCTCACATAACATAAGCAACATCCTACCCCCCTCATCTGTGCTCTGCTTCAAGCATTTAAATTGCAAGTTCCTATTAATTAATGTTGCTACACCTCTACTTTTGCTGCTACCACTGCTTGAGCCAACAAAGCCCACCCAGCCAAAACAGAGCCTCTGAAACTCTTGTCGAGTCATATGTGTCTCTTGGATAAAGATAATATTGTGGCGAAGAAGAGGGAGACACGAGCTAGTTGCTGGTGAGTCAACTTTATTCTTCTTGAGCCACACACAGAATGCCGCGAAAACAATGTCAGCAACAAAACTATGGGGTCTCAGGCACGCCCCCTAAACCACCAAGTCCAATGGGTGAGAGAACGTCTCTAAGCTGTACACTACACAGCCCCCCCCCCGAACACCCAGAAGGGAACATGGCAGGCAAATTAACGTCCCAACGGGGGCCCAAGAGGCCTCCCATAGCGGCTGCGCTGGACCACCGTCGAGTCAGTGGGAGGAACCTGCAAAATAAGGCGCTTGTCAGAACAGTGGGCAGGAACAACATTGTCCATGACAGGATGAGGAACACAAACAGTACGATCAGACAGAGCCGGAGGCCGGGAAGGAGGACGGCCACGACGAGGAACCTGGCCCAGCAACACAGCCTCGCCTGCCACAGCATAAGCTGGCTTAAGTCGATCCACAGAAACTAGCTCACTGCGCCCGCCCATGTCCAAAACAAAACCCTTGGCCCCGTGCTCAAGCACGCGGAAGGGACCATCATAAGGAGGCTGGAGGGGCGAGCGGTGGGTATCGCGGCGTACAAAAACAAAACGGGCAGACATGAGAGCTGTAGGCACAAAGATCCGAGGGAAACAGTGGTGCATAGGGCCTGGGGCCAAAGAACCGCCGGACGAAAAGGGATCCACCGCAGAACGGAGACACGGTGCGGCTGACTCCAGCAAAAACTCACCCGGGACACGGACTGGCTGGCAGAACACCAATTCTGCAGAGGACGCGCCAAGATCCTCCTTGGGAGCGGCGCGCAACCCGAGCAGGACCCACGGTAAGCGATCCACCCAACTGTCACCCACGAGCGGAGCGCGCAGGGCTGCCTTGAGCGAACGATGGAAACGTTCACACAACCCGTTAGATTGAGGGTGGTAAGCCGTAGTACGGTGTACCTGCACCCCCAAGGAACGCGCCATCCCTGACCAGAGCTCTGAAATAAACTGAGGGCCCCTGTCAGAAGTAACGTCTGATGGCACACCAAAACGGGCCACCCAAGCAGAGAGGAAGGCACCAACCACATCGGTGGATGCAGTGGATGACAGGGGAACCACCTCAGGCCACCTGGTGGTACGATCCACCATTGTGAGCAGGTAAGTAAAACCCTTGGAAGGCGGCAGGGGCCCAACTAGATCCACGTGCACATGGTCAAAACGCCTGGCAGGAATCGGAAAAGGTTCAAGAGGGGCTTTGGTATGCCGGTGCACCTTGGCACGCTGGCACGCAGCACAAGATGCCGCCCACCCCTTAACGTCTTTACGAAACCCAGGCCACACGAAACGAGAACCGACCAGCTTAACCGATGCGCGCACACCTGGATGCGAAAGCGAATGAACGGAGTCAAAAACGCGCCGCCGCCAACCTGCCGGAACCAAAGGTCGAGGCCGCCCTGTGGAAACATCACACAGGAGTGTAGGACCCCCTTCCTGCATCACAACCTCCTCAAGCTTAAGGCCTGAACCGACGGAGCGAAGAGCAAGGATGTCCGGATCCCCGGGCTGTTCGGCGGCCATAGCTGAAAAATCCATCCTGAGGAGCACGGGGCAAACAAGCACGCGTGAAAGACAGTCCGCAACCGAATTGGACTTCCCCGCGACATGACGTATGTCAGTAGTGAACTCAGAAATGGCCGCTAGGTGACGCTGCTGACGTGCCGACCAGGGTTCCGTCACTTTAGCCATGGCAAACGTCAGCGGCTTATGGTCCACATAAGCCGTAAAAGAGCGACCCTCCAGCAGAAAGTGAAAATGCCGAGTAGCCAAAAACAGGGCCAACAACTCACGGTCAAAAACACTGTATTTACGTTCGCAGTCCCATAACTTGCGGCTAAAAAATGCGAGAGGCTGCCACGCACCTGCTACCCGCTGCTCCACAACAGCCCCCACTGCTAAATCAGAAGCATCAGTCGTGAGGGCGATTGGAGCATTAGGGTCAGGATGAGCTAGGAGAGCTGCATTAGCTAAAGCAGACTTAGCCCCCTCAAAAGCAACAATCCGGTCCGGAGTCCAGATGACAGCATCAGCAGCTTTCTTGGAATGCAAGGCATCATAAAGTGGCTGCAGGAGATGGGCGGCACGGGGAATGAACCTATTGTAGAAGTTCACCATGCCCAAAAACTCCTGTAGGGACTTGACCACCACGGGGCGGGGGAAATCCGCCACAGCCTGAACCTTAGCCGGCAACGGAACAGCGCCACCTGCCGAAATGCGATGACCCAAAAAATCGATCACGGGCAACCCAAACTGGCATTTGGCTGGGTTGACAATCAGGCCGTGGGCTTCCAAGCGTTGGAAAACCTCTTTGAGGTGCGTGTGGTGCTCCTCTAGGGATGAGCTGGCCACCAAAATGTCGTCCAGATAGACGAACACAAACTCTAAGCCACGCAACACCGAGTCCATCAACCTTTGAAAAGTCTGCGCTGCACCTTTAAGGCCAAAAGGCATACGGAGGAACTCGAAAAGCCCGAACGGGGTGATCACCGCTGTCTTTGGCACATCCTCCGTGCATACCAGGACCTGATGATAACCGCGCACCAGGTCCACCTTAGAGAAAACAGAGGCACCGGACAACCGAACAGAGAAATCCTGTATGTGAGGAATAGGGTAACGGTCTGGTGTTGTCACATTGTTCAGACGGCGGAAGTCACCGCACGGACGCCAAGAGCCGTCTACTTTAGGCACCATGTGGAGGGGCGATGCCCAGGGGCTGTTAGAGCGTCTCACAATCCCCAGCCTCTCCATGGTAGCAAACTCCTCCTCAGCGCAAGCTAGTTTTCCCGCGTCAAGACGCCGTGCGCGCACAAAAACCGGCAGACCACTAGTGGGGATAAAATGTTCCACACCATGTTTAGCGACCGTGGAGGAAAAAGCAGGAGTAGTCAAAGACGGAAATTCGGCTAGGAGACACTGAAAAATATCTCCAGACGCCGAAAAACTCGCGTGCATCCGCGGCCCCCCTCCCCCGGCCTCACATGGAACAGTGGAAAAAGTTACAGCGTCGATAAGCCTGCGGTTAGCAACATCAATTAACAAACCATGGGCACACAAAAAATCAGCACCGATTATCGGAACAGTCACAGAGGCAACTACAAAGTCCCACTCGAACTCACGTCCGTGGAAACAAACAGTTGTCCGTTTCGTGCCAAAAGTCTCGATCGGTGAGCCGTTAGCTGCGCTTAGCAGTGGTCCGCCTCCACGGTCCGAACTCCCTGGACCGGTGGAGTGCACCAAACTCTTCTGAGAGCCAGAGTCAACCAGAAAACGCTGTCCCGACAGAGAGTCTTTAATAAACAGCAGCTCACCTCGTTCATCAGCGCCCACAGTAGCCACTGCGTTTCCCGACACCTCAAACGCACATGGGGGTACACAGCGCTTTGCTTTGTATCCAAACCTCCGGTGGTAGAAACACAGGGGGCTCTCACGGCGACGAGTCCTCGCGCCGACTGCAGACACCACTGCCGGGTCCTCCACCGTCCTCTGCTGGGCCTCCACCGCCATACTCTGCACCGCGAAACGTCTGGTAGCCAACAGGATCTGGTCAGCTTCTTCCGCCAGGCCGCGGTAATCGCCGACGGCCAGACGAGGAGAGTTAGCCAAAGCCGCTCGAACTTGCGGCGGGAGCTGTCGAAGGAAAATGTGCGGGAAAAGGAAACCGCCGTCATCTGAACCCAGGAGAGACAGCATATCGTCCATAAGGTCCACGGCTGTACCATCTCCCAAACCAGGCAGGCCGAGGATTTTATCTGCTCTCTCGGCCGAGGAGAGACAGTATCTCCGCAGCAGGAGCTGCTTCAGAGCCGCGTACATCCCGCTCTGAGGGGGGTTACGGAGCAGTGACATAACCCTGCGAGTGGACTGCTGGTCCAGGGCCGCGACCACCAGATAGTACCTGGAGACATCTGCGTCCACACCCCGTAGATGGAAAAGCGCTTCGATGTGTTGGAACCACGAAGCCGGATCGCTGTGCCAGAACTCTGGAAGCTTAATGGCGGCCGGGGCAGCGGAGAACGAAGCCGGCTGTGGGAGCTGGAGAGACGAGGAGGCCGAATCCGCGGCCGCAGTCGAAGACGAAACACTCCTTTCTGCCGGTTCAGTCATGCTCAAATCGGGGTCACCAATGTGGCGAAGAAGAGGGAGACACGAGCTAGTTGCTGGTGAGTCAACTTTATTCTTCTTGAGCCACACACAGAATGCCGCGAAAACAATGTCAGCAACAAAACTATGGGGTCTCAGGCACGCCCCCTAAACCACCAAGTCCAATGGGTGAGAGAACCTCTCTAAGCTGTACACTACAATATCACATTTTTTAGATTTAATAAATGCTAAGATTTTCCTTTACTTGACGGCATTATTCAGACCTTTGACGTTCCAGCTCATTACACTCATATTATTATTAGGTGTGATTGATCAAATGAACATACAGCAGGTAGTGCTGTAAGTAAAACTGTATTGGCATCAATTGGCAAAATGAATTTAAAATAAAACTTAAAAGTAATAGACTCAAAAACAAAATCAAACCCAAAATCAAACCACCCCCTCACGTCCCGCCCAAAGCATCCTCCCTTATTAAGGTCCGCAAATATGCACCCAACTGAGGTTGCCCTCAGCACCCCCGCCCCCTCCCCCCACACTCACGTGGGTTAGTGACAAACTGGCATATTAACACAATACAAATGCAAATCTAACCCGTAGTAACTGTAACTGCAACAAAGCTATGTAATTTCCACAGTTACAGTTATAGCCTAAACACCACAACAACAACAAATCCGTTATTTTCCTCGCCGCTAAGTGAGCCCATCCCTTCACTTCAACAAACCTTATTGGTATGGATACACGGCGAATGAATCCCAGAGTCACTCAGAATCCGCTCATCAATGTGTCATCATAGTGTCCACGCGTCACTGCGAGCAAGGAGCACTTTGGTCAAGTGAACGAATGTACGAGATGGCCTTCTTGTGGTCCTCAAAGTGCCAGGGTCCGTGTGCCGTCTTCACAATGAGCACAGCTGGATAGTTCAGTGCAAAACGAATGTGCTTCTCGTGCAGGAGCTTCTTACAGTCCTTAAACTTCGCCCGTCTCTCATTCAACAGCTTGGAATAGTCCGGGAAAACCATAATCCGCCATTCACGCCAGACAACATTCCCCATCTTTCGCACAGCTTCAGCGATGCGCTCCCGATCCTGAAATCTCAAAAATCTGGCGATTATAGGTCTGGGGCGAGGTGATTGCTCACCGTCCTAGCTTCTGAGCATGGGCCCTAGACGATGTGCCCTCTCGATCTCCAAGCCTTTAGCGAAAGTGAGGCCAAACAGTGTCGGAATGATCCCCTCCAGGAAAGAGATGGCATCATTATTCTCACACGACTCCAGGAAACCAACAAAGCGCAAGTTGCATCTACGTTCACGATTTTCAATCTCGTCCATCTTCTCTCGAAGCATATCTACCTCCTCGCGGGAGGCCGGTGGATGAGCCTCTAACTTTTCTTGTGCGTCCTCCAGAAAACCCAGGCGGCTCTCCACACTACTAACTGGGCTAACAATGTCGACTACCTTACTCTCCGTGGCTCTTGTGGTAGCACGAATTTCCTCAAGCTTCTTATCGTGACTATCAGATTTCTCCGGTATGAGCACAGTGAGCTTAGCCAGCTCCTGCGCAACCTCACCAGGTACACTCTGGGCGTCCGCCTGCTCCATCACAGTGCCCAGGGGGAGAGGGGATGTATTCGGGTTAGCAGTAGCATTAGCTTGAGTAGCACAAGCTACATCAGAGCTTTTCCCACTCCCGATTCCCGCAGACATGCTGGGTTTGGATGTGCTCCTTGTGGTGTTTGACATTGTGACAGCAAAATCGTAGTGTTATTGCGTGACTACGGTAGCTCTTTGTTGCATTTATGTGCAAAATAAGGTACGGGAAAGGCGCAGGACGCTCTCAAGCAGCCATACTTGTCAAGCGCGTCACGTCACTCCATGCAGGGGAAGTCTTTAGCTTCCTCAAGGCTGCGGGGGAGCTTCTAGCTCCTTTAAAGCTGCAAGGGGAGGCTGGGAGCCTCAACGCTGAAAGGCCCACCTGGACCGAAGACGGGATGGTGGCCCCCACAGGAACCGAAGACGGGGCAATGGGCCCCACACGAACAGAAGACGGGGCAATGGGCCCCACAGGAACAGAAGATGGGGCAATGGCCCCCACAGGAACATAAGACGGGGCGATGGGCCCTACAAAGACTGGTGATGGGGTGGTGGCCCCCAGATAGACAGAAGACAAAGCGATGGTCCCCATAAGGACAGGAGTCGGGGCAATGGCCCCCACAGAGCGGGAGACGGCACGGGACCTCTCCTCAGCCGGAAGTGAGGCGGCACAGGGCCTCTCCTCCGCCGGGCGTGAAGCAGCACGGGGCCTCTCCTCGGCAGGGAGTGAGGCAACACGGCGCCTCCCCTTGGCAGGGAGTGAGGCAACACGAGGCCTCTCCTCGGTAGGGAGGGAGAGGGCGTCGACCCGCTCGGCAACAGTGGCGGCGTCGACCCACTCGGACGGTGAGGCAGCTCCAGGCCCCTCTAACACTGCAGGCGAGGTGGCACAGGGCCCCTCCAGCACCACAGGTGAGGTGGCACAGGGCTCCTCAGGGACAGGAGTAGGGGAGCTTTGGCATCTTCTAGAGCCGCGCCTTCAGCGGCTAGATCTTCTGGTGGCTGGCTCTATGGCTAGCGGAGAACCAGGATCGGGCGGTCTGTCAGGGAAGTCAATGAGTGAGGGAACGTCAAGCCCCTCCAGGATTGGGGATGAGGAGTTGCTCAGCAGGCTAGGCAGGGGTGCACAGGAACTGCAGGAGTTCGTTGGGCAGGTACGGAACCAACCAAGGTTTTTCAAATGCCATCCTGCGTCCCATCATCACAGCCGTGGCTTTATATGCCTGCCTAGCTGGCTTTTCCCAGGCCTCCAGCAGGGCAAACAGGACCATCAAAAAATCATAGTCCTCATCAGGTTAAAAAAAAAACATCCCAGGGGCCAACGGGGAACAAGGACAGGTCTAGGTAATTGGGGTAGCCTGCTGGGTTCTTAGGTGGCTGGGTCATTCTGTTAAGATCTAGGTGGTTTGAACCAAAGCAGCAGGCAACAAACAGGCAGGTGAATTAAATAATTAGTTTATTAACAGAACTTAAACCAAAAGGCACTCTATAAGGGAGGTGTGGGGAATAAACAAACCCGGGCCTGAAGGGGAATTAAACTAAACTAAAGGCGGCGGCCTAGGGCCGCGATGCAAACTAAACTAAAGATGGGGAGAGGAGGTGACTCACGTAATGTCCGGGGTTTGGGAGACGGGAGAGAAACAGAGTTGTGGAAGCCGGTGGAGGGAGTGTGGCGAGGGCTGAGAAGCTGGCAGACCGGGAGCAGACGGAGGGGTACAAAGCAGAGGAGAGGTGACGAGCTGATGAGGGTTTCTGGGGTGAGGAGAAGAAGGCAGAGCAGGCGAGGTAATCCATGGTGGGGGGACGGGACAGAGTCCAGGGAGCAATGTGTGTGAGACGGCGTTCAGCATGCAATGACCCAGCAACGGAGGAGTGGAGAGAGCCAGGCTTTATACTGCGCTGATTGCCAATCTGCGCCGGCTGTGCTTTCCAGCACGTCATTAATTTGATGAGCCAGAGCACAGGAGCAGGAGGGGGCGTGACACTTTCTACCCCATGAAAATACCGTACTCTCTTCCCTTCCTGTGTCAGGAATTGTCGTCAGACCTCCAGGGACCTAAAAAACGAGTGAGCACTGTGGAGAAATGTGACTTGTTCAGCAAGGACAGTTGAAAACAGACTTCTTGAAGCTGGTCTGAAGTTACACGGAAGAACCCCTTCATCAACCAAAGACCTTACTTTTTGCTGGGGATCGCAAGGATTGGACTGTTGATGACTGGGCTGAGGTTCTCTTCAGTGATGAATCCAACTTCCAGTTGATGCCCGCTTCAGCCAACTTCCTGGTTAGGAGGAAGCCGGGAGAAGCCTACAAACCAGACTGTCTTGCCCCTACAGGAAAACATGGGGGTGGTTCAGTGACCATCTGGGGTTTCGGTTTCAGTCTGGGTGGAACAGGGCCAATGCAGTTGCGTGAAGGGCAAATGAAACAGGTCATGTTTGGGGCTGCTCTTGACAACAGTCTTCTTCCATCAGCTGGAAAACTCTTTCCTGCTTCCAATGACTGGATTTTCCAACAAGACAATGCCCCTTACCACACGGCAAGGTCAGTTAAAGCCTGAATGGAGAACCATAACATTGGAATCATGCCTTAAATCCATCCATCCATTCTCTATGCACCGCTTTATCCTCACTAAGGTCGTGGAGGGTGCTGGAGCCTATCCCAGCTGACTCGGACGAAGGCAGGGGACACCCTGGACAGGTCGCCAGTCTGTCGCAGGGCTACATATACAGACAAACAATTACACTCGCATTCACACCTACGGGCCATTTATATTTATCAATTAACCTCAGCATATTCTTGGACTGTGGGAGGAAGCCGGAGTGCCCACGCATGCACAAGGAGAACATGCAAACTCCACACAGAAAGATCCCAGGCCCACCCCGGGATTTGAACCGGGGATCTTCTTGCTTTAAGGCGAAAGTGCTAACCACTATCCACTGTGCAGCCCAGAACCATGCCTTGGTAATGCTTTATCACCAGATCTAAATCCAACTGAAACCCTTCAGAAAGTTATCAAACGCAAAATGGAGAATCACAAGTCCAACAACAAAGCAAATTAGTTTGAATTTGTGCAACAGGAATGGGCTGCTGTGACAGCAGAACAATGTCAGAAGCTAGTGGAGAGCATGCCACGGCGCATGGCTGCAGTTATCAGTAACAATGGTTATGCAATCAAACACTAACTCCTCTGTGTATCATGTGACTAAAACAGACAGAAAAGAAAACATGGAATGCCTAAAGGCACTATTTTTGGCAGCACAATGTCATGTACGCCACTGACATAACAACTTAAGTGATTTTGGTTATTGTCAAGAAAAACATTGAAAATGGCTAGATATGAGCTTTGAAATCAAAGTCTTATGAGCTATTTTTGTTGTTATCATGATAATTGTCCAAACAAATGCACCTTTGGTTCTACCAGGCATTAAAATAAACAAGAAACTGAAAAAAATGGTGGTCTAATAATTTTCCTTCCTTTCCTGACTGTATATTAAATGGATACATTCTAAGTTGGCATGATTTCTGCCATAATTTTTTTCAAGATTTCAGCCACTGGAAATGATACAACTAACCAGCCTTGGCAGAGTACTGTGCTCTCTGAGCGCTTTTCTTGTTTTTTTATTGTTCTTTTTGTGAATAAATGCGATTATTTATCTAAACATTTTGTTGGTTACTGATTAAAGCTCCAAAATTTCTCTCATACTTCGATTTTTTTATGTGAAAATAATCCCTTCATGGCTTAAAATCAGTCAAATTCCATATGTTGCTTCTTCTAGTATGTGCAGATCTACGAAGTTCCTCAACTCTACAAAATCTTCACGTTTTATTTTGCAGTCAAGACATAAACAGTTTGGGGGAAAGGATCCCAATGTTGTACAGCTGTCTGAAGTCTGAACAGAGTACCTTTGTGGAAACATGAAGTGCTAATGAACAAATGTACAAACTGCAGTATTCAATAGTGGCAAAACTGAATCAGGTCAAGACACATAATAGTGGTTGGACACAAACCTACATTCAATAATCATCAACTCTGATGCCCGGTGGAGCTTTTTCACCTCATTTAGTTAATTACTATAGATTTACAGCTCCACAGTTGTTTTGTCATAGAATGATTCTTGTGATACTTTCATTCAAAAGAGGTTTCGTCCTGCACTGGATGGACCACATCTGCAACTTCATAAAGTTTTTTACTCCAATGATCCAGCTGTTGACTGAACACAGCTGGATTGCAAAGTATGGAAACCGCAGTCTGTTGATGATGTCAAGAATCTCTTGCGTTCTCATGAAAATGAGCCATTTGCTCCTCTATCCTGACAAAAACAACCTACTTCTTTCGAAAGATAATGAAGTAATTCATCCATTATTATCACAAAATAACTGTTCTGACCTGAGATGACGAGAGAATTAGCCAGCAGTGAAAGAGAGAATGTTATGACATGTGAATGGAAGTCTAAT
This sequence comes from Acanthochromis polyacanthus, assembly GCF_021347895.1. NCBI lineage: Eukaryota > Metazoa > Chordata > Actinopteri > Pomacentridae > Acanthochromis > Acanthochromis polyacanthus. The sequence goes on from NC_067119.1 coordinate 40,905,490, forward strand.
ACAAATTACAATTTCAGTCACAACCTTACATGCTGGCAAAACATTGACTTCATTTGATGCGCTTTTGCCATACAGCGGCCAAATATCAAGTAAAGGAGCTTTCAAACAGCAGTGGGGTGTTTACTCGCTGTTATGTTTACACAGGATCTGTTAAAAATGTGTCTTAAATATGTAAATGTACAAATAATAACTATGATTTCTGACAGCACACATAGCTGCTAATTAAATAATGACACCGTGTGCTACAAGTACTCTGTAAAACATTTCGATAACATACAACAACCTCTCAAGCTGCACGAGTCAAAATACCAAAAAATGTGTTGTTCATGAAAAAAACCCACAAATTCAAAACTTTTTTTTCTCCAAACAACATCATAATGCGGGACAAGGCACTTTATCCACAGGAGAGTCTATATGCAGTGAGGGTATGCGTGAATGTAGGCTTTAACTTCTTTGCTAAGTCCAGATAAGGTGTTCATCCTTTCTGCTCCATGCGTGTGGATAAAAGCCCTCCTGCACATCTGCTTCAGTCGCTCTGGACGCTGTTTGCGATATGGCACCGTCAGCTTGCAGGATGAGCTGGTGTAAAACGTGAGCAAAGCGAAGAGCGTCTCAAAAGTCCTGTGGCTGCCGTACAGACTGAAGAGCAGGTTGTTCAGCTGGACCCGAACGCTTGTCGGACCGTCGTCGCTTTGGTAGCTCAGAGTGAAGAAAACATCCGGCTGGCCGCTGTCTCTGCAACAACACGGCAACAGATTGGTCACTGTGTGCTCATTCAACGCTTTTACCGGACATGCAGGAGTAGGAACGATTGAGGATGACAACATACACTGTCATGCAAAAGTATTTGCCCCCCACAGAAATCTTCTATTTTTGCATATTTCTCACAAGTAAGTGTTTCAGATCGTCCTACAACAGATGGTGTCGCCCCACAGATTTCAACATCGTGGAGTCAGTCTGAGATTACATGCAGACACAGAAGATGCTGAGACTGAAACCACAAAAGAACTGTGGAAAGGGAGCAACCTGCCAAGTACAGTGCTGTGAAGCAATATTTACAATATTTACAGAAATCTTCTATTATTGCATATTTTTCACATGTAAATGTTTCAGATCATCAAACTAATTTTAATGTCACACAAAGATAACCTAAGATACAAAATGCAGTTTTTAAATGATGATTTCACTTATTGTAGGAAAAGCACAGTCCAGCCAATCTTGTCCTATGTGAAAAAGTAATTGCTGCCTTAGCTACCGATCTACCAGATGACCAAATTCATTCAGCAGGTGGGTTCAGTTTCACCATCCACATTCATCATTACTTCCAGAGCCTGTCTGACATTGTGAAGTAGCTAAAGGGTCTCAAAAAGCCGCACATGATGCCACGTTCTAAACAGATTCCAGAACAGATGAGAAACGAAGTCATTGACAGTCAACAGTCTGAAGGGTTACAAATCCATTGCTGAGGCTCTGGGACTCCAGAGAACCACAGTGAGAGACATTATCCACCAATGGAGAAACATGGAGCAGTGGTGAACCTTCCCAGGAGTGGACCAAAGACCAGCATTTCTCCAAGAGTGTCAACACCTTGAAATACTTTTAGGACAAAGGCAGATTCACCTAGACAGGTATCATGAAGGTGTTTATCAACTTTCTTTGTCAACTCAGACTTTCTGCTTCAAACTCTGTTCATATTAAAGGAGGAGCTTAACATTTCATGTGACTCTTCTGCACAAAATGAACCAATTTCTTGCAGCTGCTTAAGTCAACAGGTTGTTTTAATGGAGAACAAAGAGGAATACAAAAATGTGTGACTGTAAAAAGCTGCAACTGGAAATGATGCAGGGCAGGAACGCTGGTAGAAAACTGTTAAATGTATTTATTTTATCAATCAGTGCAGCTGAATATTTCTAAATGACAGCTGCACATTACAACTACTAAACTTTAAACTACATGTACTCAAACATGATATTGTATTGAAGTACATTTAGGTCTGACACTGTCCCATAATGAGGGAAATCACTTTAATTTATGGCCGAATCAAAGCGAAACTAATGTCACTGATTGAATATTCTCTGTAATAAATACCAATAAACTAATCAGTGTTCTGTCAGCTGCAGTACCAGCAGAGGAAATGGACCAAACATAAAAACATATTTATGTGATTTCTGCATCATCAACTCAATACATTCCCATGGCAACGTGATGCACACAGTGTGTGATACTGTAGCTACACGGCTTCATTCAGTGGATTCAGTAACATACAGATCAACATGTTTGCAGATATAGTATTTTTCCCTCAGCAGAGAATCTGTATCTCTCAAACAATCATCAGGAAATGATTTGTTCAATAGGAGACACTTCTTACAGCCGATTTAAATCTGAAACCCTGAACAAAACCTGGACCAGGTTAGCTCCACAGCACCAGTTACCATGGAGATCTAGCTACACAGCATCAGTTGCCATGGAGATCTAGCTACATGGCACCAGTTACCATGGAGATCTAGCTACACAGTACCAGTTACCATGGAGATCTAGTTCCACAGCATCAGTTACCATGGAGATCTAGCTCCACAGCATCAGTTTCCATGGAGATCTAGCATGTAAAAAGAGAGCCGCCTTCGAAAAGTCAGAATTTAAGCTCAACATACCTGCAAACACACTAATGTCACGTCACAGTACAGACCTCAGGTGAGAACATGTAAGCTCAGCACAGAAAGATCTGAGGCCGGGATCTTCTATCTGTTGAGGCGACTAACCACAGGCACAGTCACACAATTAAAACAACACTAAAACCTTCAAAATAAAGTGTCAGAGTACCTGATGAGGAAGGTTCCCAGCGGCGCACTTGTGAGTATGTCATGAGCTTCCTCCATGCTCATTGGTCCCCAGTAGTAACCGCTGTGCTGGAGCTGCTGATAGGTGCATTTCACTAGTTTGTACTCTGCTTCGCTGCTGAATGGACGGAGGTGTGAGGGCAGACTGTCAGCTCCAGGGGCTGGCTACAGCAGGAAAGATATTAGAAATATTCAGTCGACACGTGCAGACGACACAACCTGAAAGACACATGTAAAGTCGCGGCTGTTATCTGGAGGAAACCCAGCTGGTTTCACTAAGCTTAAAGAGCTTATAATGTGAATACTTCAAGTGAATTGCAGACTCGTTTTTTGCCTAGGATTTACCTCTCAAGGGTACATATTAAAGAAGGTTTGTGTGTAGCCTAAAAGGAACTTCAGTGTCATTTTTCAAGAAGTATTTTTGTTTACTTTTCACCTACAAAGACACTGGAATTCAGACAGTAAAGTAGACCAAACCTCTGTAAGAAATGTGCAATAATAGCATTATCTTTTAGAAAGTGTTTGAAACTTTTTATTTTAAGTTGACTAAATAGTGTTTTTTTTCATTAAAATAATCCCTTCAAGCCTTTAAAAAGCTTAGATTACATGTGGCGTCCTCCAAAATGCACAGATCTATGACATCCCCTGAATCTGTATTGTTGCAGCACACTGGAGGTTCCATGTAGAAATACTCAGGCATGGTGTCATAAAGTGTCTTTGAGGATAGAAAAACACTACATGGATGAGTTAAAAGGGTTTTAAAAGCTGACTTGCATCTTTTGTTGATCCTAAAACAGTTTAAATATTATCTAGTGACTCTTCTGAAATCAAATGCACACTCCTGTAAACATATCTTGCTTATGGTCTACACTAAATTTGAATGATTTTTTATGTTATATTTTTAATTTTACACTGAATTGTGTGATATATTTAACATTTCTACATTTTTATCTATAAAAGAGTGTACTGTTACAATCATCTCACTTAATAGATTGCTATGATTTCACTAAATATTATGATAAACTTGTACTTTACCTTTAAGTTATGGATTTCTCAAACTCACTTTAAGGTAAAACTCCTCTTTTCTTTATCTTTTTGATGATGTTATCGTCATTCCCAGTCACAGAACTTATTAAGAATTGTAGTAAATACAATTTTGCTTTCAAATATCAATCAAAAACCCTTTTTTTTCTTTAAACTTGTCATATTCCCCTACCTTAATTTCACATATTATCTATTTTATTCTTCTGGTTTTTAATGGCTATAAAGCCACGGTGAATGCTCGTCAGAACTGTTTCAAATGCTATCATGCTAACAGTAATAATGCTCAGTGCTGGTAGACTAAAGCCTGCAAATTCAGGCTCAAAGTCCATTGATCAACTGGGATTTTTTTTCTTTTACAGTCGACTTTCCACTGCACCAACCACAGAGGTTTTGTGTCAGTTTTGCTCTTTGTGGAGGATTTAATGCAGAGAAATTTCATTCTCAACATAAAGATGAGAAAAAAGAGTTTTATTCTTCTCAGCATGCAAACCAAGCTTTATGTTTGTAACAGTAAGAAGGTTTTATATTATGATTCACATATTGGCATATCCCCTTGGCAACATCTTCCATAAATACAACAGTCATTTTCTGTTTCGTGGATGACACGCAGCTCTACCTATCCAGTAAACCCAACTCCACACTCCCACCCTTCTCCCTCACCAACTGCCTATCTGAAATAAAATCCTGGTTCACCTCAAACCTCCTCAAGCTAAACAATGACAAAACCGAGATTCTTCTCGTTGGCACAAAATCTACACTATCCAAAACTGACAGTTCTTCCTTCTCTATTGACAACTCCTCAGTTTCTCCCTCAGCTCAGGTAAACCCTCGTGCTGTCCTCACCAAAAAATGTTGTTGCCTTGTCTGAAGAAGTCCAAAAATTTTGAAAAAATTTCCTCAAATTTATAAAAAACTGCAAAATCTTCAGTAAGAAAATTCCTGAAAAGTTTTCCTCAAAAGTTTTAGTTTTTTAAAATAAAAAATCCCCAAATTTGACAGTGAAATTCACTGGATTTTGGCTGATTTTTTTCTGAATGTTCTTAAACAAATTTTTTTTAATTTGTTTTTTCCACCAAAAAATGTTCAAAATTTTCCTAAAAAACTTTTGAAAATGTGGAAGTTTTCACTGTGAAAATATATTTATTTTTTTCCACATTTTTGAAACTTTAAAACAGGTCAATTTGACCCGCAGAACAACAGGAGGGTTAAGAGTCTGGGTGTCATCCTCGATTCCTCATTTTCCTTCCAACCTCATATCAATAACATTACCCGGTCTGTATAATTCCATCTCTGCAAAATCAGTCGACTCCGGCCCTCCCTCACTACTTCCTTGTCCACGGCATTGTCACTTTCCGCATCGACTACTCTGACTCTCTCCTCTTCAGTCTCCCTCACAAATCCCTCCATAAACTTCAGCTGGTCCAGAGTTCAGCCGCTCACATTATCTCCAAAAGCCCCTCATTTCATCACATCACCCCCATCCTACAGCAGCTCCACTGGCTACCTGTCAAATCCAGAATTGAATTCAAAATCCTCCTGTATACATTTAAGGCCATCAACAACCTCGCCCCTCCCTATCTGTCCGATCTCCTTCACATCGTCTCCTCCACGGGCTCTCTCAGATCCTCTTCCTCCATGCACCTCACAGTGCCTCCACTCGCCTCAGCACCATGGGGAGCAGGGCTTTCAGCCACTCTGATCCCAAACTCTGGAACTCACTCCCACCAATCTGTCTCTCACCTGTTCAAGACTTGCATACTAGTACAGTTTTTCTCTGTTTTGTTGCATTTGTTCTTCTTGTAAAGTGATCTTGGGTGTCAAAAAAGGCAAGTAAAAAATAAAGTTTATTATTATTATTATTTACTGACCTGGCTCCAGGATTCGTTTCCTTCCTTCCTGAGTTTGCTCCAGAGCAGTAGATCCAGCTGCCTCTCTGTGGGCTCATGGCTCTCCGGCTGAACTCTCTCTGGGCTCGGCGCTGCCTCGGGCTCCGTCGGCTCCTCCGGGGCTTGACTTTGGTTCTCGGCGGCGTGGTTCGGCTTCTGGCTCTGTACTACTGTTCTACTAAGATTGTCTCTGACCATCCTACAAAAGAGAATCCTCGTCCTGATCGCCTGTTGCACCATTTCCTCCGCTCAGATCCTCCATCGCTGCCTCCTCCCTGATCGATCATCTGCTGCTCGGTCCTCTTTCCATGTTGTTCAGATTTCAATCCAGGTTTATTGGCATGTGCACAGACTGGATCTATAAAGATAAGCAACCATAGTCCATTAAACTTGACCTCAAAACTGAAGCGAGATGTTATTTACAACTCTTCCAGATTGATCAACAAGATGTAACACTGATCTATTACCGCTCTTCCTGTGTAATAACATCCTGTTTAACGCTGCTCTTTTCCACTAACAGTGTTTTTTACTGCAATAACAGAATTGTGGGTATATCATCCTTAATGTTGAAAAGATTTTTCTTGGTTTTCAATTCAGTTTTCCTTTGATTTGAACTTTTTTAATTGTAACTATCTAGTTATTCTTAGTTCTTTCATAATGATTTGCTTATTTCATGAATTAATTGTTTTATTCTTCTACTTTAAATGGCTTTAAAATGGAATTTGTGAATCAAGTCACAATTTTGTTTGAAATTTATACTGTATTTTATGTTATACTTAACATTTTTCCCTTTCTTCGATAAAAGATTGCCTTGCTATGAACATTTAACTTCATAGATCTCTATGATTTCACTAAATATTACAACAGACTTGCAGTTTTCCTTGAAATTCTGTTCAACTCACTATTAATCATTTTAAGGTAAAAATGTTCTTTTGCATAATTTAGCTTCTTGCTGCTGCTATTATCACTCACAGCTCAGAATTTGTCTCCTTTTTTCCAAATATAAATCAAAGATTTTTCTTTAAACTTTCCCCTGCGTTAACTTCACATATTATCCATTTTATTCTTCTGCTTTGAATGGCTTTAAAATAGAATTCGTGCATCAAGTTGCATTTTTTAAAAACTTTATACAGTATTGTATGTTATATTTAACACTTTTTACATTTTAATCTGTAAAAGGGTTCATTTTATGAGTATTCCAGTTAATAGATTGTTATGATTTCACTAAATATTTAAAAAAAATATGAGTTTCTCTTTAAGTGATGGATTTTTTCAAGGTAAAAATATTCTTTTTCTTAAAGTGATGTAATTCTTTAGCTTCTTGTTGTTGCTATTATCACTCACAGTCTCAGAACCTATTAAGTCTTTCAAATATAAATCAAAAACTCTTCTTTCTTTAAATCTGTCACTTTCCCCTACATTAATTTCATGTATTGTTTGTTTTACTCTTCTGCTTTTAATGGCTATAAAATGGAATTCGTGCACCAAGTTACAGTTTTGTTAGAAAATGTGACATTAAACTAAAATTGACATTTGCTGCACATATTGAAGTTTTTTTGTTTGTTTGTTTTCTGTACATTTTAAAATGCATCACATCCTAAATTTGCAGCTGAAAGTGGGTCAACGTGATCGCAGGCTGCATAATAATGCACTAATTCCACTACAGGATTTGATTTTCTTGGCGAAAAATTTGTATTGAATATTAAAAATATTAAAACACTGGCATAACAAATGTCCAATCAATCTCTAGTTTCTGCTGACAAACATGCAAAACAATCTTTTGAGAGGAAGAGCTCTAGGACAGTAAAGCCTCAGAATTAAAAGTTCAGTGGTTGAACTGAAACTTATCGTTTGATTTTATCTTTATCTTGCAGAATTTGAAGTCATAAGTCTGACAATAAAACACAATAAATCTTCGTTACTCATCAATCACAACGAAGGGCGGATGTTGATAACAGAACACTTTCACTTTCAAAATGTGGCTTTCCTCTTTATCGCAGTGGAAAAACTCTGTCCAGAGAAAAGTCACTTCACAGAAATCATTGAAGCAGCGCACAATGTTCGTATGTAAAAGTTGTAAAACAAAATTAGACCCTATGAGGATTTAAATCTTAATATTAAGTGCTGTTGGTGTACAAGTACAATCAGAATATTTATTTGTTTTTAATGCCTTGAATTTGCTTTATTTTGCTTTTTGACAAACAGCTCAATCTTATTGACAAAACCCTGAACATGACATGAACTCTTCTGATCCCTTCTTCTGTATTTATTTGTTGACCACCTATAATATGTTTGGAACTCCTGCATCTTCCTCACAAAATGCAAGAATGCAATTTGCCCATATATTAATGCAGTGATATATTGCGAGTTAATTACACAAGTTTAGAACTCAAGCGAACTGAACTTAAGCTTTAACCTTAAGTTCAGTGTTTGCTCGTAGCTGCGCTGTTGATCTAAATTCTTAAATTAGATCTGGAGGTGAGAAATGTGTGAAGTAGGATTTGCTTAAATTTAGAGCCGGGGTGCCGGAGACAAAGAACAACACAACAAATCTGTTTTGCAGACAGCTGCAAAAGTTTTGAGAAAAAGCAGGCAAACAGTGAAAGAAAAATTGCATGATTATTCAAAAACAAGGCAATTATTTCTACATCTGAATGGCATATTCTTGTACATGAGGATTTTAAATGAGGCATGAAAATATGCTAATAACTCGGGGATGAGGAGGCTTAGTCAAACAGAAAAACATATTGATTAAAAATCCTGCTTTTAAACATCCTCATCATTTCAGCTTCAGTTTCTTAATTATGAGTTGATAGACTTGTATTTACATGCATTACTGCAATTAATTGTGCATTAATTACACCATTCAATGCAAAACCTACTCACTTGCAGCAGCAGCAGCAGCAGTTCAAGCTTTGGTGACCAGGAATGAGACTGTGGCAGCTGAAGGTCCTCGGCTCATCTGATCTGACTTTTTACTTTCGGTTTGTAAAAAGGCGGAGCTTCACTCTGCACAGTAACTGACGATGAGGAATTCATCGAAACATGCATACGCGCGCGCGCGCACACACACACGCACGCACGCGCACACACACACACACACACACACACACACACACACACACACACACACACACACACACACACACACAGATAACCACGTATTCAGGTGTTCGCCAGCTTTACTTTCGCTTTCGATTTCTTCCGTCAAATTCCCCTAAATCATGTGATCTACCGGCAGTGTGCGTGCATTTGTGTGCGCGCGTGTGTGTGTGTGTATGTAGTGTGTGTAGTATGTTGTAGACCTTACTTATTTTTAACATTTTAGTGCTTTCACAGCTTAATAACGTACAGCTGCACAGTAACCCGCTGCATGAATATTAGGCCCAATGTTAAGTGATTAAAATGCATTTCAGGATTTTGAGTAGAAATAATGTTTTAGGGGTTTTTGTCAAAAAAACTGCACAAGAAACACACATAAAGAAAAACATTAACGATGATGCCATTTTAAAAAAAATTACTGGATGCTTTGAGAGAGAGACCACGGTAATAGACAAAAGACAGTCTTTATTAGTCTTCATTAACCGTCTTTTAACATTACTGTTAATGTACGCTTTGAGAACGGATCTGTAGCCTTACTAGCATTTTCCTTTATTCATTTCCTCATGTTCTAAAAGCTAAAACTCTCAAGAGTTTGTTTTTAGATTGCATCACGTCCCACTTATCTGCAGTTATGAGGAAAAGTCCACTTAATTTCTTCCTGTTGCACTAATGCAGAGTAATTTCCAGTAAGATATTTGCACTGTGTGCCGTGATCAGTTTTGCATTTTATTCTGCAGCTAGCCTCCTTTACAGCAATTAATGAGAAGCGAGCTGCTTCTGTTCCAGGGAGCTCGTTATTTTCATGTCCTGACAGGGTTTCTACTGAGTCACAGTTTAAAAACAAATCATACAAAGACTTCAACAGGTCAAGCTCAGATGTGATATTTCACAAATAGTAGAGGCTGAGTAGAGAGCATACAGAACGTAAAATAAAAATAACAGTGAGGTTTCTTTAGCAGCAGATGGACGCCATGTTGCGAAACAGTTCCACTGCGGACAGCATGCTCGGTGCTGCCATGGCAACCAACGTAACTCCTCATAATATCACCAAATAATGATCAGACAGGAACAGAGAAAGCATTTATTAACAAATCTGAGCTGACAACTTTCTCACTCCAGAGGGTGTCGTGTTGTTTCCTTCACATCAGAAATAACTGCCGGTGAGAATAAATGTCACTGAGAGGCTGATCTTTCAGGCCGTGGAGGCGGACGTCTGCTTTTCTTCTCTGTTCTGTCTGTGCATCAAGAAGGCAGCTGCTGATACAACCAGGATCCCATAGGTAGCCAAGACATACTGCAAGAGAAAGACTGTGAGGATTTCATATGCAAAACCCGTACAAAACTGCATCTGGATATACACTGTTGGTCAAAAGTTTTAGAACACCCCAATTTTTACAGTTTTTTTAATTGAAATACAAGTAGTTCAAGTCCAGTGAATAGCTTGAAATGGTACAAAGGTAAGTAATGAACTGCCAGAGGTTGAAAAAAAGTAAGGTTACCTAAAACTGAAAAATAATGTACATTTCAGAATTATACAAAAAGGCCTTTTTCAGCAAACAACAAATGGGTTAACAACTTAAAGCTGTTCTACAAAGAAGGTTGATCAAGCCTTGAAGTTGGTGCTACTAAATCCTACAGGTGTCCCAACTTGTCTTTATTACTTTACAACCCCTTCTGTCGGCATAAAAGTAGTGTTGGAACACACCGTGGCACCACACCCTCGAGATCATTATTTGAACAGAAAGTAGTGTGTTGCTATAAAAATGGTGAGGAAAAGGCAATTAAATAGAAGCAATACAGACCATCATAACACTTAAAATGTGGGTCTTTTCTACAGAGAAACTGCAAAGAAAGTCAGTATCAGTGAGTGCAGTTTCCTTCACCATCAAAAGGCACTCAGGAACTGGAGGTAACTCTGACAGGAGGAGGTCTGGAAGATCCAAAGCCACAACAGAATCAGAAGATAAGTTTCTGAGGGTCAACAGCTTGGTGATAGGAGCTCACAGGACAACAGCTTCAAGCACAGCTTAACAGTGGTTGTAGTAAGAAGTCTCAGTTTCAACTGTAAAGAGACGAGTTGGAGCTGTAGGTTTGACAGGTCAAGCTGCAGCAAGAAAACCGTTGCTAAGACGTCAGAATGAGAAAAAGAGGCTTGGGCCATGAAACACCCAATGGATTACTGACGACTGGAAGAAAGCATTGTGGACTGATAAACCTTAGTATTACATTTTTGGTTCAACACGCAGGACTTTTGTACGCCGTCGATAGACGAAAGGATGGTTCCTCAGTGCGTGACATCAACTGTCAAACATGGAGGAGGAAGCGTGATGGTCTGGGGCTGCTTTGTTGGATCCAGGGTCGGTGACTTGTACAGAGGGAGAGGAACCCTGAACCAAAATGGCTACCACAGCATTCTGCAGTGACATGCAGTACCCTCTGGTCAGGGGTTCATCCTACAGCAAGATAAGGACCCAAAACGTAAGTCCAAGCTATGCCAGAACTATCTTAGGAAAAGCAAGCAAGATGGTAAGCTTGAAAACACGGAGTGGCCAGTACAGTCTCAGACTTAAACCCCATGGAGCTGGTTTGGGATGAACTGGAGATAAGAGTGAAAGCAAAACAACCTACAAGTGCCACACATTTATGGGAACTTCTGCTAGCTAACTTCTGCTAACTTCTGTTGGAAGAACTTTCTGAAGAATATTTGATTTCCACTGTGGAAAGAAAGCCACAAGTGTGTTCAGCTGTTATATCTGCCAAAGGTGGTACTTTGATGAATCAAAAGTTTCGGATACATTTTGGTTTCGAAATAGATTTTTTTTTTTTAATTCCACTTGTTTATTTTGTCTCCGCTTTCATTTCAGAGTATAATGAGGCACGAAAATGCATAATTTCCAATTAAAAAATGGTGTTCTAAAATTTTTGACCAGAAGTGTATACGTGTGTGTGTGTGTGTGTGTGTGTGTGTGTGTGTGTGTGTGTGTGTGTGTGTGTGTGTGTGTGTGTGTGTGTGTGTGCATCATGTACATTTCGGCGACCCTGCGTTGTGTAGCTGTTAAAGTACTTCCTCCAACCGGTCAGTTCTGCAGCAGACGGGGTCTCGACGCCGAACAGCTGCTTCTGAATCACACCACACACACGCGCACACACACAGAAACATAAAGTAAGAGGAAGCAGCAATATATTTACATATTGTAAATGAAACCCCAAAAACCACAGTGTCGCAGTGCAAAAGACATTCAACATGAATTAAAAAGGCATGCAAGGTAAAGTGTAGTAAACAGTGAAAAAACAAACCCCAGAACTAATTAAAACATTCATAAACACTGCAGACAACCGAGAGTTATGCAAAACGCTTGTTCTCGTCAGAACGAATGTGAAAGCAACTGGTTAACTAATGGTAATGTGTGCTGACATTATCAGCAACAACAATAACCTACTTATAGTGGTATTCCTTGTAATTAAGATCCTTACTTCCTCTCAGAGAGATAGACAAAACTGAAAGTTACACGACAAATACCTGAGAAACGTCTTGACAGTGACAGATGAGTTAGATACTTGGACATGTTGAAAGAAGCATGATGAGGCACAAACCGGTTTGTGGTCATGTGAGACTCATTCAAACCATCTGAATTAGATTAAACTGAATTATTCGGCTGTCTCGGTCTCCACAGTTAAAGCTCAAAGATGAAACCCCTTAAAGATTCTGAAAGCTTTTCTTCTGATGCACACACTAAGATGATTAGCAAAAATAGCTCCAACAGAAATCCATCAAAAACACTTGCCAAAGAATTCATTTAACCTCTATTTACCCACCAGACGTCATTTAAAGAAAGAAACCCAAAGAGATGCTGACAGAGAAAAGACATGAGAACAGTGTTAAACATTGAAACTATTTATAAAACAATGTGGAAATTCCTGAAAGCTTGCTGTTTTCTGCAGATAAATTAAGCTACTCAAACGTCAAACAAAATAAAATTATGTGAGAATTGAAAGTAAAGCTTGGGTTTAAAGACAAATTGCATTCGAGCCCAGCAGGTGAGTAATGGTGCAAATATGTAGAGCTCATCACTACAGGCCAAACATTTGGAAGCAACTTCAACTTTCTGTTCACGATGCCTTCCTTAAACACCAGTAGGAATTCTATGGATTTTGGGATGTATTTACTACATGATCAGACTTTGTTTTCACTGATACGCACCATTTTCCTCAATTTGCCCTTAGGTATAATACACTGAAGTTAGCAGACAAATGTTGAATAAATGTTAACCAAAGAAAAGAAGGGCTTAGTTTTAGGGTTGAGTAGACATAAAAGAGTCACAATTTCAGTGCAAAAGTAAAAAAAAAACAAATAACAGTTTGAATTATTCACTGGAGCTCTTTGGCTTTTGAGAGTTTACACACAAAAATCCCATTAAAGTTCAGCTGTGTACATATCTCTATAACTAAAACCGAAATGACTGGAAAGAAACAGCCGAGTACAGAAACAAGAGTACAGATACAAATACATGATCATTACAGTAAAAATGGATTCTGATGAGTCACTATACAATAATCATGTTTATTTTGTTGCAGCGTACGTAAATGAGACTATGATTGTTTTTGTACAAATCTCATCTTGCTTCCAAATTTCTGGCTTGTAGTCAACCAGAACTCATTCATTTCCATCTAAACCTTTATCGACTTGAATGTGTTTGTGAAACTCCACCTTGGATTTTGACGTGCTAATATCTAACAACTGCAGCGGATTTCAGAAAAACCATGCAGCGAGCCGAGAAGTAATAACAGCTGACTGGCTAACAGGCTGTTCTGTTACTCTACTGTGTTGATGGTCAAATTTTGAAATATGTAATTATAAAGAAATTAGTTTAGCCAGTTTATCACATGCTAGATGTTTAATGTGCATAATGCGTTATGGTTCATGTGTATTTAAACATTTTTAGAAACTAGCAAAATGATTTTATTTTCACACTATCATCCTGCATTTTTTCCTGCATATTTTGACAAAAAAAGTCGAAAATATATCAACTGCAGCACTCAGAGTTTAACAGTTCAAGATAAAATTATGAATCAAATAAAATGCCTAAAATAATTTTTCAAGTTTGAATCAAAACCACCTCCAAAAAGCTGCTGGTATTTTTTTAGACCTGTGCAATGCACTTTCACTTCCCACTGATCGAGTGTTTTACAAAGACGAAGCCATTACTGCCCACCTCTCTTTTAGCATCTTGTTTCGGTTAAATAGATGTTTGGTGAATACAGCTTCTGTTGCAGTCACGCTAAATGTGCATGTTCCATAAAACTGGACCGTAAAACCTTTTGCAGTGAAATTTTCATCCATGTGTAAAGAAATAATTTCCTTGAGATGGACACCAGAGAGCATAGTCTGTAATGTATGAATTATGGGCACCGAATAAAGCTGTATGGAAACAAGGCCCTCAAGTGGACCAATGTCGTAAAAACTAAGCTAGCACCAGGAGATGGCTAGCTAAACTTAGCATGAAGACTAGAAAGGTGAGAAACAGCTAGTTTGGTTTTTACAGAAAAATAATCTGCCTCTCTGCACCTCTGAAGCTCAGAAATTTGGGCTTGTTACTGCATAAGGAGAAAAATACGGCATAAAAATGACCAGTCATTATGCTAAGCTAAGTGTCTCGGGCTTGTTTTACACACTTTTTGTGCTAGGTCCAATCTCCTGGCTCAAATCAAAAGAAAATTCAAAAACCTTTTGCACTTAGAAAATGAAACTGTTGTCCTCTTGCGTTGTCTTTTTTTTTAAATTCAAATGCACCAAATTCCATGAAATGAAACATTTGTCTAGAATATCTGGTTTACAGGAAGCAAAGGGGAAATGTGAGAATTCATGTGAAGAGGGAAATAGTTTCCACTGTGAACAATAGGTCTACAGCACAGTGCTGACGAAGCTGCTCTGCCCAGTAATGCTGGTTCTCCTGCTGCTAATATTAGGAGGGAAGTGAGGAAATTCTTTTTTTTCTTAAATCTTAATACAGATTTAGCAACATTAAACCACATGACTGGCTGGAGAGGTGATGGATTGGAAGCTGACTGGTTGAATCACTTACAAACAGCACCTGTGCTCAAATTTATTCCTGATTTAATTAAAAATCTTGCAAGAATGACTCCATTATAATCTATTTTCCACTCTTTTTAAAAATAAATTAAGTAAAATTTGTCCTCACTCAGTGAACTGCTATGATTCAACATATGTTGTGAGTTGGTAGTACATAAGTAAAATTAGACTGAACTTAAATGAAACTGGCTTCAGTGACATTTTATGTGCCAAACCACACTGTTGCCATAACAAAATTAAAAAGGGGGATTTTTACAGCAGTTTACAGCAGAATGAGTGAGTACACCCATTTGCAGTATCATTTAAATGTCAAATGATTCAAAGGTTTATCACCTGGCAGTGATCTGATCATTTCTACATTCAACGGTTGCTCTGGTGTAAAATGAAAAAGTGATTTGAGTGATTATATCAACAATACAGAACCCACAAAAGGAACTCAATGCATTGCTGAGATTCAAATCTTTTATTCCTTCAATACTTTATACGTGAACTTGTATATTTGATGACAGACTCAGCCTTAATCGGCGTGCATGACACCTGAGGTTCTGCCTTTCTTTAGCTTCTTGTAGCTACTTTTTTCAACCCCAAAGGTGTAAAAACCATCTTGTGTGATTTTGTCAATGTGTTTTGGATCATTGTAAAACTGGAATATTTGTTTTCTGCAGACTGGGAGATGTCTGCAGAAAATAGACATCTCTCAATATTTTGGTTAACCAAAGATATTCACTTCACTGTCAGGACTATGCGTTCTCTGTGGCAGTCAATATTTTCATTTATTCCATTTATGTAAGAATCAGTGCAATACCACTGGCATGTGCAATAATGTTCTTTCTATTTAGTACTTATGTATCTTGGTTAATTTTGGATATTTTTTATTTTGTACCACATTTCCTGGGGCTGCACAGTGGCTTATAGTGGTTATCACTTTCGCCTTGCAGCAAGAAGATCCACGGTTCAAATCCTGGGGTGGGCCTGGGATCTTTCTGCATGGAGTTTGCATGTTCTCCCTGTGCATGTGTGGGTTTTCTCCGGGTACTCCGGCTTCCTCCCACAGTCCAAAAACATGCTGAGGTGAATTGGTTACTCTAAATTGCCCATAGGTGTGAATGTGAGTGTGATTGTTTGTCTGTATATGTAGCCCTGCGACAGACTGGCGACCTGTCCAGGGTGTCCCCTGCCTTCGCCCGAGTCAGCTGGGATAGGCTCCAGCACCCCCCGCGACCCTAATGAGGATAAAGTGGTGTATAGAGAATGGATGGCCTACATTTCCTGAAGCAGCACTATCTTTGCTGCTGTAACTGTAAATTTCTTGACTGTGGGATAAATAAAGGCTTATCTTATCTTAGCTTATCTTAGTCCTGACCAGGTTCACATAAACATGCTAGAACCCAAGCTCAGAAAGCCCAACAACTTTACTTGACAATGAGAAGAATATTGATCATTTTCATTGTAAAAAGCTTCATTTTGCAATTTTGTCCAAGCATGTTTTTTTTCTTGGCATCCATACAAGTTGACGTTATGCAACATTCTTAAACTTTTATTTCCACCAAACCCCTGTGCAAAGTCTAAAGAACTTTGTTGCCGGGTCTATACCTCCTGATTACTGCTGCAAGTGATTTTTAGTTACTCATCTACCTTGCTGTATTATTTTCCAACTTCACAAAGCCTTACAATCAGATTTGTTAACTGCTCTGGTGATACTATCTTATGTGGAACCATGATACAGGCATTCAAATAGACACAACTCGTAAGTCCAAAGTTGAAAAAATTCAGGCAAAAATAAGAATAAGTACTAATTATAGCAATAACAGTATTGCACAGATTCCTTTAGAAACAGATATACTGACAGAAGTATTAATATTGCCCAGATTATTATCTATATTGCACATATTTTACGCATGTAGAAAAATAACAATATAGTTTATGTTATAATATTTATGTATACCTATGTAGCATTTATTGTAGTATATGAATGCCTGTGCAGTATATATTGTAGTACATGTATACCTGTGTAGTATATGTTGTAGTATATGTATACATATGCAATATATGTTGTAGTATATGTAAACCTATGTAGTATATAATGTAGTATTTGTATACCTATGTAGAAATAGTTGAGGTGTATGTATAGCTATGTAGAATATATTGTAGTATAAGTATACCTATTTAGTATACATTGTAGTATATGTATGCCTATGTAGAATATGTTTTAGTATATGTATACCTATGTAGCAATGGTTGAAGTATATGTATACCTATGTAGAATATGCTGTAGTATGCATATCCTGATGTAATATATGTTCCAGCAAGTACTTATTTCGGTAAATCAAACTTATTCCTGTGGCCTCTGTCTAAATGTGGTAAACTGACTGTCTGACGTGTAGAAAGCCAAAGTAAAACTACGACAACTTTCAGGTTCTGCTTTCACAATTATGAACCTTCATTCAACAGACATTTACAGTAAAGCTAATAAAACAAAAAAAACACACCATTTCCTATAACAGCTTAACAGAGACGGTGAGCTCATCAGCTACACTTTACGTAGCGTCATCTGGGTTGTATTTCAGGTGATTTAATCAAATAACAACTGCATTTTTGCACAATGTCCCTGAAATTTAGCTTAAAATCTACCTCATTATTTATGACATTGTGACTTTTTTTTCTAATTTTCTATTACGTGTTTTAAAGTGTTGTTCTTTATCATGTCTGCTGCACACTCACACTGACTGTATGTGACAAATGACAATTCTTGAATCTTTAGAGGTAATCAAGGTGATAATTAGGTCCTACACTGCACATCCAACTTCACTTAAGTGACCCAAGTTTTAAAAAATAAAAGATATTGCAATTTTTTTTTTTACTCCAGCAAGCCTCACGTAGACGTCATGTAAAATATATATATTTTGACTTTCATTCCATATATTCTGAGTTTCATTCAATATGTTCCGAGTTTCATTCAATATATTCATATTTTCATTCCATATATTCAGAATTCTATATTATATATATTTCTAATTGCCTAAACAGCATGCCAAACATATATATATATATATATATATATATATACATACATACATATATATATATGGCCTTGCCATTAAACAGACCTACTTTAGCATTTATTTTACTCTAAATGCGACAATAATTTACTAAATAAACATTATACTGTATAGATGCAGAACATAAGCTGATTGGGAATAAACCAAGCGAGAAGTCGGGCCATTTCTTTAATAGACTTTTGTACAACCTGTTGTCTTTTTGCACATAAAGGAGTCGCCCCCTGCTGGCTGACAAACTATTACATTTGTCAACATAATTTTTGATCATTGATTAATTGGTTTAACAACTCTAAAACTTTTTATATGTGCATATTCTATAGTGTATTTAATTCTCTGTGACAGTGAACTGATTCTCTTTGGGTTGTGGACAAAACAAGACATGTGAGGACTGAAGGATGTGGAGTTTTGAGAGACTCTGATTGGCATTTTTCATCATTTTTATCAATTTTATCCAGGGAAATCATCAACAAATTATTTGAAAATGAAAATAGTGAATGAAATCAAGTCATTTTGATGCATTTCAGTTACAATTTAGGTGCGACAGTCACATAAAATGGCATTAACCCTCAAGCGACCAAGTGGGGTCATTTATGCCCCCAGTCATATAATTATATTTGCCGGTTTTATATCTTTTATCTGAAAAATGTTTCCTACCATGAATTTGTCAATCTACTTGTCCTACAGCTGCTCATAGTTTTTTGTAGAGATCGGCCAACTGGTGTGACAAGGATAATGGAAACTTGTCTGGGGTCACTTATGACCCCAGAAAGATGTATAGGTTTTTCACTATTGTAGGCCTTAGTTTTATTTATTTATTTCTACCTCTAATCGCTTCATTTCAGTGTTTTGCAGTGCACTATAGCTGGCAGACCTACATTTTTAGCCACAGCTGCCCTGGGGCAGACTGACTGGCTGCCAATCCACTCCTACAACCCCTCTGACCACCACCAACATGACACAGCATACACATTCATACACCAGTATAAGTGGCAGCACTGGAGGTACGGTGGGTAAAGTGTCTTGCATTGGACGAACGGCTCTGCCACCCGAGCCACAGCCGCCCCTAATCTAAATACTTCTCTGCATGTTACATTGCACACATACAGACAAGATGTTTGTGTAGATTTTGTTTTTATGTATTTTTGATTTACTATTGAAGAAACAAAAGGAATAAAGTTTCAAAAGAAGTGGCAGACAAAGCGTGTCTAAATAAATGTTATTGCGTTCTTACAATGCATCATATTGTTCATATGGTTTTACTTTAGCTCTGAGTCAAAAATGATTAAAATCCATGAATAATTACAGAAGGTTATTTTAGAATATCCATCTTAAAATGCAGTGGAGTGGAATAGGTAAGAAAGTACAAAAAAGGCACTAAAGTAGACATATTCCTGTGTAAAATATAGTGGGGTCATAAATGACCCCAGTCGGTCATTTTAGTCGCTACAATAGCTTGGTCGCTTGAGGGTTAAATGGGTTGACATGGTCCTTTAAAGCTATTTCAACTGGTTTAAAAAAAAGAATTATTGAATTGGTTCATGAACAAAACAAGACATTTTCTAAGAATATACAAACGAAATAACTAATGAATTGATCCATATATTTTTCAACAAATGAAAGTAATGAATGAAATCAAGTCATTTTGGTGCTTTATCAATATTTCAGTCATAATTTAGGTGCTAATCACACAAAATTGCATTGAACGGGTTGAACTGTTCCATTAAATTATGCAAAATCAGGAGGATAACTGCTTTTGTGGTGTGGAATAGCTAGACCAGATCTTGTTCTTACCTTCACCTCTGTGATCAGGTGACCGAAGCTGGTTAGGGGGATCCGCGTTTTCACCGAAGAAGTCGGCATTTCTGCAGATAATAACAACAAAAATGTTAATCTGTAAATCTTTCCCTAAAACGAACATTTACTCCTCTGTGATGCTTACTGTACGATGCAGGGAGGACAGATGAGTCAGTTATACAATAAGCCAGCGTGTGTATTTCCAGTTCCGGGAGTTCTGACGAGCAGCACATTCTGACCAATCAGATGCTTTCATTTAGAGCACCGACCAACAGGCTGCTGCCTTATGGGCGGGGCTTACAGGTGGTTACACAAACTGCAGATATCAGCATCAGGCATTCTTCAAATAGAGCTCAAGAGGGCGCAACACAACCGTTTATAAAGAGGTGAAGTTTAAGGAAAAAAAGCAAAGTAACATTAAAATTTAAAAAAAAAAAATTAGTGCTTCGCTTTAGGGCGTTTCCCTGAAATTTACTGGGAAATCCCCAGTATTTTCTAGAGAAAAGCTGGTGTCTAAAAGTTTAGGAAAGAAGCACAACAATTTGCACAAGTTGACAAATTGTTACACAATTGACTCAAGTAAAAGCTTCAAAATGCATTGACAACCTGTAATGTACAACTGAACATTTCTAGTTTTAGAGTATTAAAACAGCAAAATTTGAAATTTCCAAGTACTTTGCTCAAAGACTGTACTTTAGTACAGCTTAGAGGGACTTACATTATTCTTTTTTATTCTACTTCAGAATCAGCTTTAATGGCCAAGTATGCACACAACATATAAGGAATTTGGTTTTGGCTGTTGGTGTAACTCTAAGAATAAAAAACTATAGATAAATAAAATAATAAAGTATCTACAGATATTTACACGTCTCGAAAACAATTTGAAGAGTTCATTTGCAAAAACAGGTAACTCCGTTTTATGAATTTTCAGAAAACTATTTTTTTATTGTTTACTTGAGATAATAATAATAATAACACTAATTATTATTTTTTCTCTATTTTGTCATGTATTTTCCTACTGAGTCAAATCCACTCAACTTCAAATGAAGTGATATTATCTCAAGTAAACAATAAAATAAAAAGTTTTCTGAAAATTTATCAAAACAGACTTATCTGTTTTTGCAAATGAACTCTTCATTTACACTGCCTGTCCAAAAAATGTTGCAAGCAAATAGGTAAGAGCCTTGTATTGGATAATTACTGCAGTGATGGATATGCTTCAGCTGCAACAACTTATTTAATCCTAGCTGATGCAGTGAGGAGCTTCTCATTTCTTAAACAACCGTGTCAGAAGACATATATCCTGTGGTCGTAAAAAGGATGTTAATCTGTCTCAGAAAGGTGAAATTATTGACCTGCATCAAGCAAAGACAACAACTAAGGAGAAAATACACAAGTACTAGCTCTAAAAAATAACATTATTGTATATATCAGTGGTATTGCACAGATATTTGAAGAGAAATATTGAACAGCATATATCCTAGTGCATGTAGAAAAATAAATATTCCAAAAGCTTTTTAAAGGGAAAAATATTCATAATTAACAGAACGTGTTGATATTGTATCAAAGAGATGTATGACAGGTTTTTTACATATTTGTAAAATACAACAAACTGTTCATCATCTCAGAAGGATTCATTCAATTATTTAATATTTTTTAAATAATTCAGTAACAAGTTATTATTGTCCAGCATTTTGCAAACCAGGAAAGATTAGACAACATCTCCTCCATTTTTTAATTTTCTTCTACAACTTCTCTTCTTGTCATCTTATTCTTCATTGAATGACGGCATCAGTTTGTTCCATTGCTTCGTTAATCATAAATGCTGATTAAACTGGAAGACACTGAACCAGTTCACATCTTAACTTTGTAAAGCTCAAACCCACTGGAGGGGCGCTGCTCCTTATGAAGTTAATCATCTCACAATCCCTCACGTTGATCTTGTGACCCTTTAATAATCTGTTGCTTAATTGATAATGAAATCATTACTAGATTGAAGTTCTACCTATAAAAAAACATTAACTAATACAGGATATTGTCCACAGGAAAGTTCTTCTCACTTATGTTTCATTTAGCCATTAACATTCTTGTACTTTTACTTGAGTAGGATCTTAAATGCAGTATTTTTACTTGTAAATGGTGCATTTTTATACAGCGGCGTTGGACAGGTTTTCAGCAGTAAGGGTTTTTGTCTGAAAACTGATATATAAAATGAAATACTTCAGAAAGTCCAAAGTAGTGAATAAAGAAGGTGTTTCTCAGACTGGCAAAGCAACACGCCTGCAGGATTTGGTCATTTGTGCACAGAAAAGCAAAAAAGTCTTCAAGTATTTCTGATGACTTCTGAGCTGTGCAACAGATTAAAACATTCCCCTGCTCAGGTTCAGTTCAGGTGTAGTTTGTGAACCTGTGCAGCTCTGTTGAGGAGGACGTGTTTGTGTTCAAAACAACAACAGGACAGGTCCTCTCCAGCGCCGCCCCCATGTTTCCTCGGATGTCTGCACCCGGTTTATTGACCTTTTGCCCCAGTGACTGCTGGACTGTGTAACCCCATTACTCACTCGCCACAGCAACCGATATCTTGACCAAAACAGGCAGCTGCTCAGCTTGTCTCAGTCAATTTTATTCGTATGGCGTAAGATCTAAAATAACAGATTTGCCTCGAGGGTGCTACAAGCTCCAGCAGCGCCTTTCATCCTTCGACCCGCTTTTCCAGGTGGGTGACATGGCATACAACCTTTTCTTTTTGAGTCCTCGGTCTGTTGGTGCTGAAGTACGCTTTTCAGATCAAACCTCTGGCTGTCCAAACAGGCCTGAACACAGATCCTGTAACAGCTAAACAAGGTCGGAACTTGTCTGAGGGTTTTATCTTGCTCATCCCTGCCATTGTTTTTGGAGACTGGAGCCCTGTGATGGTTTGAAGATATTCTGCAAAATTTTAGATTTTCCAGATATTTTGGTGGATAGTTTGTCTGTATTTAAAATACATATACATACGCATGCATATATATATATATATATATATATATATATATATATTTGAATCTCAAAAATAGTTGAGAAATGACCGTGGCATGCTATTTCTTTAATGCTGCTTTCGCACAGACAGGTGAGGTGGAAGTGTTTTAAGTGCTGCACATAGATGGAAGGAAATCAGTGAGGCGCCTGTTATTCATCATGCATTAATCAAAGTGTGTTCTGTGTCACCAACTCAGATGTTTTGCACATGAATTCTTACATAATCGTCTGTGTGATACCAGATTAGACGCTTCATTAAATGCAGCCGTCACCGCTGATGTGAGTGGCTGCAGTTGTGGGCAGGTGATGAACCTTTTTAAGCTGGAACATCACAGGTTCAAGTATCTGAGAGAGACAGTGGTTTGTGTCGTTCACACGTAATCTCCCACACATAACGTGGCCGCTCCTGAGAGATTAAAGGAAGTGTTTAATCAAATGGAATCAAAGGGGACAGTTTAGCATCTGAATTAAAAATGGAGGTGTAGACCTTTTAATATACAAATGAACTGAATCTCTGTTTTTATTTCATGGAGATTAGTTTTTAAAAAGCACATAAAAACAGATATGAGAAAATATAAAAAAAGAACAAAAATAGAAACAAAAAGCTCTAACAAAAAAATAAGCAAAATGGCATATAAAATGATTTTTAAAAAAATACTGGTGAAACTAATTTACAGCAAACAAAATTAGCTATCAAATTGTACTTAAATTGTTTTTAATATTAATTCTAAAAATGTGAATTAGTTTAAGAAAAAATCTAAATAACACGTACAAAAAAAATACTTCTGGGAAATGAGAACATTGGGAAATGAGAATTGCTAGTAAAACATTAAAAAACATATAAATAAAAAATAGAAAAACAAACAAATAAAAATTAAAAACAAGATATTAATTTTTAAATAATTGGTAAAACAAATTTTATAGTAAACAAAATTTCTTATAAATGCTTATGCTTATAAATAGGGATATTTAACACTGATGTCTACTGTAAATGTTAAGTTTTCACAGTTGCTTTAGTTTAAATTAAAAATGCATCCATTAATTTTTAGCCACTGGGAGGCAGAGTATCTTCACACTAATTCTTAAACCCTCAAAGCTGCAAATATGTTGGAAAACTGCTCCTGTCTTAAATTCAATAAACATAAAACACCAGAATCCTGTTTGTAGCCACCTGTTGAACGTCTTAGAAATATTTAGGTACACAGCTGTTAACAAATGTCTACATACACTTGTAAATTATTGTTGCATTTTGAGTTTCCAGTGATTCTTAAAGCTCTTAATTTTCTATAAATGGACTTTAAGTCGCCACACTGGCTGCTAATCAAGTTCTGTACCGATTATAACAACATTTTATTTGATCCTTCCAATCTCTGAACCCTGTTTTTGAAACATGCAATAAGTGAACACATTACAAACTGAAGAAGTCTTTTAATAATAAGCAACAAGCAGCAGCGAAGTGAAAGAACGGCGAGTCTTTCAGGCTTGTTCATGACTCAAGGCTGCTCATTACAGCATTCATTATGTCTGTGTATGCAAGTTTCTGAGCTGTTGTTCCTGTCTCAGAAAGTTTCAGTTCATTACAGTATTCCTGTATTTCACAAGACAGAAGAGAAACTTGAGAAAAGTGAGAAAAAAAAAAAGCCAGCTGTTGATCATCTCAAGGCTGTTTTAGTTTATCTTGTTCCCACATTCAAGATTTGGGAAGCACCACTTCATAAAACAAATGAACATCACTACAAAACCAATAATTTGAAACATTTAACACTCAATATTGTGCAATAATGTGGTGCAATAAATATGTGTCTTTATACTTTTAGGTCATATTTTTCTACTTATGTTTATATTTTAGCCACAACATTAAAACCATGGTCAACTAAAGTGTACAACACTGATTTTTTTCATAATAATGCAATGTTTTCCTAGGAAACCTTGGGTCCTGGTGTTCATCTAAATGTTATTCCTCTGCTAAGGAACGCAATGGAGTTATGTGATCGATCTGTCTGTCTGTCTGTCTGTCTGTCTGTCTGTCTGTGGACAAATAGACAGATTTGGATGAAATTTTCAGGGAAGGTCAGAAATAACACAAGGACCACCTCATTAGATTTTGGCAGTGATGCGGCTTAAAGTCTGGATCCATGGATTTGTTAAAAATTTCTGTATCATTGCAAGATAGCAGCATGGCATCACTGTAACTATGATAACAAGTGAACACTACATCTGCTGCCTGTCGACACATGCATAACACACACCTGTGCTCAGTGCAAGGTCATTTTGTTTGTGGGTACATCTGTATTAAATGGCCACATTCTATAGTGCCATGATTTTTGCCACAGATTTTTTCAAGATTTCCGCCGTCGGAAATGACACAACAACTGAGCAGCCTTGGCGGAATACAGAGTGCTTTTTTTGTTTTTACATGTACCACCTACCTGCACATTGTTCCAGACCATGAACACTTCTTTTGGGTAACAACAGTCCCCCAGTAAGACAATGTGCCCCACTAAAACTCAAAAACTAACCAAGAACACCTCCAGGAACGCAACCAAGAGCTCAAGGCACTGACACAGCCCCCAAACTCCCTAAATCCCAATCCAGTGGATCATCAATGAGATGCTATGGAACAAGTCCAGTCTATTGAGGCCGAAGCCAAACCTTGAAACTCACGGGACCAAAAAGAGCTGCTAACTTCCTGATGCCACCACTAGAGATTCTGTATCTTTACCCCGATATGTCAGAACTGTTTTGGGTGCATGAAGAACACCTATACAAATGTTGCGCCGGTGGATTTAATGTTGTGGCTGGTCAGTGCAGGTTGTAGATATGAACATAAAATGGTAAAACTGAACAATTAAACTTTATTTCCCATTAAGTCACAGCAGCAGCAGTTTACAAAAGACAGAAAACAGTGGAAAGCACCACCTCTATAGCTCACATTTTAACACTTTAATTCACAAACAGCAGCAGAATGTTAACAGTCTCCAGGATGTTTCACAAGTATTTTATACCTGGATCCCCTGCTGCTTTGCTGGGAAGACTTCATTGACAACAGAATAAAAGGTCAACAAAATTACTGGGAGCTACAGCATGTCAGCCATGGATGAGCTTGCTGGGGGAGACCTGGTAAAAATGTACTAATAGGCCTCTACTAAACTCATTTTTTTCCATTCCAGAAACAAACTAAAGCTGAAATTATTAGTTGATTAATCAATTAGTCACTCAGCAATTCTGATGATTGATTCACTTCAATCTAATGTTTTAAACACTGAAGATAGTACGAAATAAATTTTACATTTATTTCAATGAAGGGGCTGCACAGTGGTTTGGTGGTTAGCATTTTTGCCTTGCAGCTAGAAGATGCCTGTTTCACGTCCTGGCCTTCCCGGGATCTTTCTATTTGGAATTTGCATGTTCTCCTTGTGCGGGTTTTCTCTGGGTTTCCCCAGCTTCCTCCCACAGTTTAAAAACATGCTGCGGTCAATTGGTGATTCTGAATTGTCCGTAGCTGTGAATATGAATGTGACTGTTTGTCTCTATGTGCAGCCCTGTGATGGACTGGCGACGTGTGCAGGGTGTCCTTTGCGTTTGTCCTACGTCATCTAGACTCCTGAGTTTTGTTGGTTTTTTTTCGTGTCAAAAACCCAAAATCAGAAAACAAAAACACATGAACAAAATACAAACTCTAATCATTTAGGTTCCATACCAAGACATAAGTTTTGACAGAGCTTTAGTGAAGTTCATTTTGCAATTAATAAATGTAAATAAACTGAGGAAACACATGCTTTTGGGGACCACTGAGATCCAGTCTTACTGTTCGTAGTATTGCTTCAGACTACAAAATGTTGTCCAATAAGATGATCACTGTCATATTTGCTGGTTATTTTTATTCTTGCTGAGAAACATGACAGACAACATGCTAGCTTCTCTCACTGATTTTCTAAAGATCATTCACTGAAAACAAGAATACACATGGACTATAGAATGACTTTGGTTTTAAAAAGCACAAAAAGAAAAGAAAAACTGTGAATATGTATCTTTATTATTTTTATTTTTAGTTCTAACAGCATATTTCTCTTAGGGCTGTCTATTTAGCACTGATATCATGTTGACAACCAAAAAAAGAACAATTTAACCAAACTAAGGCAAGGCATTACACAGCAGGTACATCAAAGATAATATTTAAAATTGTGCTTTTTAGAGTAAACTACGGCTAAAGGACCCCTCTGGTGATCATTTTTTCCTTGTTAATGTGTCCATGTGGTGTTTTTATGAGTGGGAAGACTCATGGCTGAGGAATATGGGACAATTGGGAAGGAAACATTTCTAAATCTGTTACTCTGATACACCAGGATGAGTTTTTTGATGGGTTTAATCAATGACTAGAGAGGGACTTCAGATTTAAAACAACAACAATATAAATTTGAAAAAGGCTCCAAGGAATTTCCAACAAGCAAGACTGAAACAACACAATGTTTTGTTACCTTTATTCATGACTCCATGCAGCTCATCACGGTTTGTATTGTGCCGATGTGTAGAAGTTGTTCTCTTTGACTGAACATTCAATTAGTTGATGTTGCTTGACTGAAGAAGAACAACGCTGAGAAAGAACCTGAGAAAAGTGAGAAAAATAAACATTTCTGACTATTGCTAGACATCTCACAACTGCAACTACAAAAAAGTATTTGCCGCCCTAAGAGAAATCTTCTATTTTGAATGTTTCTCAAACTTAAATGTTCCGAATCATCAAATGAATAGTGGTATTTATTGAATATTAGACAGAGACAACCCACAAAACTCAAAAGTGTTAGCTTTACACCAGATGTAATGGACCCATGTCCTCCTAAAGGTTACACCTGTGAATCATCAGTCCACAGGATGTTTTCCCAATAGTCTTGGAGCTCATCCTGATATTTTTTTGGAAACACCTGATGAACCTTTATGTTCTTTTTGGTCAGTAGTGATTTCATCCTTGCAACTTTCTCATGGATCCATTTTCTCCCAGAGTCTTTCTTATTGTGGAATCATGTAGAAGGACCTTAACTGAGGCCAGTGAGGTCTGCAGATCTTTAGATGTCCTCTGGGTTCCTCTGTGACCTCCTGGATCAGATGTTGACGCTCTTGGAGAAATACTGGTCGTTGGTCCACTCCTGGGAAGGTTCACCACTGTTCCATGTTTCTCCATTTGTGGACAATGTCTCTCACTGTGGTTCTCTGGAGTCTCAGAGCCTCAGCAATGGCTTTGTAACTCTCCAGACTGATGAACGTCAATGACTTTGTTTCTCATCTGTTCTTGAATCTCTTTAGAAAGTGGCATTATGTGCTGCTTTTCTAGACCCTTTAGCTACTTCAGAATGCCAGACAGGTTCTATTTAGTGATTTTTAGATTCAACAAGCTTGGTAGTAATCACATGCGAGTGTGGATGGTGAAACTGAATCCACCTGCTGAGGGAATTTGGTAGATTGGAGCTAAGGGAGCAATTACTTTTTCACATCGGACAAGATGGGCTGGGCAGTGTTATCTTGGGTTATCGTTGTCTTATATTAAAATTAATTTCTTGATTGGAAACATTCAAGTGTGACTAATATGCAAGACTGAAGATTTTTGTAAGGGGGGGGGGGGGGTTGGGGCAAATACTTTTCACAGCACTGTATGTTGGTACCACACTGAGGACCCCTCTTCAGAATCGGGATGTTCCAGTTCCAGTCCATTTGTTGATTAAAATATTAAATCAATGACCACAGATGGACTTGAGGTGAAATAAGTTACAGCCATGGCCATAAGTTTGGACACAAGTACCATGACGCTTGTGAATCTTAGAAAATACCACAAAATTGTCACTTACAATACAGTACACAACTCCTGAGAACTATATTAAGTTTCATATTTAAAAAAAACATCAAAAGAGTTTGGTGTCATTTTGTTATTCTTACCAAATTCGGTTGTGAAAGTACTGCATTTTTTTTGTTATTTTCTTCTAATATTATGTTTTGGGAACAAAGTTGTTCCAATTGTTGGAATTTATTGATAATATTATATCCCTTGTTGATTTGTTGACTAATTATACTGGTGCTGTCAAAAAATATTAGTTATGTTCTGTAATAGACATCAAAACAGACATAAGTCATGCTGTGTCCAAACTTATGGCCATGGCTGTATATAACCAAACAAAAGATTTCTGGTTTAGAAAAAAGTCTTGTGGTGGAAATCTTCAAGTGGTCGTCAGAACAACTGATAAAGGACCTACTTCATTAATCAGATGACCAAAACTACCTGCTCCTCGGGGCAAAACCTCGGCTTTGTTAGATTAGTGTTTCAGCCCAATGTGGGTGGGTTTGGTAGTCAGACTACTGAAGGTATGACGGACATGTGGTTTGATTCAAGTTGCTGTTGACACGCGAGGAAAGCTTCAGACGTGTGACAGACATAAACATCTGTATGCACGGGTATGGAGGAGAGAGAGACAGACAGATAAACAGACAGACAAATAGAGATATACAGAGACCGATAGAGATATAGAGAGAGACAGACAGATAGAGATATATAGACAGACAGACAACTAGGTAGAGATATACAGATAGACAGAGAGACAGAGACAGAAAGACGGACTATTAATGAGAGATGGACAGACAGACTGAGACAGAGACAGACAGCGAAAAACAGAAAGACAGAAAGAGACAGACATATAGAGATAGATAGACAGACAGACAGACAGATTTGTCACCGGCACACCAGTGAGAAGAAGGAAGGAGGCACCCGACACAGGGACCCGCCGGAGGAAGCAGCAGCAGCTCCAGTTGGACGGAGACCCACAAAAACACTGGTGGCACGAGAGACACCGAGGCGGGCAGCGGGGCGGAGAGGAGGAGGAGGAGGAAGAGGAGGAGGAGGCACCTGCACTGCCACTCGTTCTCCCCCGCCGCCTCCGTCGGCTCTCCCTCCCTCTCTCTCTCTTCGCTCTCCTCACCCCTTGTTCCTCTCACACCGCCGCCGCTTCCTCGTTAAGATGGCTGACCCCAGCAGCGACGGAGAGGTACCGGAGAGCGCGCGCGGCTTCGCCCGTCAGGGAGCCCTCCGCCAGAAGAACGTGCACGAGGTGAAGAACCACAAGTTCATCGCGCGCTTCTTCAAGCAGCCGACCTTCTGCAGCCACTGCACGGACTTCATCTGGTGAGTGGCGGGACACAGGTGATCCACTTGCTGCTGCCGCTGCGGCTCCGCTCTGCAGTGCTCCGTTCATTGTCGCTGTCATGAGGCGGTGCGCCATCCCCCCCACCCCCCACCTCCCGGTTCTCTGTCCTCCACGATGCGACAGAACCGCGGGGCCCGGCGGCGGCAGCGGCAGCGGCGGCGTGATGCGGTGTCGGCGTTTACTGCATCGACACCCATCTGCGGTGGAGGAATGCTGCTGGGCCCCGCTGTTGTTGCTGCTGCAGCTGTGTGTGTTGAGGTGTGTGTTTGTGTGTGTGTTGATGTGTGTGCGACTGGACATATCTGCATGTGTGCGTCATTGTCTCCTGAATTCCACAAATTTCTCACCGCCGTCTCTCCGTCCACAGGGGCTTCGGGAAGCAGGGATTCCAGTGCCAAGGTAGGAGCCCATTCACAAATCCCTCCGCTGCATATGGCCGTGGGTGTGTGGTCGGATGTTCTGAGTGTGTGCTGCGTTCGGGGCCGCAGGTCTGCACACTGTTACTGACCTGTTGGCTGCTGCGCTGACGGAGTGTTGCTGCTGGCAGGCAGGTGTCAAACTCAGAGCAGGTGCTTGCCAACAGTGATAAATGAGAGTGAGAAGAGATGTAAGAGAAGAGTGGTGAAAGCTGAGATGTCTGGTGCTTTTGGCTGAAGGAGACTCCAGGAAGTTTGGGTTTCTGGAGATGTAAAATGGTGGGTTTGGGTGCTGCTGCTGGTGGGCGTCTGGTCACGGACCTCTGCACACAGTGGTTTAACAGACTCGTGTATATTCTGTTGGTTTTATTTCTATGTTATACTTTGTGTATTTTTTAAAATCAGATTTCACTTTATTTTTATATTGTTTGATTTTATTTTATCTTTCACTTTATTTTTTATTGCATTTCTTATTTAATTGAAATTTAGATTTCATTTAATTTTAGCTTATTTTACTTCATTTTTATTTTGTCCACTTTATTTTAGATAATTTCATATTTTTGTTTTAATTAAATGTTTATTTTGTCATATTTCACTTTATTTGTATTTTATTTTATCTTTGTTTATTTGATCTTATTTCACTTAATTTTTATATAACTTTTTATCTTATTTATATTTTATTTCTTCCATATTTTCATATTATTTTATCATGCTACACTCCATTTTTATTGTATTTTTTTTACTTTTCCGTATTTATTTATTCTTTATTTGATTCTAATTCACTTTATACCCCAATATTCTGTGTCCTTCAATCACATCAAACTGCTACTCCCAGTTTCACTTCTTCTTCTGTAGTGCAGGTCATCTGGCTGCAGTCATGTGAGGTTCAGTTTCTATTTCTATTTATTAGCCGTAAAAAGCTAAAGTCCCCTCCGTCAGTCTCTGGTGGTGTTAGAGGAAATGCATTAGGAGTAGAGAAAATCAACGCTGTGTGTGTGAGCTGGCACACTTGCATGCACACTATGTAGAAAAACACAACCAGCCTATCAGAGCCTTGCAGAGGTAGAGCTGTGGTCAGATCCGGTTTCGTGGTGAGTTTCCACCAGTTAACTGAAAACAGAAGACAGTTAAATGTATAAAAAGCTTCTTACACAGCAAACTATAAATATAGCATATAATGTGGCACACTAATATATTGTTTTCCAAAGCAAACATTTTGAAATTGATTGATTTGCAGGTCAAAAGACTTGGAGGAAACATCCAATTGCATTTATTCTGACAGCTGCAGTTCAATATTCGCTGTGTAACAGTTTAAAATAATGTGAAGCAGCATTGGCACATGAGAGTTGTAAAGTTATTGACACACTTGCTAATTGCATTGTTTCAAATTTCAAGTTTGATCATTATTCAGAATTATTTAAACACTTTTTTAAACACTTTTTTCGTGAGCATTCACTAAAATTGAAAAAAAGAAAAATGAAATTCTGGCTAACTTGAAATAAATTTATAAAAGAAAAAAATCAATCTAGTGACAAAACCAAAAAGTTTTGATGATTTGAGTCATTTTTCAAAGCAAAAATTTAACTGTTTCAGGTTTCTAAATGTAAAAAAAGACATGCAACTTCTCTTGGTTTTTCTTTAATATTGTATGGAATATTTTTGGGCTAAAGTAAAAAATCAAGACATTTGATAAAAATGAAACTGTGATGGGCACTCCTCAAAGCTTTTCTAATGTTTTAGACATCAGCAAAAAAAAACAAACCGTCACAGTTTCAGGTGAAAGCATCACATATAAATATGTGAATGACAAAAAACAACATAATGGAGCCTTTTCAAATGCAATACATTTCAAAATATACTCTTTATTGTGGCATTGAGTGGCAGTTCTTTTCACTGTTGATCCATTACACTATGTCCCAAAAGTTTGTTCTCCCCAGAAACAATATGCAATATAGTCAATTTATTAAACAACCAGTATTTCCCCACTTTCACTTTGACCTTGGCGCTGCACAGTGGCTTATAGTGGTTAGCACTTTCGCCTTGCAGCAAGAAGATCCCTGGTTCAAATCCTGGGGTGGGCCTGGGATCTTTCTGCATGGAGTTTGCATGTTCTCCCTGTGGATGCGTGGGTTTTCTCTGGGTACTCCGGCTTCCTCCCACAGTCCAAGAATATGCTGAGGTGAATTGGTTACTCTAAATTGTCCGTAGGTGTGAATGTGAGTGTGCTTGTTTGTCTGTATATGTAGCCCTGTGACAGACTGGCGACCTGTCCAGGGTGTCCCCTGCCTTCGCCCGAGTCAGCTGGGATAGGCTCCAGCACCCCCCGTGACCCTAGTGAGGATAAAGCGGTGTATAGAGGATGGATGGATGGACTTTGACCTTGACTTTCAGGCATGGATTCTTGAGAGTGGATGGGTCTATTTGTTCTATTTTCCCCTACTCCCACACAGCCCTAGAGTTGAGCTGTTTCATAGTGGTCAGTGGTGGACTGGTAGAGATGCAACTGGTCAGGATTCTCCAACAGTTCTCAACTGGACTGAGGTCATTTCAGTTTGGTGGCCGTTTCTTCTTACGCAGAAGCCACCATCTTGCATAAATACCTCTGTTAAACATTTTCTGTTCAGTCACAGGCCCCGATTTTTTTTCCTACTTACCAACACTGGAAGTAGTACCTTTTCTAGAGTGTTGTTAATATAATTTTGTGCAATAACAGTGGTACTACAAGGCATAACATGCTGCTCTTAGAGACCTGAAGTGGACTTAGTCCCCCAAAAACTATACTATAGGCACTGAATTTCACGTACTCAGAAGATGGTACTTTTTCACCATCCTGTCTAGATGGGGTTGTTTTGGCTGTTGGGTGTCAGATATATGTAGAGAGAGCATTCATCAGATAAAATCCAGTTCTCCCAGTCTTTTGGATTCAGAGTTATGTATTTTTTTGTGAAAGCCAGTCTCTTTTCCTTTTGCAGTTTGGTGAGTTGTGGGGTAGCTGCCTGTTGTAAGCTTTTAGCCCCAGTGTTTCTGTTAAAAAATGACACAAAGTGCTCTTAGAAACATCTACTCCAAGATTTTTCAGCCTCTGACTGAGTCGCCAGCATCACTGGTGTCCTTCACCCTCGGTATTTCTCATCAGATTCTTGACTCTTGCAGTTAGGTCAGATGGATGTCCTAACTGAGCAAGGCAAGTCTTTGAAGGATCCTCCTTTGTTGTACCTTTGCCACCACTTCTGCACCCAGTGGATACTTCTGCCAAGGGCTTGAGCTCTGTCCTGCTGAAGACTTTTTCCTGCGTTTCAAAGAGCAATGGCCTATGCACGAATCTCAGACTAGAAGAGTAGCTTTTCCACCCTTTATCTTGGCCAAGGTAACAACACTTCCAAAATTTGGTTGAGTGTAATGCGTTTTGGTCAAGCAACAAATTTATATGCTGGGACCTGACAGTTTGACCAGACAAACAACCAAACAGTACTTGACTGACCAGGTGTAAGCCATTTTGATGACAAGCAATCAACATGCTGTCCAGTGGGGAGAACAAACTTTCAGAACACATTCAAGTTTAATGAGCTGCCATCACAGTGAGAAACTACTGAAAACGATAATTGATTATTAGACTAGTTGGAAATTAGTTTAAAAGTTGGTGATGTTGTTTAATAATTGCAGGTAGAAATGTTGTTCATAGTGGTTCAACTATAGATCTTATGTTTGATGCAACGCTAGTAACTGGAAATAATCTGACCTGTATTGACATTTGTAGAAAGAACAACAAATTGTGGAAAGAAAAATCACAGATGAATTAAAGTGAATCACAGCTCGCAACATTACTTTAAATTTAAATCAAAACATGGAACAACATTTAACATCTGTTTAAATTGCACCTTCTTGATGTGGCAGGTAGAAAACAAAAACAAAACCAGTGAATTCTTTCTAGTGGAATAATTGAACCGAATTAAACAATTGGGTGGAGAGATTAGTATACTAAGAAGATTTCCCACCATGAGTTTGTGCGTTTTGAGGATTTTTCCTACAGTATGTTTATTTTCAAGTTTGGAAACAGCCAGTGACGAAAGAGTTTCAAGTTTAGTGGCTGTTATTAGCTGTTCTGCTGAGGTTTTGCTCACTGACATCCTTCAATTTTCAGAGTTTGTCATGCACAGTAAAGAAACATGTATTCCTGTAGCATGAAGTTCTTTCTTTGTTAACCACAATGGATGTCAAACAATATACATCTAAGTACAAAAGGAATATAAAAAGATAAATAGAAATAAAATTTAATTTAAAAAAACAGAAAAAGAAATAAAATATTGAAAATAAAAAAAAAAGATTTTGATGACTTTATTTCAACTTGTAAATAAAATAAAATAAATCAAAAATAGATAAAGGCAATGGACTGTACAAAATGTGTAAATATTGTAATATTTATAATAACCTAGAAATAAGCATAACTCTGCATTATAAGTTACAGATCAGAGAATATTGAACTGAACAAGGTGGTATTTTATGATTAAAAAAAGTTGTCAAGATCTAGAGATTATTATAAATTTACATTAATTTCCACATCTGTGCAGTAATCCTGATCCCCTGAACAACTATTAAGGAGGAAAGATAATTTATCCCCCTGCCTTATAAATGTATTAAATTGATACATAAAAATACATAGGAGTTGTGGCAGTGTATCAACAATTTGCACATTCTGTCACTTTTGTATATTCTGGAAATTTTTTCAACGTTATATTTTATATATTTTTTTAATCTTTTTTCACTTTATTGTATTTTATATTTTTATTTATTTAATATTTTATTTTACTTTCACTTTATACCCTAATATTCTGTGTTGTGTTATTGTTTACCCCTTTATTGACTATCGGTGCTGCTTTAACAACTTAATTTCTCTCCAGGTGATTAATAAAGTCACATAAGTCCAACAATCGGGTTCCACCAAACCAAACAATGTCATACTGAACCTGCTGATTGACTTTATATTGCGCAATGTTCAGTGTCTTCTTTGTAGTTTTTACACTTTGCAGAGTCATTCACGGGCCGTAAGTTTGGCACCTCTAATTTAAACCCTCTTTCAATGGTGTAAGTTAGAACTCATTGATTATGAGATCCTCTCCATTTGAATGTTTGTTGCCTAAACGCATTTATGTGGTGCCTAAAGAGTCGTGGAGGTCGAATGTGACTGCAGATGAACACGGCGTGCAGAATCACACACACAAACTCAGCAGCAACTGTCCTGTTGGCTGGTAGGAATGTCAGATATGTGGTGTAGACTTGTTCTGACGTGTCTGGACAAGTGTGTTTCAGCAAAAGATGCTCTTTTGTTAGTGTGTAAGTGTGACAAAGGTGCCTGCTGAGATTCGTGGGTGTGTTT
Source organism: Acanthochromis polyacanthus (assembly GCF_021347895.1). NCBI lineage: Eukaryota > Metazoa > Chordata > Actinopteri > Pomacentridae > Acanthochromis > Acanthochromis polyacanthus. Next base: position 40,941,298 of record NC_067119.1, read on the forward strand.
GGATACCTGTTCGACAGGTATTTTAAAGACGTTCTATTTTTTTTCCCTGTCCTGCCTTTCAGCTTGTCATTTTTTATTGGCATTCATTTGTATGTCTCCGCACACCTGAGTGCACTGACGGCAAAAAAAAACAAAGAAAAAAGAGGAAGCTGCTCTCGTTTCCTGCTAAAGAGAGATCCAGATGTCTGATCGGAGTGTTTTAGGGTCAATTTCCTTCTCTGTTGTCGTATCTGATGGTTTGAGTCAAAAGTTTCACAACTACCGAACGCATTAACGTAACTTTTAGGTTTAAATGCAGGAAATGGTTAGAAAATTATCATCTGATGGGCGCTCCTCACTGGTTTTCTCATAGAGAATTCACTAAAAAGTAAAAAAAAATCAGTGAGTTAAATTTATGAAAAATCAGTAGAAGTGCAACAATCAGTCAATTAATTGCTTAGTTGATAGACAAAATCGTCTGTTTTTGATGAATTAGTCATTTTTCAAAATTACAAAAATTTAGCAGTTTCAGCTTAAATGTAAGAAGCTTTCTTGGGTTTTCCATTATATTGAACAGAATATTTTTGAGTTAATGTGAAGAAAACAAAGCATTTGATTAAAAAAAATCCATCAATCATACATAAAAAAACTGCAAAAATTACCCAGAACTGTCAGTTGCAGCCCTAAAATGTGGCCAACTTTACCAAATATATTGCAATCTAATAATAATATTAAGTTTTTAATTTGAATTTAATCTAAATTACATGCATTTTGATATTTATATTTGTACTTTGATGTCTTCCGCTATGATTTCACTGAGGTCTTTTGATTATTGTGCTGTATGTTATGGATCAACTCATATAAAACGGTAAAAAGCAGCTTGTCTGTAATATTCTACAGGTTTTCTTCCTCTTAATTTCCCCAAATCAGTTAATAGGATTATGTGAAGAGGTCAAAAGGCATAACCAAGCCGTCACTGATTGAGTCAAAGTTTCACAAGTAAACACATGAATGCAAAGTTTGAATGCAGGAAGTGGTTTTAAAATGATCTTTAGTATCCTGTAAATGCTGAAAAAATGCATGTAAAGTAGTAATTCAGTTTCCATAACGGTGCTTTTCTACAGCCGACATCTTAACTTGCAGAAAAAGCCCAGGTGCTGCAGTGTGATGGCTTCACTTTGTTCACGCATCCCTGTAAGGCACGACGGCCGACATCGAGCCGGCACATATAATAATAATAATGTACCCAGAAATAGCAGCAGCTAAATGGAACCGAGCCATTGCTAATTTCATTATTTACGTCTGTGATTTTCCCACTGCTGAAACATCTCCAGAGAAAAAGGCCGGTTGCTCATAGGGTTAAAGGATCGGGCTACTTCCTGGGTCGGTTTTCTGAGGAATAACCTCCTTAAAACAGTTTTAATTTTTGACAGTTTAGTTAATGTTTGTGCGATACTTCTGTCTCCTAACACTGACACAGAAAATGTTCTTCTAAGATGCATTTGCATGTTGAATTTTTTGCACAAAGTTGCATGTGATGTTGCACACAATCTTTTTTTTTTTTTTTTTTTTCGGAAAATGCAAGTCGGGCTGCACAGTGGCTTATAGTGGTTAGCACTTTCGCCTTGCAGCAAGAAGATCCCTGGTTTGCAACCGGCTTTCCTGAGGTCTTTCTGCTTGGAGTTTACATGTTCTCCCTGTGCATGTGTGGGTTTTCTCCGGGTACTCCGGCTTCCTCCGACAGTCCAAAAATACGCAAAGGTTAATTGATAACTCTAAATTGTCCGTAGGTGGGAATGTGAGAGTGATTGTTTGTCTGTATGTGTAGCCCTGTGACAGACTGTCGACCTGTCCAGGGTGTCCCCTGCCTTCGCCCGAGTCAGCTGGGATAGGCTCCAGCACCCCGCCACCCTAGTGAGGATCAAGCAGTCTGTAGATAATGGATGGATGGAAATGCAAGTCTTTCGCTTGGTAAAAAATAAAAAAAAGTTGCTTGAGAAGTGGAAAACGCATTGAATTATCATTCAACAACCTGAAAAGACCAAAACTAATTGACTTTAAAATTCAGAGCTTCCAATGTGGATCAATCTGCCTGAAAATTGTCCAACAAACACAAATGTACTTTATATTTTTTAGCAGTAATTAGTAGACAAACTCATTGTTTGGGTCTTTTCACGACATTTAATGACAATAATAAAAATGTAGAGTAACACCAGATTTAAAGGAATATTTCTTCAAAAAATGCAAAAAAATTAATTTGAATACCAATGACACTGTGTTCTGAATGTAGCTGTAAAGAAAAGACCGTTTTGAAGTTTACTATGTACTCAATAACAGTTATTGCCAGTATTTTATTTTCATGCATAATATTACTTTGCTATTTTATATAAATGTCCATTTTGATGTCTACCTTTCCCCCTGTGATTGTTGTGGAAATCAGGAAGTTGTGAACGACAGAAGCTCAAAATATAAAGCAACTTTTTCTGGGAACAAGACTCGGGCAGATTGGATCGCCATCTGAGAGTCGATCTGTAGAGGAAGCGGCATGAGCTACTCTGTCAGATGTAGTTTATAAGCACAGCTCATTCATGTGTATTTTTGTACGTGGGTTATAGATAGTTGTGTAACTCATAGATATATACTGCAAAAGCCTCGTTGGCTGCTGCTGTTTGTTGCATCGATGCACCGACAGCAGGTCTGCACACAATTAAAATGATCACAACTCGCCAAATTCTGCACAGATTTTCAGTTGTTTGGTTTCTTCCAAACGCCAGATTTTGTATTTGTGATACAGGATGGTTGGTAAATTAAAAATGCAGGTTTTCATACTTTACCTTCTGCAGACAGAAACAGTAATATTTCTGTAATTTTGCATTTAAGATGCTAGTAACCTAGAATTTTCTAGTGAAAATGTTTTCATGTTGACTAAAAGAGAATTTTTTTAATATATTTTTGTTATGCTTCACGGTGCAGTTTTTAAATGACATTTCTGGTCAAATATTCTCCTTATTTAGACTTTCAAATCACACATTATTTACAAAAATTATGCTCTTTATTTGTCAGCAGCACTGTGCATTTTTGTTGAACTGAAAGTAAAATGGAAATGAATAGTTTTTTCTTAACCTGATCACAACATAAGACATGAACCAGTTGCAGCATGATTGGTGAAATTCAACAAATTTGGAAAAGTTACATGTCCTAAGGTAAATTCTCATGAGAAATGTTATTTTCTGTCATTTCTTTCATCACAATGTCTAAAAGCAGCACATACGTTTGGTGTTTTCTGCTTCTTCAACTGAAATGCGGTGGCAGCAGAAATGAATCTCACAGGCTGGTTAAGATCTCTGAGCGTACATTTCTACGGCTGTTACCAAACTGTTCACTTACTCGAGGGGAAAACAAAGGAATAAGTTGCTTTTAAAGATGCTTTTTAAATGAGGCATGAGTTTTGATAGGTGGGAAGAAAATGCAACTGTCTTCTGTTTGGTAAAAGTTAAGAAAGTTGCACAAGAAAGGAAAAACATATTTTGAATAGCTAATAGCTGTGTGACATGAGATTCAGTGTTGTAAAAAAGATTTCTGTCTGCAACTAAAGCTAGTTTGTTTGACAATTGAAAAAATGTATCTATCACAGACAGAAGTGGCAAATAGTAACAACATGTGATCATTATAGGTTAAATTACTTAATGAAATAAAAACGGCAAACAACGACATTTTAAAAAGCTGACCTAGCAAATATCTGGCATTACTGATTGGTTTTCATTAAATTTTATGATTTTTTTTTTTTTTTATAGTTTTCTATTTTTGCATTTGTCATTGTAATGGCAGCGTCTGGTCCAAAATATGCAATCATGAGCTGAAACCTGCAAAAATTGCCTGTTTACTTCTAGATCCTACAGGTTTACCTCAACTATAACAGACCTTTTTCTTGGTTTTACATGAACTCTGTGGACTTATGAAGACCTTAAAAGTAGGTTGAATCTTCTATCTACAAAGAAAGCAGTTTAGTTCAACTGCTTTTATTGTTGTTTTATTAATCTGTTCACTGTTTACCTCATAAATTCACAGACAGAAGTAAAGTGGAAAGTTGTAACTACATGTTGTCAGTAATGGTATAAAATAGTTAGTTAATAAAAGAAATGGGAAACAGCAAATAATCAGATTTAAAACAGCGTATATCTGGCGGTATTGATTAGTTTTCCTTAGATTTTGTGTTGTTGTTTTTTTTTTTTTTTTTTACTGATATATATTTTGAATTTGTCATTGTAGTAGTTGTGTTTGTTTAAAAAAATGCTGTCTTGAGCTCGAATAAAGCAAGTTTAAAGCATGAAGTGTAATTTGAAAGCCAGTGGCATCCATTAGGCGTAAGTAAACCGCTTCAGACTGCAGACACCTCATTTGCTCGTAGCTCAGATGAACAAATCTTGATTTCGTGACACGGATGTGTGAACATGCATCTCGTAATACTGATGTTTAGTGGGTGTAACGTTTATCACGGTCATTGTATTGTTAATTAGCACTAAACATAATGTCAGCTGGCGCTGAAGGGATTGTCAGTCAGTTTTTTTTCATGTATTTCAGCCATTAACCAACATGTAGAACAGATTTTTACCTGAAGGTGCATGAGACATCAGGAGATGTTCATGTTTGCACCATATTTCATCCAGATATTATGATGTGGCCTCAGAAGAATAGCACAGTGCAAACTGAACTGACAGTCCCTGTTTAATTATTCAGTGTGTTCTTATTGGTTTGTTTCAGGTGCATCATTACTGGCTGATATTCGCTCTTATGACTCCACCAAAGAGCAACCAGAGCGAAATGTGTTTTTTGTCTGTGATTTCTTCTGATCTGGTCTCACTGGTGTCTATTGGCAGCTGATAGAATCTGCTTCTCGTAGTTTTATCGGTAGAGACTCGGTTTATGCTGCTGTATGTTTGGGTTTTGTAGCACTATTCACAGTGATGCCACCAGGAATGAGTTTCTATGTTTATTAAAAAAGCTGGTTCTATGTCTGAGTTGATTCTTTAAAGGGTGTTATGGATGAAAGAGAGGGTTTTGCCACCAAAGGTTCCAATCTGCCTGAACTGCAAATTGTAATTTTGTATAACTGTAAATTTTAAATAAATTCTACCTTGTTGTAGAATTAAATAACTGTATCACTCAGTTCCAGATACCCGTGACTAAATGTTTTTTGTAGATAAACTGTGGTCTATAAGTTGCAATGAAATTGATTTTTTTTTCTTAAGGAATTTCAGGTTGTTCATAATATTTTGTCAAAACGTACAGTGGGTACGGAAAGTATTCAGACCCCTTGAAATTTTTCACTCTCTGTCATTGCAGCCATTTGCCAAAATCAAAAAAGTTCATTTTATTTCTCATTAATGTACACTCAGCACCCCATCTTGACAGAAAAAAACAGAAATGTAGAAATTTTTACAAATTTATTAAAAAAGAAAAACTGAAATATCACATGGTCAGAAGTATTCAGACCCTTTGCAGTGACATTCATATTTAACTCACATGCTGTTCATTTCTTCTGATCCTCCTCGAGATGGTTCTGCTTCTTTATTGGAGTCCAGCTGTGTTTAATTAAACTGATTGGACTTGATTAGGAAAGGCACACACCTGTCTATATAAGACCTTACAGCTCACAGTGCATGTCAGAGCAAATGAGAATCATGAGGTGGAAGGAACTGCCCAAGGAGCTCAGAGACAGAATTGTGGCAAGGCACAGATCTGGCCAAGGTTACAAAAGAATTTCTGCAGCACTCAAGGTTCCTCAGAGCACAGTGGCTTCCATAATCCTCAAATGGAAGAAGTTTGGGACGACCACAACTCTTCCTAAACCTGGCCGTCCAGCCAAACTGAGCAATGGTGGGAGAAGAGCCTTGGTGAGAGAGGTAAAGAAGAACCCAAAGATCACTGTGGCTGAGCTCCAGAGATGCAGTCGGGAGATAGGAGAAAGTTCCACAAAGTCAACTATCCCTGCAGCCCTCCACCAGTCGGGGCTTTATGGCAGAGTGGCCCGACGGAAGCCTCTCCTCAGTGCAAGACACATGAAAGCCCGCATAGAGTTTGCCAAAAAACACATGAAGGACTCCCAGACTATGAGAAATAAGATTCTCTGGTCTGATGAGACCAAGATTGAACTTTTTGGTGTTAATTCTAAACAGTATGTGTAGAGAAAACCAGGCACTGCTCATCACCTGCCCAATACAATCCCTACAGTGAAACATGGTGGTGGGAGCATCATGTTGTGGGGGTGTTTTTCAGCTGCAGGGACAGGACGACTGGTTGCAATTGAAGGAAGGATGAATGTGGCCAAGTACAGAGATATCCTGGAGGAAAACCTCTTCCAGAGTGCTCAGGACCTCAGACTGGGCCGAAGGTTCACCTTTCAACAGGACAATGACCCTAAGCACACAGCTAAAATAACAAAGGAGTGGCTTCAGAACAACTCTGTGACCGTTCTTGACTGGCCCAGCCAGAGCCCTGACCTAAACCCAGTTGAGCATCTCTGGAGAGACCTCAAAATGTCTGTCCACCAACGTTCACCATCTACCTGACAGAACTGGAGAGGATCTGCAAGGAAGAATGGCAGAGGATCCCAAAATCCAGATGTGAAAAACTTGTTGCGTCATTCCCAAGAAGACTCATGGCTGTACTGCTGAAAAGGGTGCTTCTACTCAATACTGAGCACAGGGTCTGAATACTTATGACCATGTGATATTTCAGTTTTTCTTTTTTAATAAATTTGCAAAAATTTCTACATTTCAGTTTTTTTTTCTGTCAAGATGGGGTGCTGAGTGTACATTAATGAGAAATAAAATGAACTTTTTTGATTTTGGCAAATGGCTGCAATGACACAGAGAATGAAAAATTTCAAGGGGTCTGAATACTTTCCGTACACACTGTAGTTCCTTAAATGTGAACATTTTCGGAAAGTACCTTTTTTACACTGAAACAAAGGGAAATTTTTTTTAGTCGTTATTATGCTATGATTTTACCGATCACTTGAAGTCGGATTGGGCTGAATGTGGCCCTTGAACTAAAATGAGTTTGACTCCCTGGTTTAGACTGTAGTTAAGTTCAGCTCCAGAGATCGATTCAAAGAGGCTATTGTCCTGTGAAACCTTTAAATGTTTCCTGTGTTTTAATAAACTTACAAATTTTTATTACTCTGCCAAGGAGGCGGTGCCTCGGTGGAGTTACGTGATGATCGGCGTATGTTTGTCTGTTTTTCTGTCTGTTTGCAACATTACTCAAAAACGAACAAACAGATTTGGATGAAGGTCAGAAAAACACAAGGACCAGCTGATTAGATTTTGACAGTGATGCGGCTTATAGTCTGGTCCACCGATTTGTTAAAGATTTCTGTTTCATTGCAAGTTAACGTCATGCCGTCACTGTAACTATGACAACAAGTGAACACCACGTCAGCTGCCTGCTGCCGATCACATGATTGCAGTCCTACTACAAAAGGTTCGCTGTGGACTTATCGGGACTTATCCGTCGAAAATGATACAAGGAACAACTGATTAAATTGTGGGGGTGTTTCTGAGTCCCATTAATTCCTGGCGCCCACTACATATTTAGGTCACACAGTTAAGTATCCATACATAACGTACACATGCATAACACGCCTGTGCTCAGTGCAAGGTCACAGCTATGTTAAATGGCCATATTCTATGTTGCCGTGATTTCTGCCACAAATTTTTTCAAGGTTTCTGCTAGGGCTGCACTATATTGGAAATATATGCAATACGCGATATGGGTGTCAAGAACTGCGATATCGATATATATTGGTCTTTCATTCAAATAAATACACTTACATAAACTAATCTAGAAAAATTTCAGCGTATCAAAAAAAACCTTCTTTGCACACAACATTAACGGAAAGTGTGCATTTCACGATATAACGTGTAATGGCTGCAGTTCAACCTTGGTGGCACTTGGAAGTTTTTTCATATGGCGTAACAGAAGAAAAACTTTCACCAGTTGTTGTCTGTCTGCTTGCCTTTCATTTGTCTGCCTTCATCAGAGTATCTCGTGGTGTTTTAGATTGTAAGAAAATGGCATACAGTTCCTTGTGGTTGTGTTCAAGGTGGCTGTGCAGATTTGTAGTGTTTCCTTGCGACATAGCCACAACTTTTCAGCATGAAAGTACTTGTTTCTGACTTGTCCTGTCTCTTAAAGCCCTAGTACTCCCAAATTTTGGAGGTGCAGTGTTTTTAAAGCACAAGTTGTTCCTTACAGTCGTCTTTCTCGTGTCCTGCCATGTTGTGTTGTAGTGCTTTCCCTTTCCGCTGAGAGCACGAGGCTCGCTCTAGCCAATAGCAAAAGTGCTATTCGGGATGGGGGGGGGTTTAAGGTTGCGCTCAATTGGTCACAAGAAAACGTCTATGTATGCAAAAAGCATGATTTATACATCTAAATAATCATAAAATTATTGCGCAACTTTGTGATATGGATATCGCACTTGCCATTATCGCACTAACGACATTTTTTCAATATATTGTGCAGCCCTAATTTCTGCCGTCGGAAATGATACGACTGAGCAGCCTTGGTGGAGTACTGTGTGTTCTGTGTGCTTTTCTTGTTTCAGCTGGATTAGCCAGTGTTTCTAGGCATGGTGGGCTTTCTTTTTAGTTTCTGTATTATTGTCAATCAATGTTTCAGATTTTATTTGCTGACAAGATGGGATACATGCTAGTTTGTTGTGAGCTACCAGAATTGTGTATCCACTGTTGCTGTATTATAGTGACTGAATAGGGTTGTTGAAATTATCTGTCAACGAAGAGACATAAGAAGGCTTCTATTATAATTACTGGAAGTGGCTGCAACAGGTGTAAGAGCAGTGCTAAAGTGGTGTGCATGCAAACACAGAAATATGTGTTTCTATTTTTTTAAACGAATTGTGGACGGACACCCCCATTACACAGAAATGGACTGTAAAGTGGATTGTTTAAAAAACACTACCAATATATTGGTCTTGATCAAACTGTCCACATTCATTTTTGCTAGTAAGAGTTGACAGTTGCTTACCAACTTTATCCTTTACATACATGGTTACCCACAACATTAAAACCAGCATGACATCTGTGTAGGTCAGTTCTGACATATCGGGGCAAAGATACAGGATCTCTAGTGGCAGCGTCAGGAAGCTAGCAGATCTTTTGGGTTCTGTGGGTTTCAGGGTTTGGCTTTGGCCTGGATTGGACTTGTTTCCCGAAGCATCTCATTGATGAGCCTCTTAATTGGGATTTAGGGAGTTTGGAGGGTGTGTCAGTGCCTTGAACTCTTGGTTGTGTTCCTGGAGCTGTTCTTTAGCAGGTTTTGAGGTGTAGTGGGGTACATTGTCTTTCTGGGGGATTGTTGTTACCCAAGAGAAGTTTTCTTGGTCTGGAACAATGTTTAGGTAGGTGGTACATGTAAAAATAATATCCAGATGAAAGCCAGGACCCAAGGTTTCCTAGCAAAATATTGCATTATTTTGAAAAAAAAACAGTGTTGTACACTTTAGCTGGCCATGGTTTTAATTTTGTGGCTGGTCAGTGTACTCTGCTGTTGTTTCTAGATGCATGTTACACAAAGAATGAAACTTCACAACGCTGTGCTGAGTCCAGAAACTGAGGACACAACATTCAGTGAAATGAAATGAACACACACAGTCTTGTTTCAGCTTAACCCTAGACTGCACACATACGCTGCAGGTGTGACCACTAGAAACATGCTTTCCATTTCAGTCTGTCTGCATTATACTTTCAGTGTCGCTAAATACTCAAGAGTTGCACATTTGATTATTCCTCCTACATTAGTGTAACTTGGCTCTTGCCTCTCACATGATAAAGTGTCACAACCTCAGTGACTAAAAGGCTCAAATGCGTCAAGAATGCCAAAACAAAAAATCTACGAAAACTCATTTCCCAGCTTGAAGTGTTGCTTTTGACTGAATTGAGGCTGTGGTTGTTTCGTAATCCTGACTGATAAGTGGCTGAATTGGTATCTCTGTCATTGATTGGATGGCTGGTCTCACGTATTGATTAATATATTTGTTGTTGATGCTGTGGTTGAGAAAACAAACAGAACTAAAGAGTCCAACTTTGATCTAGGACTAACCCAGACAATACTTAGACCCCGATTCCAACAGACTTGGCTTTTATTTGAACTTTTTCCTTCTTTTCACAAAGAGGTCTTTTGTTTTTCCCTGGATGTCAAAGTTTACTTCCCCTCTCGTCCTAAGGTGAGCTGTTTCGTACCAGATGACCTGAGCAACAAGACAACACTCGACTCGATTAGACCGAGCAGAACTTGGGCTGGTTTGGTGCAGCTACTGGGTTGAGTGAAATTACAACCTGTTGGTCGGTGAGCTTTTTACGATGGGTGGATTATTGATTTATTGACAGGAACATTTTTAACTGATGCTAAGTTTTCTAATTATTTGAAGTGGTTTTTTTTGCCATTTATGACCTGATGCTACAGTTCCATTTGGCTTTATGGTGCTTTAGAGTGACTTTCAATCCATGTTTAGCCATCTGGGGCCTCATTTATAAAACATTGTGTAGGATCCATAGTAAAAGTTTGCGTACGCTGAAAATCTGAAATGGGCGTATGCCCTTCGCCCATGATTTGTAAAACTGTGCGTAAGCACAGCTGCACGCAATTTCTTGATAAATCACACACCAGCTGGAAGATCGCACAGGTGGATCCACCTCACATTCCGCCCACATTTTACCATGAATGGTCAATGCAAAGTAACTCATGAATGTATGTGTATATAAATAAGCTGCTGATTCATGGCATTTTAGCAGTGCCGGCCTGCAGTCTTTTCCCCACACTGCTGTGCGTCAGGATGAATTAATCATTAATTAATCAGGCCACCCTGGCACTAAATTTGTTATGATCATGTCCGATGTACAAATAATTTGTACACTGATTGAATGTACATTTTTTCGGTTCACATAGACAAATTTATTTTCACTCGGAGCCCTTACAGCAACATGAGTGCAGTCAGTTACGCCGATTACATTTGGGAAACCGGACATTGCTGCAAATTGCTGTTTAATGTTGGCCTGTTCACCCACAGTGTAAGGAAACCTGATGTATTGACTGGTCATGTTTATAATGTCATCCAAAACAGCTGGCATTACTGCGCTGAGGGATGGTTGTGATATCCCAGACCGAAAGGACATCATTTAACTGTATATCAGACCCAGATAGGATTTAGACAACAAATGTAACCTCATATATTCTTCATATATAACACATACCTGTCGACCACTTCCCGCTGGAAGGAGCCGGTGTCGCCCCGAGTCGTCAGCTCCTGTGTCTGTACTGGGATGGCGTGGTTTCGGCGGGGGGGGGTCGGTCTAAAACGGCCCAGTTCAGCACATAGATCCAAGAGTACTGCTCTAGGGAATCTGAATCGGCTTATTAGCCAGGAAATCCCCGTTATCCCTAAAATGTCTCTCCATTCTTAACGTGATCTTCCAGCAATGCCAGCGCATCCATTGTGCCACATTACGCACGGCTGTCACCTGCTATTTATCCGCTTGATCAGCGATTGAACTGATTGTCACATGCCTTTTCCAAATTAGTAATCAATCAGTGCCACTCACCGCTCTATATCATTTGAAGATGGAAGTTTGATATATTAACATAGTTCTGCAAATACAGTCGTAGGCCGAATTGGCGCACTGTAGGAACATCTACAACAATGAGGGTTTATGATTATCCGGCTCTACAAGTCTAATATGTGATGACAATAAAGGTTTGAGATCAATCTGGTTTCAATTCACCACTTCACCGTCCGGCACTGCCGTTCCCTCTGTCTCCAAAATGTGCTTAAGCAAGCATCGGTGCGCACATTCTCACGTCAAGTTTGCTTTTAGAAATCACAATGAACACAGCGTACACCACTTTCTACGCAAAGGTTGTGATTTACGCCACTTTCTAGCCCTGTTTTGTGCGTACACAAGCTTTATAAATGAGGCCCCTGGTCCTTAGCCTTACAGCAGTGGTACTCAACCTTGTCCTAATCAGGAGACACATTGACGAAAAACTATTTTTGTAAGAGCCACAATCCAAAAACGCTCCTTTCCTTTCCTCCCTGAAACCATTATGCATTTGAGAATATGGAGAATAGTAATATGTTACTAAAGAATGAAAATCATAATGTACAGTGCAATAACTGATTTATTACTTTCACTGCAACCACAAAACACACATTGCTGATCATCACTGCCCGTAACAGCAGGTACAGTAACAGACAGCATGTTTACTGATCATCACAGTCCATATAACAGCAGATTATAGACAACAGGGGTTGTCAGAAGAGTAATGTTGTACTTACTGCACACTCAATGTGATTTCTGACACATCTTCTGACTCACAAGGGATTTGAAGTTGGGCTCTGCGCTGGAAACGGCGATCTGAAGGGCCTCTTGTGTGCTGCAGACTCAATCTGTTTCGGTTGCGACATTTTATTTTTGAGAGCGCAGAGAATGCTGCTTCACACCGGTATGGGGACGGAAACCTTGAGATGATGCGTCTTGCCAGTCTGGAGATATTTGGTAGATGCCCCACCAGTTTCCAAAAGTCCACGACATCTGTAGTCCGAAACTGACGCTGAAGTTCATCTTACCTCTTTAACTCCACGAACTCCATTTGAAGCTGCACAAGTCCGAGCTGGTCGCTTATTTGCTTCATTTCATTGACCTCAATCAGGAATGGGTTTTTCACAAGTAGAAAAATATTGCTATGGTCCTTGAAGTTGTGGAATCTTGTGTAGTTTTGCTTGAGCTCAGTTAGCACATCACAGAATTGTGATTGACAGGCCAGGAGAGCGTCTGCATGCATCACCATCACTTTCTGTACGGTGGGGAAGAAACGGTAATCAGAACCATGGACACTTTGTTCGAGTACATCCAGTTTGTCAGAAAATACTCTGACAGCCGTGTAGAGCTCATACACGGTCTTGTTTCTTCACTTCATCTTGAGATTAAGTTCGTTTAAGTGCTGCGTAATGTCACACAGGAACGCAACAGACAGCACCCACTCTTTATCATCCAAAAAGGAAAATCGGGAAGTCTCCCCTTGGCCTACAATGAAGGATTTCAGGGTTCAAGCAGGTCCATGAAATGTGCAAGCATACGTCCTTTAGACAGCCATCTTATCTCGGTGTGTAACACCAAATCTCCATAGTGAGTGTCAAACTCCTCACACAGCAGTTTAAAATTTAAGTGGTTTCTTGCACGGGCCCTGATATAATTAACCACTTCAATTACATTTGCCATCACTTCATTCAGATATTTGAACTTAGCAAAGAAGGCTTGTTGATGCACAATACAATGGTATGAGAAAATACCCTCAGTAGCAACCCCGCCGTTTTTCAGTGTTTCAGCTTTCAGCAAAGCCACAGCTCCGTTCCTCTTACCAAGCATCGCCGGTGCGCCATCTGTTGTGAATGCTGTGATTTTTTTTTTCTGGTCCAATGTTAACCTTTTCTAATGTTTCCAGCATAGCGTTTTTTATTTCAATGCCAGTTGTTCCATTTTCCAGTGAAACCATGTCAAGCAGTTCTTCTGTAATGTCAAACTTACTGTTGATTGCTCGGATAAAGATGAGTAATTGTGGCGTGTCATTGATATCCAAGCTTTCGTGCATTGCAAGGCTGACAAACTCAGCGGATGACAGTTTATCCTTAAAGGGGAACTTCGGTTTTTTTCAACTTGGGGTCTGTTTCCATATGTAATTTCATACATGTGAGTGATGGAAAAATGAATTTTTGACATAGCTCCAGTATTTAGCCAGGCAGGCAGCTTAGCAGCTCAGCTAACAGCTCGGCTAGCGAAAAGTATGGGGCAGCTGGCCCCCCCGTGTCAAAGTCCGCCCTAACATGCTTTTTGCCCCACACTGACTGGCTCAGATTTCGCGAGCTCTCGCGCAATTTCGGAACAAGATTTGCGTTCTAGCGTCCTGAGATTTGGATACAGACCACAACAAAGAGCGATCGCCAGGTAATGTGGAGGTTTTCGTTCACTTCTCATCTCTAGTATGTTGTGGGACACTCGTTGAGACTATCTGAGCCGGTCAGTGTGGGGCAAAAGCACGTTAGGGTGGACTTTGACGTGCTTTTGTGGGACACTCATTGAGACTATCTGAGCCGGTCAGTGTGGGGCAAAAGCACGTTAGGGTGGACTTTGACGCGGGGGGGCCAGCTGCCCCATACTTTTTGCTAGCCGAGCTGCGAGCTGAGGTGCTAAGCTGCCTGCCTGGCTAAATACTGGAGCTATGTCGAAAATTCATTTCTCCATCACTCGCATGTATGAAATTACATATGGAAACAGACCCCAGGTTGAAAAAAAACGAAGTTCCCCTTTAAGAGTATGTGCAATGTTCTCTGAAATGTCTGATGCCCTCCTAGCAACAGTAGAATCCGACAGTTGAGTTTTTTTTGCCTCTCGTTCCAGGTCTTTTTTCTCAGGAAACAACGTTGAACAAGCTAGCACTATGCAATCCTTCACCATTTCTCCATCAGTATATGGCTTCATCTTTTTCATCAGTTCATGTGTGATTTTGTAGGATGCCTCTGTCGCTCTTTCACTCGCATATGTGTGGAATAAGTTCTTTTGAGCAGTTCGGTTCTGTTTGAGTCTCGCCAGCTTTTCCGCCCTCAGCTCTCCACCTTTCGGAAAGTCGGTACTGAACTTCGGGTGTTTTGTGTCGTGATAGCGCTGCAAATTGGACCTTTTAAATTGTGAAATGACGTTGTCACAAAGTAGGCAGATGCATTTTCCCAAACCAGTGGAGACGAAGAAAAACTCGAGTTCCCAGTCCTCTTTAAATGCTCGATATTCCTCTTCATATTTTCGTTTCTTATATTCCTTTGCCATTTTTGCATAGGCCTCGTGCTGTAAGCTAGTTTTCCCAGTGTGATGGAGCATTATCTCGCGCAACCTGCAATCAGAGCGCGAAACCTGAAAAAATTTGTGATTGGTTGCTCAGAGGAATGGGGGGGCGGCTTAATAGACTGATGTGTGAGTTGTGAGTGATAATGAAATGATGAATTCTGCTGACAATGTTTTTGGTTTTTTTTGGTTTTTAAAGATTTTTTTAGATGATTTTTTTAAGTGGGACTTAAAAGAGCCGCAACTCGTCTTAAAGGAGCCGCATGCGGCTCGCAAGCCGCAGATTGAGTATCGCTGCCTTAAAGGTTTGTTTTGCTTTAGAGCTGGTGGAGACCATAAACTGATCTAGAAGAGAGTGAATGTCAGCCTTAGATTTACCAAGCAGACACAAAATCAACTTAAAATACCCAAGTGGCTGCAAAACAATGCCTTTTTTGTTTTTTCCTTTTTGGTATATTTGTGTTTTTTGGAGGAAACTTTGGAGAAGAGACGGCAATAACATGCAAGTCAGAGAACTCAGGTGGTTTATCAATTTATTGATGGGAAGATTTACAACTGATGCTAAGTTTTCTAATTATTTAAAGTGACATTTAAGACCTGAAGCCACAGCTCCATTTGGCTTTATGGTGCTTTAGGGTGACTTTCAGTCCATGTTTATCCATCCGTATAATTTCATTTTGGTCTACTTGCTTTTGTAGCGTTGTTTTCTGTTTGTTTTTTTTTGTCATCAAAAAGCCCTATAAACCAACTGAACAGTACCTGCTCAGGCAATAGACACAATTAGGGACTAACAGTGAAGCACTTATTAACTTATGAGGAACATATTTGCCTGAAGAACTGGTGGAGCTCATAAACTGAGCTAAAAGAGAGTAAATATCAGCCTTAGATTTACCAAGTAGGCACCAAAGTCAACTTAAAATACCCAAGTACCCAAAACAATGACATTTTTGGGGTAGTTTTGCATTTTTTTAAGGAAACTTGGGATTAGAGAGATGCCAATAAGATGCAACTCATGTATAAATAAATGTTTTGAAGACTAATTTATGTGGATTATCGATTTATTGTCAGGAAGATTTGCAACTGATGCTAAGTTTTCTAATTATTTAAAGAGATATTTATGACCTGACGCTACAGCTCCCTTTGGCTTTATGGTGCATTGGAGTGAGTTTCAGCCCATGTTTAGCCATCCAGTCCTTAATCTGATAGTTTTATTTCGATCTGCTTGCTTTTGTAAAGGTGTTTTTTGCCAGAAAGGAAGTTTTTGTTCCATTAAAAGCCTCTATAAACATACTGATCACTACCTGCTCAGCAGATAGACACCATTCGAGATTAACTGTTGAACACAGTGGAGCATTTATCAGCTCCAAGGACCATATTTGCCTCAAGAGCTGGTAGAGACCATAACCTGAGCTAAAAGAGAGCTTAAAATTAAAATCAACTTAGAATACCCAAGTGGCTGTAAAGCAAGAGTTCTTTTTTAGAATTTTTTTCATTTTCTGGAAGAAACTTGGGATTAAAGAAAAGGCAATATAACTCAAATATAAACAGGTTTTTAAAGACTAATTTAGGTGGAGTATTGATTTATTGACAGAAAGATTTGCCTCTGAAGCTGAATTTTCTAATTATTTTACGTGGGTGTTGGACATTTATGACCTGAAGCTCCTTTTGGCTTTATGGTAGAGTGAGTTTCAACCCACGTTTAGCCATCTGGTCCTTATGTTTACAGGTTTATTTTACTTTAGGACTGGTGGAGACCATAAACTGAGCGAAAAGAGAGGGAATATCAGCCTGATATTTACTAAGTTGGCACAAGATGAACTCAAAATACTGAAGTGGCTGAAAAATACCAAAATTAAGTGATTATTCAGATTTAAACAACCTTAAACAGGAGATTATTACAGTTTCATCCTTTCATTTTGAATTAATTTGCTGTTATTTTCTCGTTATTTAAATTGCTATCCAACGCAAAAATCTTTGGGTGAATTTTATAGAAACAGCAAATTATTACAACTGAGAGGCTGTTCTCGTTTAAATACCCTTAGCTTAGTAGAACCAGATGCAATCAAGTATTATGGTTCTTTTTAATTCAGCCGATGCAGGTTTGGCTGCCATCTTTACAACAATTTTTCTTTTTCTGACGAGTAGCAGAGATCTCAGCTGTCAGGAATTTCCTGCTATTTTCATCTGTTAATTACGACTAAAGGTGACGAGAACAGATTTTCTCACTCGGCTGCTCGTAATTATGTTCTGACATGAATTCAGCCCTCAGCGGAGTCTTCGGAGAGACATTCCGTAGCACCGTCTTATCTCGGCGTTTCAGCTTATTCAGGCGAGTGGAGGCCTGAGTGATGATTACAAGTGTCTCCGTCTGTGGTTTGTGAACTGGTAGTCATCCAAGATGGAGGAATTTCCCGGTGCTCCTCCTGTCAACGCCGGCAGTTCACCGTGGGAACCTTGTTTTTGGGGGGCTGGCTGTGATTTGGCGTTGACACTGTCAGTCAGTGTGTGTGTGTGTGTGTGTGCGTGCGTGTGTGTGCGTGCGTGCGTGTGTGTGTGTGTGGACATGACTGTAGGGCTCAGCCTGGTTGCCAGGCAACAGAGCAAAGACCTCCTTACCAGGTCACTAGGCCTGTCTTTCAGCAGTGTGTGCGTATGTGCATGTGTGTTTGTGTGCAAGTGACAGAGCAAATTTAATGGAGTAAAAAAAAAAGCTTTTGAGTGTGACTGCGTACTTCATTTCCACATTTCTCTTTCTGACAAACACACAAATGAATCTCCGCCTCCTCGCGCTGCCTCAAACCCAGCTGTGGCCCATCTCGTCCTGCCCACACACACACGTTTATCTTTGTGAGGACCCTTGTTGGCAGAATGCATTCCTTTAGCCTCTTAACCTAAAGAGTTGGTTGTGTCATTGCTTCTTATTTTGCGTCTTTAATGTTCTGTCGACTTGTCTTAGAGTATTGAAGCCCTTTTGCTACCTGTCGCCTCTTCCTAATGTGTATGTCACCCAGCAAAGTGTTCTGATTGCTCTGTAATTTACCTTATTTTTCTTTGTTTGTTTATTTGGCTTAAAACCATGACCTAAGCATTAATTCTGTTCCACTTAATGTGAATAAGTGCACTCGTATGACAATACAGAACCTTGAATCCTTCATTCATAGATAATTGGCTAAACTACGGTTTGACCGACATGGAGTTTGAAAAGGCCGATACGGAGGCTGATTATTGGTAATCAATTACGGCCAATATAAATTAAATGTTAAGTTTTAACAGCATGTGATAGCAGAGAACCTATCATTCATAGATAGGCTTCTTCATTAATGAGGGTAACTGTAACTGAATATAGATAAAATAGGAATAGCAGTGATTAAATTAGGATGCTCTCAAATAAGATTAATCAATTTGTATCCTGCAGTTATGTCTGCTCTTCCTCTGTTTTCTTAATCTTTCACTGTTCTGCCACTTTTATTGCAAACTAAAGTCCAGATCTTAAAGTTTTAGTATTGTTTTTCAGACTCCGTTTAAGGTTAATCTGTGACTGCCTTCTAACTTTGTCGCTAGCCGTTAGCGTAGCCTTACCCACCTTAATGGTATGTCTCCACAGGGGTGGTTTCCCAACATCAGACACCTGATAGACGGGTCACACGACAGGCGCTTTACCCTCATTCCTATTGAGATGTTGGACCAACATGGTGGCTCGGTTGCAAAAACACTTCAGCAAAAAACTGAAAACATTTGAAGTTAGAAATAAACTGCTGAATCTGTCATCGTTTAGTTCAACTACGGCTAGTTCAGAGTTTATACGAAATTTTCGCGAGGCATTGAACCTCCGCTCAATGTGCCTCATCAGCATAAAGTTGAGGCTAGTTCATGTAAATGAGCTAACTGCTGACAAAACGCTCGAAATGCAGTGTGGGGTGTTTCAAGTATACAACTAGAAAAGCATTTAGAGAGCACAGTACTTGGCCAAAGCTGTTCATTCACCCATATGGCAATGTCAGATGTTTTTTTTTTTGTTTTTTTTAGAAATGTAGCATTTGTTTATTAGTTATTGATTATCAGAAATCACAGCAACATAGAATGTGGATATTTAATATGGATGTAACCACAAACAAAATGACCTTACGGTGACCACAGGTGTGTGATATGCATGTGTACGTTATGTATGGATGGTGAATCGCGTGACCCAAATATGTAGCAGTGGCAGGAATTGATGAGACTCGGAAGCACTCCCATAATTTAATCAATTGTTCCTTGTATCATTTCTGACAGATAAATCCCGATAAGTTTGCAGCGAATCATTTGTAGTAGGAATACAATCATGTGATCGTCAGCAGGCAGCTGACGTAGTGTTCAGTTGTTGTCATGGTTACAGTGATGCCGTGCTGTTATCTTGCAATGATACAGAAATCTTTAACAAATCCATGGATCCAGACTATAAGTCACATCACTGCCAGAATCTAGTCTCAATTGGTCCTTGTGTTATTTCTGACCTTCCCTGAAAATTCATCCAAATCCGTTTTTTAGTAATGCTGCTAACAGAGAGACAAACAAACGTACGCCGATCGTCACATTCCTCTGCCACGTTCCTTGGCAGAGTAATGGAAAGCATTAAACTTACAAATACTGTGGACAAGTACCATAAGAGTAGATACTTTCCTGGTTGTGTTCAATTTTTGCTGCTTGAGACATTTCTGAGTCCACAAAGTGACGACAGGCATCAGACCTGACGTAGCGTATTTAATTTATCAGTAATAAATTGGAAAAATGCCAAATATCAGCCATGATAATCGGACAGTAATCAATCTATCCCTAGTCTAAATCGAAGTCTCATCCTAACTCAAACTTGAGCCTAAGACCAACTCTGCACCTTCACACAACCCCTGTGAAGCTCTGTTTGATCACAATGTTCCAAGAATGTCCTCACTCAGCTGTCTCAGATTGGTCTTTTGTCTTGTTTTTTTCTTCTTTCTATTTTCCATTTTTCTCATTGTGGTTTGTTGCCTCATTTGCATTTAATTCAGCCTTCTTCACCTCAAGTCACTGCTCTGTTTGTGGCATCGTATCCAGTTAAAAAAAAAAAAAGAAAAAAAATTTTCACTAAAGTGACTTCTGCACAAACACTTGCAAACCAACACAAGCGCTCTGTTGCTTAACTGCTAGAAAACCTGTGGAAATAGCCTTCAGTTGCCACGGTGCCTCATGAAAATGTAATGAGAAGGTGAATAATTAAGCTTAAAGCAGGGAGTAATGTCACCCCGTGTGTGTGTGTTTGTTCTTTTTTTATTAGGAACTGGCTTGTAATTGCAGTCTGGCAGAATTGTGAGCCACAATAACATCCTTATTCCAATTTAAGGTAATACTGCAAGTCATGGTGAAGTGGAAGTGGTTTACAATGCACTGCGCTTGGTTTTCATGTAAAAATACTCCAGTTATATGAGGCTGAACCACAAAGTCAGGCTGCTGCAGAGGAGACTGTCCTGCTCAGATCTGCCCTATTTATCTAAATGGAGTTCTGCTGTTGGTCATGTTCACATCTTCGTCTGCAGGAAGCAGCTGATCAAAATTTAAAGGGATGGATTGTTCTTTATTTGCATCTGACCTGACCTCAGTGTGCAGTGTGAAGGCATCTTAGCCGCTCTGTTGCTGGATTTCTGTACAATTTCTAGCAGCTCTGCTTTAGTGAATGAGTGAAAATCCCACCGCTGTTTCTTAAATCTGAAGTCCAACCAAAACTATTCCGTTAACTATCAGAGAAAACTGTTTAATTAAAAATGGATTATTAAATCCGACAAGCGTTGCATGGAAAGAGTTTTGACATACAAAAATAATGGTGATTTTATTACCTAAGGACTGAGGTAAACGACTAACTATAGTGTTCACACACGGTACAGTAAATACTTTTTGATTTTATCATAAATATAATTTTCTATTAGCCTAGCCGCGCTAGACCCATGCTCTGAAGATGCAAGGGTCTTGGCACGCTCGACAGAGAGGGAGGCGGGCTAAAAGGTTGTCTATCAAATCACTCTGCAGCAATTGGGTAGGTATACAACCAATCAGCGCAACGAATAGGCTCCTTGAGCGCCGGAAATCAGAGGATGCAGTAGTTCGGTGAAGCCTTATTTATACAGTCAATGGGTGAAGCTCAAGTATATTACAGACATGTTAACAGAAAGATTATTCAGAGTCGGTGCTAATGGAGCTCAATGACTGTTGTCGTTTTTGTTGTCGACCCTGGCAGAGAATTAAATTCGTTGCCGTGGGTTGTCTAGCGCGGCTAGGCTAGTTGTTTCTGGTTGTTTCTGTCAGAATCGACGCGCCTCTGTCGTCACTTAGTTACGCCCGCCTTCTGACTCTACATTTCATGGTGATTCATCTGGCCAGTTTTAGGAGCATCCAACCTTGAGGCTTATGGCAAATGACCCACCCTGGCGGAGAATTAAATTCGTTGCTGTGGGTTGTCTAGCGTGGCTAGGCTAATTTTCTATCCTTACAGGTTCATTTTAATCTCTAATAAATTGTGCTTCTGCCCCTTTACACCATAGTTAAGTGTAGACCTAATAAAGAGTCATCAATTAATCAGAACTGACAGAAAATCTATTGATGATTTGTCTTTTGATCACCAAACAAATGAAAAGCAGCTCTCTTTAATGAATTAATAATAATCCATCTACAGTTTCTCAAAACTCAAGTCCGAACAAAACTATCTGAGAAAGTATTTAATAAACAGGAAATGATTAAATTCAAGAAGCTCTAAATGGAGAACTTTCTGGATTTTGACATAAAGAAATGACGATTTTATTACCTAAGGACTGAGATAAATGACTAAGTATGGTGTTTATACAAAGCCCTGTCACCTAGCAGTTAATATTTTTTGATTTTATTATCAGAAACATAATTCTCTGTGCTTATGGATGCATTTTAATGTCTAATAAAATTGTTCCTCTGGGATTTTACACTGTAGTGAAATGTAGATTTAAAAAAACAGATGTCAATTAATCGATTAGCTGACAGAAAATCAATGGATAACTTTTGTGTTTTGATCATCAAACGCAGTGAAAATAGCTCTTTGAATGTAAATAATTTCTGGCATTCTTTTTTTTTTTAGAGGCAAACAGAATCTCTTTTTGTTTTAAACTACTGACTGGACAAAATAAGACATTTAATTGTGTTAGTATGGAAAATTCTGATATTTTCTTCTTTGCTAAAGAAAATAATCAACCGATTGTTTTAAGTTTGTGACCGAAATACACAAATGGATAAGAATTTTTCTTTGTTTTTTCCAGCCTTCAACGCCTGAGCATCCAAAAATACGAAGCATTTTTTCTGTCCTGCTAGATTCCCAATATGAAAAGATTTATTTCTTTATAAAGGGGACCGGCAGGCATGTGCTATTTCAAGCTGAGAGTACGAATGCTGTTTCTTTCCGTCTTTCACTACCGAATGATCTCCAGCAGTGAGCAGGAACATGCAGTCAGATCACCAGGTATAGAGCCCGCTGCCATTTAAAGCTGCTAACGTGGGAAGTTTCCTCTTGCTGGGTGTGATTATAAGACGTCCGGGTATGCTCATGGTTAAATATAAAATCGCCTAAACTGAAGCAAGAAATGTAGGACAAAATATAGACACTGGAGAAGAAACTGCTGAAATATGAGGGCCCTATTGTGCCGTGACTAATGCCACATAATTGACGTATTGATTCATCTCTGTGTTGCTGTTTTTGGCACTGCAATGAGTTGATATTCACTTGTTTTTTTTCTTTCACTTTTCCACTTCAGTGTGCTGTTTTGTGGTCCACAAGCGCTGTCATGAATTCGTTACCTTTTCCTGTCCGGGGGCCGACAAGGGACCTGCTTCCGACGTAAGTAAAGAAAACACACAGAGAAACACACACAGCTCGCTTTATTTAATCTGTCGCTCTTTATTTTTAGCTTGACTTTGAAATTTTTTGGTGGGAGTCCATGGTGAGGCCAATCGCTCTGCTAATGTGTTCCAGTTAAACGTTTTGTTCTGCTGTCGAGTGGTTGTTGTTGATAACAAAATGAGCAAAGACAAGGCAGTTTAAAAATCAGAATCAGAAATACTATATTGATAAACATAAATAGACAAATATGTCCAAAAATCATAAACATAAGTACAAAATGTGACCTAAAAATAAAGAGAAAATGTCCTAAAAATATAAACATAAATAGATAAATGTGAACTAAAAATGTAAACGTAAGTTAAAAAATGTCCTAAAACATAAACATAAGTAGATAAATATTAACTAAAAATAATAACGCAAGTTGAAAAATGTGAACTAAAAATACAAATAAAAATAGAAAAATGTGCCCTAAAATATAAACAGAAGTAGAAAAATATGAACTAAAAATATAGAAAAATATTATCTAAAAATATAAAAATGACTGGAAACATTTTTTTCTGTTATATGAGGAAGTTTGGACACTTTGTGGTAAATTCTGGTAAAAGACATGCTTAAGATAAAAAAATATAATTTCCCATCTATTTTAAAAGGACCCCAGTTATTCTCAGGGTATTCTGGTTGTTTTTCTCTGTGTGTGTTGCTGAAAAACACAAAGAGCGAAGTCAGCACTGACTCTTGGTTTCTGCATGTGCTGCACACACTGTGGTAACCTCCTGACCTCCCTCCTGCTGACATCTCAGCCCTGAATCACATTAAACACGTCTGTAAAGGAAAAAAAATGCTGCTTGGCTGCCTCAGGTTAATGAGCCAATATCCCTCTTTCAATTTGTGAGTCAGTGCCGGCTTTCAAGTCATATGATGGATGTTTATTAATCTCCAACTCTTCTGTCTTTGTTTTTCTTATATCATCAAAGCTGTTTTGTTGTGTCCTATTTTTGTGCACTCGGTTAAGCCTCGATTTCCTCTCTCTCCCATTTGTTTTGTTTTTGTTTTCTGTTATGGTGTAGGCAATACTTAAAAGATCTACTCAAGTAGACAAAAACTTGAATTCCTCTTAGAGTCATACCCTAAACCCAACAGGAAGTCCGCCATTTTGAATCCATTGTCACATTTTTTGATTATTTTGGCCATTTTCAGGGGTTGACTTTGGATCAGGGATAAGTCCAAGAGACCTCAAATTTGACCACCACATAAAACAGGCCTTAGTAATAAAAATGTATCAAATTCTTCTGCAAAACTCAAAAGGCTGGGGTGCGAGGGCCTGTTCAACACTGCTTGCAGCTTTAAGTATAATTTTTGCTCTCTGTAAAGGAGGCAATGTTTAAGAGATCAATTCAGGTGGACAAAAACTTGAATTCTTTTCACCTCCACTGTATTGGGGTGGCATAACTGCTCTTTAATCTTTCCTTATGCAGTGCAATTTTATCTCTACTCTTGTTACACATTGCATTCTATTTGGACCCGAGGTGTGAGGACACTCTTGGAATGCAAGGAATTATATTTTGTTGTTATCATACAGTGGTGGAAAGAAGTTTTCGGACACCCCATGCATTTGTGAAATATTGCATAAAGAATCACTCTTTGGTCTTCAAGTGCAATTTCTTTTAGTATGGTCACGGCCAGAGTACGAAACAATCCTAAAGAAGCCATTAAAAGCTTAAAATTGATTGGTTCCATAAAAATAAATAAGAAATTTTGAGTATTGGGTCATTTTGGTACCAGTGATCCACTAATGCAGGCCATGCTTCTTATTAAAAGACACATTTTTTGTTGTGGTGGTTTGTGTCCAATTAAAGACACCACATTTGTAAATTCTTCAGAGACAAAAATGTCTAAAGCAATGAACCTAACGAAGGAAACACGCCTAAAGATACAGATTCTCAACCAGGAAGGGTACGGTCAGATGGAAAAGAAGTGCAGATCCAGTCCTTCAGCAGTTGGATATAATCTGCAGAAATACAGACGAACCAACAGCTTGGAAGACAAACCAAGATCTGGGCGTCCAAGGGTTTCTTCAACAAGAAATGACTGCATCCTGATCTGCATGTGCAGGGAAAACCACTGAATGACATCACAGGAGCTTCAGCAGCAGTGGTCAAACCAAACTGGTGTCCAGTGTTCCAACCACACTGTACGTGGCCAACGTTTAGATCACAGCTTAAGGTGCTACAATGCTGTCAAGAAGCCTCTGATCAATGAGAGACAGAGGTTAGCCCAGCGTTTTTGGGCCCAAACACACAAGAACTGAACAGTCAGGAACTGGAAGAAGATTCAGATGATTCCAGTTCCCAGCTTCCTCCTGCTAATGTGAGGGCACGCAAGAAGGTCAGGCAAAGCATTATCTCCAGCATGTACAGTACCTACTGTCAAGGCAGTATCATGGTTTGAGGATGCTTGATGACTGCTGGTGTTGGTCTGTGATGGCACATTGAACTCTGCCAAGGTTTGTGCCATTCTCCAAACCCACATGCTCCCTTCTGCACGTGGACATCAAAACTGGATGTTTCAACCAGATAATGTTCCTTGAACGCGTCGAGGGCCAGTAGAACTTGGCTGCAGGTGCACAGTATCCAGGTCTTAGAGTGGTCAGCTCAATCCCCAGACATGAGCCCCACTGAAAACCTGTGATGGATTATCAAAAGGTCTGTTTCAAAGCGTAAACCAAAGAATTTCAAATAATTAAAAGCAGTAATTCAAAAAGAATGGGGCAAGATTACCCCTCAACAACATGAAAAGCTCAAGGGGAACATGCCAGCCAGGATGAGAGCTCTACTTCATGCTAATGGCAGGACTACTAAGTCTTAATTTGATGATGTGATGGTTTATTTATTTTTTTGTTCAGTTTTGAACACATTCTCTGTTCTTTACTTGGATACCGACAATGTTGAGCACTGACACATTGAAACTGTCAAAAAATGAGCTTTATTGTTTTTTCTTGTTGCCAATAAGCAAAGCATATCATTTGTTTTTGTTCGTGTCTGTCTAATGAAGCCACACCTTGTGAAACACAAAAAGGAATTTTTCACAAATATTTCATGATTATATTTGAGATCGTGTAAAATTTTAAGTGTGTCTGAAAACTTTCTACCACCACTGTACTTTCTGAATGTTTTTGAGGGACTAAGGATGCTCAAACACATGAAAATCTGAAATGGTGAACAATTCTTCAAGGCAATTGACCAGTGGGAGCAAAAGATCCAGTTGATTGACATCTGGGTTCCAGTTCAGATCATCAAACTTTTAGAACATTCTCCGCTCAGCCAGCTCTGATTTGCCTAAAATTTTTATGTCAGAAAATCTGAATATTTATGAAGATATTTGTGAAATTTTAGCTTGATATATGAAATACTTTCTGAGATAAATTATTATTAAAAAATTGTCCGATTAACCCCTTTCAACTTTTATATTACCATATTGAAATTAGTTTGGATGACAATATCTCAGGAACTATTAAAAATAAATGCCTCAATTTTTCAGTTTTTTTTCCTCAACACCTCATTAATTCAGAATCTGAATAGTGGACAAGTAGATCAAATAGTCTCTGATCCTTGGTGAGGTAAAATATGAACTGTAAAAAAAAAAAGAAAATGCAGAAGTCAACTAGTGATGTTTTCTGAACCGTAAGTAGCTGCATGTCACAATAATAAAAAACTCAACATATAGAATACTTGTTAATATGAAATACTCCCAAACATTTACCACAAAAACCTGCTGAAATCACATGAGAATGGAAGAGACTCACTTTGTTCTCCAGCAAACATGAATTGTTTAACTGCACTCATGACTCATAGATTGAAGTTGTAGGTTTGATGTATAAAATATATTATGAGTGAACTAATAGAAATTTAAAGGCAGTTAATTGTCACTGTTGAAGCGTAGACAGGTCAGTTTCTCTCACATATTTTGTGGGCTTTAGTTAGTTGGCCTTAAAGGAAATGAAACTGATGTGGAATCTACTATGTTAGACAGTAGAGAGGGGTTATAGCAGCTGCTAGAATTAAAATCAGAGGGTTTTATTGCCTAGTAGGTTTTCACAAAGAAGGAATTTTACTTGGTATTTTAGTGCAATGAAACAGTAATGCATAGATCAAAAATGTTGTCAGTCATAGTTATAAAAAAATCAGTGTTGCAAGAGAAATATTACCAGTGTGGAGGAATGTGCAAATTAGTCAAATTAGTCCTATATAAGGTTGCATAAAATGTCACATAAACAAGAACTTGAAATGTGCAAGAGGATAATAATAATCCTATTTAAAAGCGGTGTGTTTTTAAATAGGATTAAAATAGAAACATGTTGATCTCAGTGTTGGTTGGTTGGAGATTTTAACAGGCCTGCAGAGAGCCCCGACATCAGCTTCATCTCTCCGGTGAACTGTCTAAAACCAGCAGCCAGTTATTCAAAAAGATGTGAAAATCTGTCCCAGACGAGTCGACGTCATGTGATACAAACACCGTAATAATTCACACAGTTTTGAAATAAGATAAGCAATCATCTGCTATATTTATGTGCTTCGGGTTTTCCTAGATTTGCAAATAAAATAAAAAAATATGTCTGCACGGTTGAACACCTCCAGAGCTACACACAAACGTGTTTCCTTGTAATTTGGGTGAGCAAACACTTTAAAAGGACAACTGAAAGTCCCTCCTGAAATAAGCCAGATCACTTTAATACTGAATTCAAACTTCTCCTCTCTGTCTCTGCAGGATCCTCGTAGTAAACACAAGTTTAAGGTCCACACCTACTCCAGCCCGACCTTCTGCGACCACTGCGGGTCCCTCCTCTACGGGCTGATACACCAGGGCATGAAATGCGACCGTACGTACACAAACATCTGCATGTGTGGATGTGAAGCGCTTTGGAAGATGCGTCATTTGTTTCAAACCCTGCATGCATCACGAGTTTCCATTTAGAAAAATGCAAAAAATAAATGCGATGTTGCACCCACAGTCCAGCTACATCTAGCTAAGTTTTATTAAAGTCTAATACAACATTACTGCTGGAACTACTGTTGTAATGAAGGATATAATATTCAGTTTTTGCTGACACTATTAGAGAACTGCAACAGAACAATCATTGTGCATGTTTAAGGGATTTACAAAAATGATAGAATATAGAAAATATTTTAAAAACTTGTCGTTATTTTTGAGTTTATATTGTAACAGATGATGAGTGAGAGTATGCACCTTTTACTGTCAGCCTGACTTGTACGGCCTTAAGCATCATGCATTCACAAAAGGAAAAAAAATGGAGACTGTCAGAATTATTAAAATTGCAAGATAATATACGAATGACTAATATGGCAGAAATAGGAAAACTTTAACCCTCCTGTTAGGTTTGTTTCTCAGGAACAGCAATAATGTTTCAGGGTCAATTTGATGTTTGATTATCCAAAAATGTCAGAAATATAAAAATCTCAATAAACATTGATTATATCTCATTGTTAACTCCATTACTAATCATTTCAGTCAATATTTAGTGCAGTGGTGTACTTTACCTCTCACATGTCATGGTTCCATAAGGATAATTCACTTCATTTTTCTTATAATATGCATGTTAAAACTTTTTTTTTAAATGTACAGTGGGTACGGAAAGTATTCAGACCCCTTGAAATTTTTCACTCTGCGTCACTGCAGCCATTTGCCCAAATCAAAAAAGTTCATTTTATTTCTCATTAATGTACACTCAGCACCCCATCTTGACAGAAAAAGAAGAAATGTAGAAATTCTTGCAAATTTATTAGAAGAGAAAAACTGAAATATCACATGGTCAGAAGTATTCAGACCCTTTGCAGCGACATTCATATTTAACTCACATGCTGTCCATTACTTCTGATCCTCCTCGAGATGGTTCTGCTTCTTTATTGGAGTCCAGCTGTGTTTAATTAAACTGATTGGACTTGATTAGGAAAGGCACACACCTGTCTACATAAGACCTTACAGCTCACAGTGCATGTCAGAGCAAATGAGAATCATGAGGTGGAAGGAACTGCCCAAGGAGCTCAGAGACAGAATTGTGGCAAGGCACAGATCTGGCCAAGGTTACAAAAGAATTTCTGCAGCACTCAAGGTTCCTCAGAGCACAGTGGCCTCCATAATCCTCAAATGGAAGAAGTTTGGGACGACCACAACTCTTCCTAGACCTGGCCGTCCAGCCAAACTGAACAATGGTGGGAGAAGAGCCTTGGTGAGAGAGGTAAAGAAGAACCCAAAGATCTCTGTGGCTGAGCTCCAGAGATGCAGTCGGGAGACAGGTGAAAGTTCCACAAAGTCAACTATCCCTGCAGCCCTCCACCAGTCGGGGCTTTATGGCAGATTGGCCCGACGGAAGCCTCTCCTCAGTGCAAGACACATGAAAGCCCGCATAGAGTTTGCCAAAAAACACATGAAGGACTCCCAGACTATGAGAAATAAGATTCTCTGGTCTGATGAGACCAAGATTGAACTTTTTGGTGTTAATTCTAAGCTGTATGTGTGGAGAAGAGCAGGCACTGCTCATCACCTGCCCAATACAATCCCTACAGTGAAACATGGTGGTGGGAGCATCATGTTGTGGGGGTGTTTTTCAGCTGCAGGGACAGGACGACTGGTTGCAATTGAAGGAAGGATGAATGCGGCCAAGTACAGATATATCCTGGAGGAAAACCTCTTCCAGAGTGCTCAGGACCTCAGACTGGGCCGAAGGTTCACCTTTCAACAGGACAATGACCCTAAGCACACAGCTAAAATAACAAAGGAGTGGCTTCAGAACAACTCTGTGACCGTTCTTGACTGGCCCAGCCAGAGCCCTGACCTAAACCCGATTGAGCATCTCTGGAGAGACCTCAAAATGGCTGTCCACCAACGTTCACCATCTACCTGACAGAACTGGAGAGGATCTGCAAGGAAGAATGGCAGAGGATCCCTAAATCCAGGTGTGAAAAACTTGTTGCGTCATTCCCAAGAAGACTCATGGCTGTACTAGCTGAAAAGGGTGCTTCTACTCAATACTGAGCACAGGGTCTGAATACTTCTGACCATGTGATATTTCAGTATTTCTTTTTTAATAAATTTGCAAAAATTTCTGCATTTCTGTTTTTTTCTGTCAAGATGGGGTGCTGAGTGTACATTAATGAGAAATAAAATGAACTTTTTTGATTTTGGCAAATGGCTGCAATGACACAGAGAGTGAAAATTTTAAGGAGTCTGAATACTTTCCGTACTCACTGTACATTGGAAAGATGTACATATGAAATACAGTAATTTTACATTACATTGATTTGTT
This sequence comes from Acanthochromis polyacanthus, assembly GCF_021347895.1. Classification (NCBI taxonomy): domain Eukaryota; kingdom Metazoa; phylum Chordata; class Actinopteri; family Pomacentridae; genus Acanthochromis; species Acanthochromis polyacanthus. The sequence goes on from NC_067119.1 coordinate 40,971,377, forward strand.
AAATTTGATTTTACATTTTGATTTTGTTTTTCTTTTGCGGGAGTGATGTTGATAAATAAACACAAGACACCTCCTCTGTTCAGGGTGGGTTTGCAAATATGTGACAGGAACTACTTTCATTTTATTTGTTTATGACACTTAATAAGCCGAGCAGAAGAAGTTTCATACTAAAAATGCTTTTATATACTTTTTGACTTTTTTTTTTAACTTTAAAATGGCTTAATTTAACCAGAAACATAACAGGAGGGTTAGAGCTGCTTTAGAATGATCACAGATTTAGGATTTCTTAAGTCGTAAAGCTTTAATAAGATACCTGTCAGTACAAAAGAAAAGACAAACCATTCTGACTAGACCTCTTTGAATTTTAGCTGAACACCCCTGATCCAGGTTCTTGTGTTTTACCCACAAGCCCTCTAACACTACATTTCAGACACTTCTCTACTGGTGTTCTATATTTTTAAAAAAGTATTTTGACCACATATGTAACATTAGGGAACAACTTGGATGCAAAAATCCACTTTCCTCCTTTAATATACAGTATGTTATTTACAGTAATTGACCTGCTCCTAGTGTGTTTGACTTGCTTGAGGTTGTGTAACATTTACTGCGGACCATTTGCCTGTTGTAGGCGGTAAAGACACAAACAGGAAGTAGGTTACATCTGTACAATGCTGTATTCAGCCACAACAGGTGTTGTTCGGTGTGCAGACATTTCCTCATTGGGCCTGTGCGCAGCATACAGTGTTTGATGGACTTTAACTTGGCCTCCTCATTAAAACAGTGGATTAGTTTATTCAGAGATGTGTTCTGTTGTTTAATAATCCACATAAACACACATTTAATCCACTTTGCAGACACGTCCCTGAAAACCAATATGCTGTGGCTAAATGACTGAATTTTAATTATATTACAGAACACAGCATTAATTAATGGTTAATTCAGACAGATATCTTCACCAGTGGTTAACTGAAGCTGATATGATGCTTCAGCAATGATAGTTTACCAAATCAAGTAGATATTTCTCAAGATTTAGTCATTTTAGTGCAAAAATATAGATTTTTCCCTTAAACTGTAGAAGGATAGTAATGTATAGACTGTCTAGAAACCTGTTACTACAGATGCCTGGCTGTTATTTTGAGTCACACTTGGAAAAACTGTGAGCCAGTGCCGTCAGACTTTTAGCTTAGATTTGCATTTAAGAGATGAGCTCTGCCACATAAAGCACTTCTTTTCTGTAGAGTTAGAGTTTAAATGGTTGGTGTACCGGATATGTAGTTAAATAAATAGATGACCCTTTAGAAAATTAATCATAAAAAAACTTACTACAAATGAAAGGGTGGGGTGAAAAACATACTGACAGCAGTAGATTAACTTCTCACTTACCACCTCTGCAGAACCACACCACCCACTGATTTGGGGGAGTGGAGCAAAATGTGAATCAGAGCAGTCTGCCATCCAGTGGACCGACTGCGCAATGACATACAAGCATTTTTTTTCTTTACTTATTTTCAGAAAATCTAGGAATTTGTGTTTGTCTGTGTAGATGTAAACAATAGAAATGCATCTTAAACAACAATCATTAAGTGTGTTGCTGACGTCGACTCTACTCTCACTGACTTGTCTTTTGCTGAAAGAATAATCTTTAGTGTCTGTGTAGATATTCTCGGTCATCCAGGTCATGGGGATCATAGGTGCTTTTAGTAGAAATCAACTGGACTTCTCTGGTAGATTCTTGAAGAGGTTTCTCCTTCATCCAAGAGGTTTCTTTAGTTCTAACTGACTGAGGAGTTACAAAGTGTATAGTTCCTCCAACTCACATGACTAATTTCCCATTAATGCCCAGGACCTTTGAGAGTCCTGGGCCTTAAAGGAAGCCATCTATGTCAAATTGGAAAAGCCGTCTCTAAACAGAAAAGGGGGTTGGCGACACCACTTATCTAACACCTATAACACAGCGATGAGGTCTCTCCCCAGAAAGTCTCACCATCATTAAGATCCTGACTTGGCAGATGCACATCCTTTGTTGTGTAAACTGGCAGCTCCACCGCTATGATTGCTGTCATTAGCTGTCATTATTGGTGAACCACATGATTTCACAACATTTTACACCTGGAGGCTGTGAGTCCTGGTCATTAATGGACCATTAGCCATGTGAGCTGGAGGGACAATAAATTCTGTACCTCCTCATTAGTCAGTTAGAACTGAAGAAGCCTCTTGGATGAAGGTGAAACATCTTCAAGAACTTACAAGAATAATCTTTAGTGGTTTTTGAGCACCACATACACAATACATGAAGTCTTTGGTCAAAACACTGCAGGGGTGAGTGCAGACTACAAGATTTTTCCTACAATTTGTCAGTTTCTTCCCATCACACAATTATATGTCGAGTGTGAAGTCTCCTAAAACAGTTTAGTCATAAACAAGATGCACTTGTAGTTTTTGGACATAAGTCTGAGATCGGAAGAGAGCCTTATCCAATAAGAGCAAAGGAGGAAACACCATAAGATGCAGGACAAGCTCGCTGAAATCTCACCAAACTTCAAGACAAGCTGGTCAAACAGCTGTGTGATGGTTTCCGTAGCTCCAGAGGAAGTTCTTTCAAGTCCGACAAGATAACTCTAGATAGCATGAAGGGTTGATGATGGCTGATGCCAAGCTCAGACCACAACACTTCAGAAGTCCTTGAATTACTGCTAAAAACTACCAACCGTTTCCTCTACATCACAGCTTATCGACACTGTGATGCTCATACTACAAACAGTGCAGACAGGGTTCACTACATCTTTTTATTTGTCACATGTCTCAAAAAGTGAGTAGATAAGGTAAATGAACGGCAAGAAACTTGACACATATAAGACAAACCAAAATACAGAATGAAAAGGTTTTAGTCGATATGAACAGAAATATCAAAGAAAAAAATACCAGAAACTGAGATTTTGAGGTGCTCATCAATGGGTCCATGATTTCATATGAAGGCAGATGTGATCCATTGTGATTTTTAGATACACTTTCATAGTAATGCATCAAAAGGAGAGGATACTTCTGGCCCTCTCCCAAAATTAACATTGTAGGGGTGCAATCCAGAAAATCTGTCCCTTGGGAGATATTGCACATTATTATTCCCTTCATTTACTACAGACCGGCATTTTAGGCGTAGTCTGCCTCATTGTCCACAAAACAAAACTCTCTGATTTAGTCTTGTAAGGGTGCTCCACAATGTGGAAACTCATAACTGTGTTCATGTGTGTTGCGTTGTTCGGAATGCAGATATTCTGCTACTTTTCCAGTCCGACTCCTCTCCATTTCATTTGGCGGATGCTGGAGCTGCTTGAATTAGAAGAGCATCGTTGATTATTTGGCGATAATTTCAGCAGAATACATCAGCACCTCTCGGAACAGATGAGGATGTTCCTGTGGTTGCTCTGACATAACAAGCGTTGTCTCACCAAAGTTTGAGAAGTTTGGAAAGGGAAAAAAATCACAGATGAAGTCTTGAAATCCTGCATTATAGCTGAGACTGTGGAGTTGGAGAGAATTGTGGGAAGAATTGCACCAAGAATCTGCCCTTACTGCTTATTTTAACTGTTGTTTTTCAGTCAGTCTCCTCTGAGTCCGTCATGTTTTTGAAAGTGCAGAACTAAATCACTTGAGAGCTTCTTTAATCCGACAATAAGGCACCGAAAGCATTCTGATAATTAAATGTGGGTTTAAAGGATGCAGGCTGTCGTATGTTGCACAGATTTTCAGGCTTGGAGGTTGATTTGTGGTGTATAAGATAAATTGACTTGTGTATTTTGTTCCCTCTGGGTTCAGACTGTATGATGAACATCCACAAGCGATGCGTGGCCAACGTGCCGAGCCTGTGTGGCACCGATCACACGGAAAGGAGAGGACGCATCCACATCTCGGCCCAGATCACCGACGACGCCCTCACCGTCACCAGTGAGTGCTCTTGGTTCATTCCTCTCATGGCTCCCGCTCAAAGCGTCCTATCAGACTGAGACTAAAACTGGAAAGTCCATTAGTCGATCGATGGCGCAATGATTGACCCACATCACCACCGGGACATGCATCCATGTGCCAGCTCTCTCTCTCTCTCTCTCTCTCTCTCTCTCTCTCTCTCTCTCTCTCTCTCTCTCTCTCTCTCTGTCTCTCTGTCTCTCTGTCTCTCTCTCTCTGTCTCTCTCTCTCTCTCTCTGTCTCTCTCTCTCTGTCTCTCTCGCTCTATCTCTCTCTCTCTCTGTCTCTCTCGCTCTGTCTCTGTCTCTCTCTCTCTCTCTGTCTCGCTCTCTGTCTCTCTCTCTCACTCTCAGACAGCTGTGGATTGATTATGGACCAGAAGCTAAACTGTTGTTAAGTGTTCTCAAATGTAGCCAGAGTTATTTAGGGCAGGCCTGGACTCCCAGCTTTAGACGTGGATGAGTTGTGCACTTGCTGGATGAACACCAGACTAAATGTAGGGTGTTTTCTGCTTCTGTTTTTAATCTTGCAGTTAAAGAGGCGAAGAACCTGGTGCCCATGGACCCCAATGGCCTCTCAGACCCCTACGTCAAGCTCAAGCTGATCCCTGACCCCAAGAGTGAGAGCAAGCAGAAGACCAAAACCATCAAATGTTGCCTCAACCCCACCTGGAATGAGAGCTTCACTTTGTGAGACACCTCTCGTTTTTTAGACACAGACATTCATTTTCTTTCTTCTTTTTGTGGTTTAAAGACACTCTCTTGGCCTTATTTTCAAGTCACACAAGCACAAAGCTAACTGCAGCTCATGCAAGTGACCCTGTCCTTGTTCTTTTTCCTGTTTGTGCTCATTTGTTGTTCAAGCTATTCTGGGTTACTGTGACTGCTCGGAAAAGCATGACAAAAGTGTCGCTTGCCGAGACGTTTTGGAGTTTGAATAGAGAGAGATGAAAAGATTGCGATCCAGATTTTCATCTTCGCCTATTTTAAGAACATCCTTGATCTTAACTTTCACTTGACCGTCCTCCCCTTTTTGTTCTCACTTCTCAGCAACCTCAAAGAAAGCGACAAAGACCGCCGGCTGTCGCTGGAGGTCTGGGACTGGGATCTGACCAGCAGGAACGACTTCATGGGTTCATTGTCCTTTGGGATCTCAGAGCTACAGAAGCAAGGGATAGATGGATGGTGAGATGTCGAGATGATGGAGGAGGTTTTGCAAAGTTATACAGGTGTAGGCAGAAATAACGAAGGCAGACGGTTCATTATTTAGGGGCTTCATTGTCATAATAGGCTGATAATCCTGGGTTTTATCTGACACGGCTTTGTTTCACTCGGGGGTTTAGGTATAAGCTGCTGTCCCAGGAGGAAGGAGAATACTTTAATGTTCCTGTCCAGCCAGATGGAGAGGACGGTAATGAGGAGCTACGACAAAAGTTTGAGGTAAGATGTGCAGAAACGGAGGAACAAAATGAAAAGTGGTTTAGTTTGTGCTCCTTCTTATTTATCTTAATTCCGTCTTTAATCAGAGAGCGAGAGTGGGTCCGGGGAAGCCCACCGACTCTTCCTCCTCCTCCTCGGTGTGCAAGTACGACAGTAATGGCAATCAGGATCGCGTCAAGCTCTCGGACTTCAACTTTGTCATGGTTCTGGGCAAAGGCAGCTTCGGCAAAGTGAGCCTCGTTAGCGTGGACGTGTTAATAGTGGGGAAAACTAAGTCGAGTCGCCCTGAAGATCATTAATGTCTTTTCAGGTGATGCTGGCGGAGAGGAAAGGTACAGACGAGTTGTACGCCATCAAAATCCTGAAAAAAGACGTGGTGATCCAAGATGACGATGTGGAGTGCACCATGGTGGAGAAGAGAGTCCTCGCTCTGTCTGGAAAACCGCCGTTCCTCACTCAGCTACACTCGTGTTTCCAAACCATGGTAGGACAAATGCAGAAATATGGCGGCTTACAATGAAACCGACATGTCTTGTGTGCATTAGTTTCAAATTGTTGTCATGGTTGCGCTTCAACTTTGCATAACCCACCCAAAATCTGCTAATGGAAGGTTCTCTCCATTAATGCTTCCAGGACCGATTGTATTTCGTCATGGAGTATATTAATGGAGGAGACCTCATGTACCAAATCCAACAGGTCGGAAAATTCAAGGAGCCTCATGCTGTGTGAGTAGAAAACCACACCTTGTGGGGGTTAATGCTCCCCAAAATATCTTCCATTTAAAGACCGATGACA